>NC_091448.1:19485186-19811777 GCF_964237555.1 Oryctolagus cuniculus | reverse complement strand
AGGTACCATTCATCCCCGTTCAGCTGGGTGTTGTTCACAGGTGAAGTAAGAGTGAGAGGAACCAACTCCATCCCAAAACCTAGGTTTTCAGCTTGGGAAGGCGCTGTTTTCCCTTAGTGAAGTCTGAATTTAGAGGAATAAAAGTTGCATTTCCTAGTATCTGTATTTATGAACTCTGAATTTAAAGAAATACTTTGTTTTAGGCAACCTTAGTTATTTAAGTATAGACTGTGTACTTATTTTTGAGCCTTTTTTTTTTTTTTTTTAAAGAGTTACACAGAGGAAGAGATAGAGGAAGAGACAGAGAGCTTTTCCATTCACTGGTTCACTCCCCAAATGACTGCAATGGCCAGGGCTGGGCCAGACCAAAACCAGGAGTCAGAAGCATCTTCCAAATCTTCCACATAGGTGTAGGGGTTGCCCAGGCACATTACCAGGGACCTGGATTGGAAGTGGAGCAGCCGCGTCTGCAACTGGTGCCCATATGGGATGCCGGCATCACAGGCAGCAGCTTTACCCACTATGCCACAGTGCTGGCCCCTTGAGCCAGTTTTTACACATCCTTGGACCCTACACTCTGTTCTATTGATTCATGGGTAAAGATAGGAAAAATGCGTGTGTTAACCCAAACAGAGCATAAATAGGAAGTTAAGTCCCTTATGGGAAAAAAACACTGCAAAATCTAAATGTAAACTCTTCAGTTCTGTGCTGGATCCATCTGAATCCAGAAAATGCTGGAGCCTTAGTAAGAGAAGCTAGACATTTTCCATTATCAGTACCACTTGGTCTAGAGGGAGAAGTGACCAGCCTGAAGCCAGTATTTCTAGTTTGACTGTGGCTACAGAGGAAGACCAGGAGTAGAATGCAGCCTCTGACTGCCCAAACTGCAGCCTAGGATCGGGACCAGGAATGTGAAGCCTGTGTGCTGAATCTGGCACTGCTGTGCCATACTGATCGCTTCTTCACTGTTGCCGTCAACACCTTTTCAACTGACTTTGAATATTGTGTCTCTCTCAAAGGAGCCCTCTCTGTGTACATCATGGTTCCCCGGAAGTGGATTTACCAGTGACTGTACCAGAAGTCTGCTCTGTCCCTGATCAGATCCGAGGAGGTAATGACAACCTTTGCTCCTTTCTGATAGAACCCAGGTAGACATAGACTGTTGATCGTTATGATTCTTGGCAGGCTTTAGACACCTGCCCTTGTATTCTTCCTGTGCTCCTCCCTCGTCCTCTTGCTTCTGTCCTCGAGCTCAGTGTTTATGCAGTGAGACCTCACAGAAGTAGGTGTCGTGCCATAGCGGGAGAGCACGCAGATCTGGGCCTAGAGCATTCTGTGTTCCAGCTCCAGTTTCCCCTTTCCTGAGTGACCTCGCAGCAGGAGTTCCGCCGGTTTAGGGTGCCTGTGGGTCTGTTTCTCTGTTTGCAGAATCAGGGCAGTAGCATTGTGAAGTTGTCAGTAGACCCTCCAGTCACTTTACATGCTTCCCTAAAACACTAAACCTAAATGACGTGAAAAGCAATGGATCAGTGAGAGTTATTAAGATGATTTTTTTGATTCAGTAAACAGTCACCTTACACTGCATTTCTGGATGGTTTCTCCTTCATCTTTGAACACCCACAAAGTTTCCAAAGACTTTTGAAAAAAATAAAAAAGCTTCAAACACTGATGATTGCAACCTGCCTCATGCTAGCCCTGCCCTGAGTTGGGAAACCAGGCGCTTGTGGATGCTGCATCTAACCAATAGCTCTTTTACTTTTAGAGCCCAGAGGCTCATCAGGACTTGTAAACAGCAGACAGAAGAGCTATGACCACTCAAGGTAACGACCTTGTGCAGTCTCTTCAGAAGCAGGTGGATATCGCAGTATTGCTTCTGCTTTAAAGAGCCTCTCAGAGCATGTGCCCCTCAGAGAGCAGAGAACCCTCGTTGCCTTCCAGTCACTTCCTTCTAGTTCTTTCCACCTACAGCTCTGGAGCAACAATGAACACAGGGCTCAGGCTGATGTTTAAAAGCGTTCACATTCCAGACAAGAAAGGAGTGCCCTTAGGAGAGTGCCCAGAGGGGAAGGCAGGCAGGCCAAAGCCAGTGTGCATCTTAGACATGCCTGTCTCTCTGCTCCCAGTCACCTCAGAGCAATGTCCCAAAAAGCACATTGCCTTTGCGAGGTCTTTTCTCTGAGATGATAATTGAGCAGACAGACTGTCGACACCGTAGTGCACCCTGGCTTTCAGCTTGGACTGCAAGTTGGCATGCTAACCTGAGTGCTGTGGTTCCTGCAATACTGAAATCTTGTACCAGTAGAGCTGGGCCCTATATCAAACCAAGATTTGTAGTGTGAAAACAGTCATGTTCTTTTTTACATGGATTTTTCTCTCTCAAGGAAATCTCATTTTCTTTCGAGGATTAGAGCCCAGGTTATCTTGTAAGAAGATGATGGTTTGTATTTTTGTTTGGGGAGATAATTTTGTTTTCTTGTGTAGGCACCAGCCTGGGGGCAGCATTGCTGGAGGACTGGTGAAAGGGGCCCTGTCTGTTGCTGCTTCTGCATACAAGGCCCTGTTTGCTGGGCCACCGGTCACTGCACAGGTCAGTGTCTGTTTTATTTTCCGAAGCCTCACCTCCAAGTCACCACTGAAAACGATGGCATCCCTCTGGGTTGGAAAGCAACATGGCATTGTGGAAAAGGCACGAATTTTACTTTCCCTCTGTTTCTGCCTCTCTATAACTCTTTTAAATAAAGTTTGCCTTTCAGAGAGACAAGGAGAGAGAGATCTTCCATCCATTGGTTCACTCCCCAAATGTCTGAAGTAGCTGGAGCTGGGCCAGGTTGAAGCCAGGAGCCTGGAGCTTCTTCCAGGACTCCCATGTGGGTGCAGGGGCCCAAGCTGCTTTCCCAGGCCCATTAGCAGGGAGCTGGATCAGATGTGCAGCGGCCAGGACTCGGACACATCCCATATGGTGTCCATACGGGATGCTGGCACTGCAGATGGTGGCTTAACCCACTATGCCACAGGGTGCTGACCCCAAAATAAATAAATCTTTAAAACAAACAATAAAACAAGAGCGTGAGTTTTAGGTTTAGTATTGGGTTAACACACGGCTCCATGGCAGTCTAGCTGTGTGACTTTAGCCGAGTCATTTTTAGGAATGAAAGGAGATGGACCTAATGTTTATTGAGGACCTGCTATATGTACTGAGGAACTATTCCAGGTGCTGACTCTACAAGATGATGAAAAAGACACTGGTGGTTGTGAAGCGAGCAAGGTAAACAGGCACTGACAGTACAGGGTGAGACACTGTGCTGGTACAGTGAGACAGAACACCTGATCCTGATGGGACCAAGGACGGCTTCCTGATGGAAAATGTATAGACTGTGTCCTCAAAGACAAAGTGTTCACTGGGAAAGAGGGATGGGAAGAGCAGTGTATGGGGCCAGCTCTGTGGCATAGCTGGTAAAGCTGCCATCTGCAATCTGGCATCCCATATGGGTGTCGGTTTGAGTCCCAGCTGCTCCATTTCTGATCCAGCTCTCTGCTAATGTGCCTAGGAAAACAGTGTAAAATGACCAAAGTACTTGAGCCCCTGCACCCACGTGGGAGACCTGGAAGAGGCTCCTGGATCCTGGCTTCAGATAGGCCCAGCTCCAGCCATTATGGCCATTTGGGGAGTGAACCAGCTGATTGAAGACCTCTTACTGTCTGTCTCTCTCTTTCTAACTCTGCCTTTCAAATAAATAAATAAATATTTACCCAAAAAAGAAAGAAAGAAAGAAAGCAGTATAGAGAATTAATTCTGTTCTGAGAAGAGTAAGAAGAGAAAAGACCAAATATGTAGGCAGGATGCTGTGCTAAGGGGTTCGGGTTTTCATTTTAAGGCTAATAGGAGGAGCCATGGAAGGGTTTTAAGGAACTGATTAACACAATCAGATTTGTTCTTAGATCTCTGCCACAGTGTGGAGGCTGGTGAAGCCAGTAAAGAAATCCATATGCAGGACCGGGAGGGAGGGATAAGGTGGGAAGAATCATTTTGTGCCTTAAATTGGTATATATGAAATGCATGAAGTATACCTTAAATAAAATGTTTTTAAAGATTAAAAACATCCATATGAGGGATGGTCATTCGACTCAGCTGTTTAGATGCTACTTGGGATACCTGCATCTCCTATCAGAGTGCCTGGGTTCAAATCCCAGCCTCACTTCCAATTCCAGCTTCCTACTGATGCGCACCCTGGGAGGCAACAGTACAGAGACCCGAGTTCTTGGGTCTCTGCCACCTAACAGGGAGACCTGATTGAGTTCCTGGCTTCTGCTTGGCCCAGTCAGTTCTGGCTGTCTTAGGCATTTAGAGAATGAATGAATGGATGAATGATCTCTCTTTGACTATTTGCCTTTCAAGTAAAATAAAAAAAAATTTTTAAAAAGATTCATAAGAGAATCCATATATATGTAGGAGGGAAAGGTGGAAGAGATAATCAAGATAGAAATGGAAGTACTTGAAGATCATGATTAGATGATTAAAAAGCCAAGGAGAAGTCTCAGGTTTCTGGTGTAGGCAGTCGGTAGTAGCCTTCATTAAAAGAGTATGCAGACAGAAGGACATGTTTGAGTGGGAGAAGAAAATGAGGCCAGTTTTGGAGAGTGCCAAGTTTGAGGTACGTCCAGGTAAAGATGTCTAGAGTGCAGTCTTAAAAATATTCGTAGAAGATGCTTGATTTTTTTTTTTTTTTTTTTTTTGACAGGCAGAGTGGACAGTGAGAGAGAGAGAAAGGTCTTCCTTTGCCGTTGGTTCACCCTCCAATGGCCGCCGCGGCCGGTGCGCTGCGGCCGGCGCACCGCGCTGATCCGATGGCAGGAGCCAGGAGCCAGGTGCTTTTCCTGGTCTCCCATGGGGTGCAGGGCCCAAGCACCTGGGCCATCCTCCACTGCACTCCCTGGCCACAGCAGAGAGCTGGCCTGGAAGAGGGGCAACCGGGACAGAATCCGGTGCCCCGACCAGGACTAGAACCTGGTGTGCCGGCGCCGCTAGGCGGAGGATTAGCCTAGTGAGCCGCAGCGCCGGCCAGAAGATGCTTGAATTTTTAAAAAGTTTTACACCAAAGTAAACTTTTTTTATTCCATTTTCCGTGAAGTTTTTGAAGCATAGCAGCTGGATCACAAGGGACAAATTTGGTCTGGCAATAAAAGTTTGAATGGCTTGCACTCAGATCACAGCAGCAGCCACAGGAGTAGATGAGATTATCTAAGAAGAATGGGGTGGCAAGCAGCAGCCGTGAAGGATGGAGCAAGGAGGAAGGGCGACCCTGAGAACCAGGAGAAAAGTGCAAAGAGCACGCTGCTGGAACGTAGGGGCGTATCCGTGGGCAACAGTGTGAGGTGCTGCAGAGAGGGGTGAACGGTGGGAGGAATCAGAGAGCAAGTATGCCCCACTTACCAGTAGCTACGCTACAAAGGGGAAAACAGCAGACTAGGAAGCATCAGGCACACCAAGAGATATATTTTTAAGGGTGGATGAGATAAGAGATGGGCAAGCCAGCAGCAAACAAGATTAACAAAATGAAGCTGCCACCTGCAGTGCCACCCATATGGGCACTAATTCAAATCCTGGGCGCTCTACTTCCAGTACTGTGCCTGGGAACGCAGTGGAGATGGCCCAGGTCCTTCAGCCCCTGCTACCCACATGAGAGACGCAGAAGATTCTCTTGGCTGCTGGCGTTGGCCTGGCCTACCTCCTGCTGTTACAGCCATTTGGGGAGTGAACCAGCAGATGGAAGATAGATCAATCGATCTCTCTCTCTCCCTTCTATGACTCTGTCTTTCAAATAAATAAATTAAATCTTAAGGAAAAGAGAAAAGTACAATGAAGTTGAGAGAAGATAGTTTAGCAAGATTTCTGAGGTCGTAAGAGGTAACGGGATACAAAGCAAAGCACATGTGAAACGGTGAACCTGGAAAGGAGGACAGATCAGTTATTCTGAAACTAGAGGAAAGAAACAATGGGATTGGTACAGGAAAATACCGGAGTGCGCTCAGTATGTTTGCATACTGTTCTCATCTTTGGATACTTTAGCAGCCTTGCAAACTAGAAGGTATGGTGGATCTCCATTTCATAAAGAAGGGGGCTGGGGGTGCACTTGGTGTAGCAGTTAAGACTGCTTGAGACAGCTGTATCCCATATTGGAGTGCAAGTTACAGAGATCAATTGATCAGTCTTCCCTCCACTGGTTCACGCCCCAGATGACCACAACAGCCCAGACTAGGGCAGGCCAAAGCCAAGAGCCAGGAATTCCATCCAGTCTCCTAGGTGGGGGGCAGGGACCCAAGTACTTGAACCATCTTCTGCTTTCCCAGGTACATTAGCAGGGAGCTGGATCGAAGTGGAACTCATATGGGATGCTGGTGTCGCTAGTGGTGGCTTAACCCTGTGCACCACAACACTGGCTCCAAGAAATCTATTTTTTTAAAAAGAAGGGATTGTAACTCAGCACAGTTGGTAAGTGATAATAGTATGGAATTAGGGTTGGCGCCTAAGCCTGCCTCCAGAGTCAGTGGTCTTTGTGCTGTACAGCGTAGCCTCACTCTGCAATCTGATTTGACGATGATAATAGCACATTGTTAGGAGGCTTTAGGAAGGTAATGTGTCCCCCACAGGGCTTGGCCCAAAAAAGGTGCTACGTAAATGTTAACTTCCTCTTACCTGGGCCGTTTCTGTGTTGTGGGGAGGAACAGAAAGGTCAAGAAGACCGCCCAGGATGGTTCCCCCGTGTGTTCTGTCAGAATTTCCCAACCACCTTCCTGGACAGCTTCGTTGATCTTGCTCATGCTTGCTCCATCATCACAGTTACATTTATGTTCAAAAGGTCCCTAGGGCTTGTTTTCATTTTTTTTTCTTCATGTGGCCACAGAATGCTTCTTTCTGAAAGTCCCCTCTGAAGCACTCTGCTGGTCCATGTGACAGTTCGTCAGGCCCTGATTCCCTGCTCTCCTTTGGGTACAAACCTATCTAATTAGAGCAAGGCCACACCTCTTCAGAAGATCCGTTGGCATCAGGTGGACAGGAATCTCTACCCTTGCATCTGTTAGCACTGGCATAAATCTAGAAAGACTACTGTTCATTCAAAACTGTGAAGTCCATGGATAATGTCCAGAAAACACAAGATAATAAAAAAAATAGAAGATATTTATTTCAAAGGCAGAGTCACAGAGAGCAAGAGAGAGAGAGCCTCCTTCTGCTGGTTCACTCCCCAAAAGGCCTCAACGGCTGGGGTTGGACTGTCTGAAGCCAGGAGCCTGGAACTCCATCCAGGTCTCCCACATGGGTGCAGGAGCCCAAGGACTTGGGCCATCTTCCACTGTCTTCCTAGGTGCATTAACAGGGAGCTAGATGAAAAATTGAGCAACTGGGACTCGAATGGACACCCATATGGGATGCCAGTTTTGTAGACTGTGGCCCAACTGCTGTGCCATAACATGGGCCCCCAGATAATAAAAATTTACATGATAGGGGCCAGCACTGTGGCACAGCGGCTTAACACTCTGGCCTGAAGTGCCAGCATCCCATTTGGGCACTGGTTCGAGACCCAGCTGCTCCACTTCCGATCCAGCTCTCTGCTATGGCCTGGGAAAGCAGTAGAGGACGGCCCAAGTTCTTGGGCCCCTGCACCCATGTGGGAAACCTGGAAAAAGCTCCTGGCTTCTAGCTCCTGGCTCCTGGCTTCTAGCTCCTGGCTCCTGGCTTTGAATCGGTGCAGCTCCGGCCATTGCGGCCAGTTGGGGAGTGAACCATCAGATGGAAGACCTCTCTCTCTGCCTCTCCTCTCTGTGTAACTCTGGCTTTCAAATAAATAATAAATCTTTAAGAATAAATTTACAGCCGACGCCGTGGCTCAATAGGCTAATCTTCCGCCTTGCGGCGCCGGCACACCGGGTTCTAGTCCCGGTCGGGGCGCCGGATTCTGTCCTGGTTGCCCCTCTTCCAGGCCAGCTCTCTGCTGTGGCCAGGGAGTGCAGTGGAGGATGGCCCAAGTCCTTGGGCCCTGAACCCACATGGGAGACCAGGATAAGCACCTGGCTCCTGCTATCGGATCAACGCGGTGTGCTGGCCACAGCACGCTGGCCACAGCGGTCATTGGAAGGTGAACCAACGGCAAAGGAAGACCTTTCTCTCTGTCTCTCTCTCTCTCACTGTCCACTCTGCCTGTAAAAATAAATAAATAAATAAATAAATAAATAAATAAATTTATGTGATAAACACCTACAGAAAATGTTTGCTTTTCTTGTCTCTGCACAGCCAATAATTTCTGAAGATCAGACAGCAGCCCTGATGGCCCATCTCTTTGAAATGGGATTCTGTGACAGGCAGCTGAACCTGAGGCTGCTGAGGAAACACAATTACAACATTCTGGAGGTTGTGACGGAACTCCTTCAGCTCAACAACAATGACTGGTACAGCCACCGCTACTGAGGACTGACCTTGCATTAAATAACTTTCTGCTGCTCACAGATGATCTTTATTCTGTCAGGGGTGTGGGGTAGAAGCCCTTGCTTGTTTTTGAATCTGATGAATCTAAATAGAGCCCATCGTTGAATTATCAGGACAGTACCTGTCACAGTATTTTTTGGAGTAAATCAAACACCAGAACTTAAGTTTTTGCTTTAGACATTGGATGAATAATAGGAAGACAGTTTTTCAATTGATTTGGATGAAACTCCCTTTTTTCTCCATTTTAGTGCATTGAAGAGTAGAACTTGAATTCCTGTAGAACCCGTTTTTTCCTCTGCTTGTACTGAAGTTGAGTGTTTTCCTTTGGCTAACGTGGCTGTTTCTATGGGGCTCTCTGTTGTCAGTTTTTAAAATAATCTGGGAGTTTTCCAGAGTTTTCCTCATAATCTCTGTAGCCTACCCCAGGCCTTGTAGTTACATGCCATGGAAATGACAACCAGAGCATGGTGGAGTATCGGTACTCTTCCTGTCATTTTCTGCAGGACTTAGAGTTGGCATCATTGCTTTCTAAAGACTTGGTGCATAAGAGCACCACCTTCCAGGGGTGAAAGGAGCGAAGTGCTAATTAACCCACCAGCACCTATTGAGCAGTGTCTCTTATAGTAATTTTGCATACATTTTTATTTAAGGAAAAATCTTTAAGTAGGTAGCCATGAAATATTTTGCTAATCCTATAGAGAAGGGGGAAAGAACCTATTACTTACGGGGAAAAGTAAATTTTAACAGTTACCTTTTTCTTAATGTCAGGACAGATCTTATTTTACAGTAGAGCAGGCAGAGGGAAAGGCAAGCAGGCCCCTGCACGGATCTCAGGGAGGTCCAGGGGTGGGCGAGTGAGTGTGTGAGAGGCACGGGAATGCTGGTGACTCCCTGAGCGTTTGAAATCCACTCGGTGGAATCCAATCCAGAGAGCCTGGAGCTGGAAAAAGTGGCTTGTGCTTTGCAAGATTTGGATGCAGGTCAATTCCCTGAAAAAGTGTAGGGCAGGTGGGGAAGAGCTGGCTTCTAAGGGACCAGGTGCTCACTCGGGGGAAGAGTCTTGGGTTCAGGGGAAGGAAAGGGTTAACAGACGCTACAAATTTTACTCTTGAAAGTGACTTTCAGAAGAGGCCGAACCCCGACCCAAAAAAGGAAGGAGTTACCATAGTATTATTCACCAACGTTGGTATTTATGATGAATGGTGATCTTAAATGAACCATTAGCTACTAAATAAACTGTAAGCCAAACAGGATGGTCATTGTTTAAAACGTTTGTAGCGGGTTTCTGGGGAGAAGCCAGCCGCAGGATGAGTGTCATTGAGTCCACTTAGGGCGGGGCCTGTGGTGGCCATCAGTCTCACAGTGGGGGTCCAGGAGGGTCGGGTCCGTCGGCCGCCCCGTTGTACTTGTACATAACCGCTTAAAGAATGGTGAAATAAATGTTATTTGAAACTCCTACCTGGGCTGCTTGGTCCTTGGGGAAACCGCGCGCCGGCGCTCGGGAGTCCTCAACCCCGGGGTGACCCTCCGAGTGGAGGGGCGTCCCGGGGCCCCGTCAAAGCCTGCCGAGAGGGCGGTGCCGCCGCGAGCGGAGGGGCGGGGAAAGGGGCGGGCGTCCCGGGGCCCCAGTCGAAGCCTGCCGAGAGGGCGGTGCCGCCGCGAGCGGAGGGGCGGGGAAAGGGGCGGGCGTCCCGGGGCCCCAGTCGAAGCCTGCCGAAAGGGCGGGACCGCCGCGAGCGGAGGGGCGGGACCGCAGGGAGGGGCGGGGCGTCCTGGGCCCCCGGTCAAAGCTTGCCGAGAGGACGCCGCCGCCGCACGCAGCCGTTTTCGTCGCTACCGTCTCCCGGGCTGAGACCCCCTCAGTCTCCTGGCCCGACACGCAGGCACACGCGGGAACCAAGCCCGTCTAACGGCCTCTCGGGGTGTCGGGCAGAACTTGAAGTCCTGCCCCAATGAAGGGCCCGGCCCAAGGCAGAGCTCCCGAGTAGGGCGGAAAGCAGCCTGCACCCTGGGGAGACCAGAGCCCTGCTCCCGCGGAGCCTCGCCTGGAGGAGCCCGGATCCCACACCTGAGCCAGGTGAGGCTCCCTTGTTACAGCCGGGGAGGATGTGAATGCGGCTCGCTCTGGAGACTTGGGGAAGGGTCCGAGTTTAGCTTTGGCCGTGACCCTTCTCAGGCTTGCTTTCTGCTCGCCTCAGAAAGCAGTGTGGGAGAGGTTTGTCTCCTTGGTAAGGTTCTCGGCCACACCTGTGACCGGAGCCGCCTATCTCCTCATTAGAAGAATCCCTGATTCCCGTTAAGCCCGCAGCCCACCCGGGCCCTGGCATGGAAGCTTCCCTCCCACACCATGGTTGGAAGCTTCCCTTCCACACCATGGTTGGGAGCTTGAAGGGACTCTCCAGACATGGCCTTTCCCGCCGCCCCACAGCCCTGTCCAGCTGCCATCCAAGTGTCAGTTAAGTAACTTTCCCAGAAGAAAAAAAAAAAAAAAGCTCTGCCATTCACTTAATGGAAGTCGTTTTTCTGTTGTTACCCTTTTGTAGGCAGAGTTGAGATGCACGGAAATCCTAAGAGCCCTGCTAACTGCTTGTGCATCTCCCTAAGGCTTGAGGTTGCTTAAATGCTTAGGGCTCCTTGCCAATCTTGAGAACGTAAAACCAAAATCACATCCGGTGTCAGGTGCTAGCGGCTTAAGCACTGAACTTTGGTCTTTGTCATTAGTGGAAAACTCCTGAGCGATGGGTGCCGCGTTCTCCCAGCCAGGCTGCCGGCAGGAGGATGAGGATGAGTGGATCCTGCGCCCGGACTCCGCCGTGGGTGTCAAGGCTGCCCGCTACTCCAGCACTGGGAGCAGCCGGTCGTGTTCCTGCATGCCTCGCGAGGGCCGCTTTGTGATTTGTCCCACCTGCCAAGGGAATGGGGAGATCCCCCGAGGTGAGTGGCCCAAGGCTCTGGAAATAGTCTAGAATCCACAAGAAACTCCCAGCCAGCTACTGCAGCCCAGCCCCTCTGGGTTTCTGTGAATGGGGCTGGTTCTGCTCCCAGCTCTGGGCTTCTGGATCTCGGGCTGGCCAGGGAGGTGCTAACTATCCCTGGGTTCTCCTCCCCTACTTGTACAAGGGATCTTCAACAAGTTCATGGACGGGGGCAGGCATTCGGCACAGTGGTTTAGACACTGCTTAGAACAGCAGCACCCCATGTCAGAATGCCTAGGGTCAGGTCCCGGCTCTGTTTCCAAGTCCAGCTTCTTGCTAACGCACACCCTGGGAGATAGCAGGAGATGGCTCAACTACGTGGGTTCCTGCCACCATGTTGGAGACCCGGTCCTGCTGCTGTGGGTGACTGAGGACTGAGCCTGTGGATGAAATATCTGTCTCTGTGCCTCTCTCCTCCTTTCAGATAAGCAACAATTTTAACATTTGGAGAAAATATGTATTATTTAAAAACTGCATGGATTTCAAAATTATTTGCATCAAAATTCTCTTTTACTTTATTTTTCCCATAAACCTCTGAGGCACCCTCCTCCGCCCTAGCCGGTGAAGGGAAGAGGAGCTTCCAGCCACTCCCTGGGCAACACTCTGCTTTAGGATTTAGGAAGTTACAGATTACTTCTCCAAAAAAGCAGGGTGTGTCTGCTTTCTTTCTTAAAGATTTATTTATTTATTCAAAAGGCAGAGTTATAGAGAGGCAGAAGCAGAGAGAGAGAGAGAGAGAGATCTGTCTAATTGGCCGCAACAGCCAGAGCTGTGCCGATCCAAAGCCAGGAGCTTCTTCCAGGTCTCCCAGGCGGGTGCAGGGGCCCTAGGACTTGGGCCATCTTCCACTGCTTTTCCAGGCCTTAGCAGAGAGCTGGATCAGAAGTAGAGCAGCCGGGACTTGAACCAGCACCCATATGGGATGCTGGCACTGCAGGTGGCGGCTCTACCCGCTATGCCACAATACCGGTGCCCTGGTGACTTTCAGAGTCTTCACATTTGTTCATGAAAATCTCACTTCCACACTAGAGGTTGCAAAGCTGGACTCTACCACTTGCTAGCGCATCAGTGCTGCGGCGCAGAGGCCGGTGCCCCTGACACTGCTGCGTGGCTGGAGGGGCCCCTGGGGGGAGGCTGCCAAGAAATACTCTTGACATGGATACTTCTTGCCCCTTCCACCCTCTTTCTCTCAACAGAGCTGGAGAAGCAGCTGGTGGCCCTCATCCCCTATGGGGACCAGAGGTTGAAACCCAGGCACACGTAAGCCCCTCTGTCTCCCCCACGCTACAGCCCATTGTCCCTGGGAGCTGCTCCAGTTACTTGTCTCCCCCATTTTGATCCTTTTAGATTTTTTGCCTATTTATTCTTCCCAGAGAACATAACCAGGCTCAAACATACTAGTTCCCTGTTTCCACAGAAAATCCTCCAGGGTGATGTTTAAGGAATCAGTAGCACTGGACACAGCAGATGGCTCCTGGGGCCCCTTGGTGCCCCTCCTGAAGCGTCACTGCTTCCAGGAAGCCTGCCCCCTCCCAGAGAGAGACGAAACCTCCGACTCTGCGGTTCCTCCTGGGGGAGAAAGTGACCCTGGCTGCCATGGATTTGGCAAAATAATTTTCCTAAGGGCTTCCCCGCTGCAGCAGTTCAGACCCACTTGCTTGCCTCCCAGTAGAGAAGATTCAGGACTCTCCGTGTTCATGTGGGTTTGCTCCTTCTGACGATAAGAGCCAGCATTCACTGAGCTTTTACTATGTGCTAGGATTTGTGGTTGGTGGTTTTGCACATATCAACCCTTAACAAATTTTAGGAAGCAGATACAGTTGTCCCCATCTTACAGACAAGGAAACTGAGGCTTAGGGAGGTGGAGTAGGCTGCTCAGCATTAGTAGAGAGCTGGGAAATGGAAGCCAGGCTGTCTGCCTCCCAGCCCTGGGTTCCTACCTGCTCTGAGACACATCCCGGGAGGTAAACGTGCATTTGTCAGGTAGGTGTGTGCAGGCAGGGGGGTCTGAAGCCCTCTCCAGGTTTCCTGGTGTTGACTTGTCCACTCCTCTGCCCCGTCCTGCTTTGCCACAGGAAGCTCTCCGTGTTCCTGGCGGTGCTCATCTGCCTGGTGGCGGCCTCCTCCACTGTCTTCTTCCTGTTCCCCCGGTCCATCGCAGTGCACCCTGCAGGCCTCAACTCCTCCACGGTGGCTGTGGACAAGGCAGATATCCACCTCAACATAACGGTGGGTGGGTGCCACTGGGCCCCGGCCCCTCCCCCACCCCAGTGCCACTTCCCAGTAGTCTTTGTCCTGTTTCATAGGGGCGGAGGGGCAGGGACATTGTAACACCAGAAGGTGTTGGGAGGAGCAACAGGAACCCCAAAAGGGATGGTGTAAGGGTTGGAGCTCTGCGAAGGCCCAGAAAATACACCTCAAGGTGGATGGGAGTGCAGTGCCTGAGGCTCTTTGCAGGGGATGCAAAGAAGCCGGCCAGGGTAGCACTGGGCCCTGAGCCAGCTTAGCCTCTTAAAGGTGACCTCTTGCCCTCGTGAACCCCTCTGAAGGGCCCCAGGGTCTGGTTCTGTGCACCTAAGGCCCATGGTGCTAGGGTGGCGCTTAGACCCGAGAGAGCCAGGCCTCTGCAACTGCCACCCTCACACCTCCTCCTCCTCGTCTTCCTCCCCAGAATATCTTGAACATCTCCAACAGCAACTACTACCCCATCACCGTGACCCGGCTGACCACCGAGGTTCTGCACCTGTCCCTCGTGGTGGGCCAGGTGTCCAACAAGCTCCTCCTGCACATCGGCCCTTTGGCCAGTGAACAGGTAACTCCTCTCTCCCTGGCTGGCCCGCTCACAGGTGTGCGGATGTGTGTGGTGGGAAGATGGCAGCCAGAGGGGGGACTAACCGTGTGTCCTTTTGGTTGACAGATGTTCTATGCAGTAGCCAGCAGGATCTGGGATGAAAACACATAGTGAGTACCCTGGATCTCCTCTGCTCCAGCCTCTTGCCTGGCTTGGAAGCCCAGTCAGTACCTGCTAAGTATCCTGAATGCTTGACAGCAGACTCGGCAGCCAGAGCTCGGCCTGCCCTCTGGCGGCCGGGACTACAGCGTGCCAGGGCTCAGCGTCTCCAGCCTCTGCCTCTTCGGACATAGAAGGGGCTGAAAAACAGGCTGGAATGCGGTTAATCGTTACAATATGCGAC
The DNA here is from genome assembly GCF_964237555.1 of Oryctolagus cuniculus. Lineage (NCBI taxonomy): Eukaryota > Metazoa > Chordata > Mammalia > Lagomorpha > Leporidae > Oryctolagus > Oryctolagus cuniculus. The sequence continues at coordinate 19,797,129 of NC_091448.1, read as the reverse complement.
CTTGGACTCCTCAGCCTGAAGTTTGTTTTCTGCTGAGGGAGGGCCCAGCAGGCCGGGGCTAGAGTGATGCCTGCAGCAGGCGAGGGAGAGGGAAGGGGTGCAGTGGCATCGTGGGGCCCCTGGGGGAAGGAAAGGGCTCTGGGAGGCAAGGAAGCCCGGACCCCCAGGCCTCCTCTCAGCGGACGGTCCGTTCCAGGTAAAACGTGATCTCGTGTTCTTGTTCTCTCTCTCTCAGCAAAATATGTACCTGGCTGAAAATCAAAGTGCACCATGTGCTTTTGCACATCCAGTAAGTAGGCGTGGAGCTCTGGCGTCCCCTCTCTCGCTTCCTGCTTCAGTGTCACCCCAGCTCTGTGTCCAGGGGAACAAGAGTCATCCAAGCCCACCCCGGGCATGGGCATTGGGGTTGGCTCTTGGGAACAGCAAGTCCAGCCCTGTGCCTGGGTCTTACCTTGCCTACAAGCTATGCAGGTGACACAGCTGAGGCAGCCCTCCCAGGGACCTTTGCAGGGTGGGGAGCAGACAGGTGGAGGGAGGCGTGGGGGGAACCTTCCTTCTCCAGACAGAGAGCAAGACCGGTGTTTCCCTGGCAACGAGCCCTGCTTCCTCCCCAGGGGCACCCTGACCTATTCCTACCTGAGCCATTCAGAGCAGCTGGTCTTCCAGAGCTACGAATATGTGGACTGCCGCGGAAACACGTCGCTGCCCCACCCGCTGATCCCTCGCCCTCCGTGACCTGTCTGTGGTCCCTGCACTCCAGACACCTGCAGGCCTGGTCTGTGTCTCCATAGCCCCCGGGTGCCTGCACAAGCATGGTGGGGACTCTGCTCTGCCCAGGGGCCGTCCTGTGGCCTCCACGTGCGCGCTCACGTTCTCTGGTCCCCTGATTTCTTTCAGGGCTGCAGCAGACCCTGCTCCTACTCTGCCTTGACCCCACGCTGTCCCAGAGCTGCCTCAGAGGCCCAGAGTGGCACCTGCCCTTTCTGTGCTGAGCACCCTGGCGGCCTGGCCCCCCTGGTGCTGGCCCTCCTCCTGCCTGAATGTGGAGAAAGCTGCAGGTTTTTCTGCCCAGGTGGTAACAAAGTGACTCTGGGAACATCCAGCACCGTTTATGGAACCACACGTGTTCTCCTGGGACGAGGTGGTGCTGCCGGCCTGCTTCTCTCTAGTCACTGGGCCTCCACCCATCTGACGGGAGGACCCGTCAAGGCCCTTTGGCCCTGTGTCCTTCCTGGTCCACGCTGTCCCCGGTTCCTAGGAAGACAGAGCTGTTCCCCAGCGAAAGCATCGCTTCTCTGTGAAACAGTTTTATCGTTCTCTTCATAGAGGGAGCCAAGGTAGCAGGGGAGGGCGGAAGGCACCTGCCACCCCCGGGCCAACAGGGGAGGACAGAGCCAACACCAGGGTTAATTTAAAAGGTATTTTCTCACCAAAGGAGGGTTGCTAAGCCGGCACCTCCAGCCCCCATGAGAGGACAGAGGCAGGTCAAATGGCAGGCCCTGGTACTCTCTTCCAAAGCCTCCAAGAGATGGAGCGCTCCACATCCCACCAACGCTGCCGGGCTCCGTTCCACCCCAGCTCTGCACCAGAGCCCACCCCGCAGGCTCGGCGGCGTGGAGCGGCACGTCCCCAGGTCTGATCCAGACCTTCTCCTGTCACTTGGAGGTAGCTAAGGCTGCGATCACCCCTGCCCCCCAACCCCCGAGGCTCCGAGCAGAGGAGTCTCTGTGCTTTAGCCCAGCAGCATGGTATTTGCTCACTGACAGGAGCTGGGTCTTTCTCATTCAGACAGGTAGAGAGATGGAGATGGTGGGAACGCTGCCCGGGGAGTAGGAGGGATGGAGAGAGAGGAGGGGGTGACAGAAGCTGCCAACTGGCTGGCTGGGGGAGCCAGGGCAAGACAGGAGGCCGCGCTGTCTCCCTGGGTAGCTGAGCTCAAGGTGGTGCAGGCTGGAGCTGCTGTGGTGTAGTCGCCAAATGGAAAGATTCGGCGTTGTGTGCAATAAACTGTACTTACAAGCGTTTTTTTAAGGTAGTTCTTATTATTTGACAGAGTCATAGACAGTGAGAGAGAGAGACAGAGAGAAAGGTCTTCCTTCCGCTGGTTCACTCCCCAAATGGCCACTATGACCGGCGCTGCGCCGATCCGAAGCCAGGAGCCAGGTGCTTCTCCTGGTCTCCCATGGGGTGCAGGGCCCAAGGACCTGGGCCATCCTCCACTGCCCTCCCAGGCCACAGCAGAGAGCTGGCCTGCAAGAGGAGCAACCGGGACAGAATCCGGCGCCCATATGGGATGCCAGCGCCGCAGGTAGAGGATTAACCAAGTGAGCCACTGCGCCGGCCCCTCTTTTTTATTTTTAAATTTCCTTATTTGAGGGGCAGAAAGAGTTCCCACTTATGCTGGTTCCTTCCCCAGATGCTCACAACATCCTGGGCTGGGCTGGAGCTGGAGCTGCAAGCTGGAAACTCGGTCCACATCCCCCCTGTGGGTGGCAGGAACCCAACCACTTGAGCCACCCCTGCTGCCTCTCAGCGTCTGCATTAGCAGGAAGCTGGAGCCGGGTATTGAAACCAGCATCCCACACCAGAGTGCCTATTCAAATCTACGCTGCTCTGCTTCTGATTCAGCTCCTGCTAATGGCCTGGGAAAGCAGCAGAGGATGGCCCAAGTGCTTGGGACCCTGCACCCATCTGGAGACCTGAAGGAAGCTCCTGGCTTCAGCCTGGACCAAATCCAGCTGTTGGGGCCTTTTGAGGAGTGAACCAGCAGGTGGAGGATCTCTCTCCCCCTGTTTGACACTCTGCCTTTCAAGTAAATCTCTTAAAAAAAAATGGGGCCAGCATTGTGGCATAGCTGGTAAAGGTGCCTCCTGCAGTGCTGGCATCCCATGTGGGCACTGGTTCAAGACCTGGCTGCTCCACTTCTGATCCAGCCTCTGCTATGGCCTAGGAAAGCAGGAGAAGATGGCCCAAGTCCTTGGGCCCCTGCATCTGTGTGGGAGACCCAAAAGAGTCACTTTGGATTGGCGCAGCTTCCTCTGGCCGTAGCAGCCAATTGGGGGGTGAATCAGAGGATGGAAGACCTCTCTCTCTGCTTCTCCTTCTCTCTTTGTGTAACTCTGACTTTCAAATAAATCTTAAAAAAAAAAAAAAAAAAAAGTTAAAAGTCTCCTGGGAAAGACAGGGAACTAGTGGACTTTCCCCATCTCACAAACTGTCTTAATGTTCCAGTGGGCATAATCACAAAATGTAATTTATTTCAAAAGCATAGGGGAACATTTACATTTGAACAAGGTGACTAACAGGTGTCTTGGAAAGGAAAAAAGAAACCCATGGCACGAAGTTTTCATTCACATTTTGGGAGCAAAAATAACCTAAGTTTGACACTGTCGCCCGAGAAGGGAAAGGGGAACACCGAGTGGTAAGGGAAGAAACAGCTCAGAAAGGAAGGTCGCTCCCGCTCTGCTGGAGTTTACAAGCAGGCCTGAAACAACAGCAGGGGAAACCACCCGTTCACATCTGTGCAGCTGCAGGCCCCGCAGTCCCAGTAGTTTCCGTACTTGAAATGACTCCCAGGCCGCTTGCTGCTCTCTCTGAGGTCCAGACAAGGTGGTCCATTTTCAGATGACCTCAGATTCCTCGGGAGCTTGGGCTCGGCTCGCCGTCGCTGGGCCGTGGAGAGGTCATTGCGCCCGCTCCACAGCCAAGCTGACCAGCTGCTTGCTCGCTCGTGCCGGTCTCACCTTTTCCCCATAAGCACGCGCAGTGACTGTAGCACAGGGGCTTCGCCTTTGCCCGTGTAGAAATGAAGGTTGCAAAGACACTCGCAGGGGAATAAAAAACGGTTCCTCAAAAAACACACCAGACTCCCAGAAATGCTGTGCAGGCACCTGATCTGACTAGCAAACCTGGGAGGGAAGATTTCACAGGTTCGAAGACAAATGCAGAGCCCGGGATCTGCGATCAGACAGGCCCAGGACGCTGAGCACTCCACAAACCTCCACCTGTTGGTTTAGCCTATAGATTCTACGGGCTAACTTGCACAATAATTTTGATTAATAGCATTCTCCAAAGTGGCAAAAGCAAACAGCACCCCTTACTTACAGGCCCTATGTTATCGAGTCCCTTTTCCTGGGAAGCCCTGCCCGGAGCCAGCCTCCTCCCTCCTATTCTCACTGTGTATCTCCTCCAGCTTCAATGTCCTTGTTCCACACCCCTGCCCCTCCCCCAGTTCTCCCTTCAGGAGCCCAGAGGCGCTGAGGTAGAGTGCCCAGGAGTGTGGAGCCTCTTGGTCGTCTCCCCTGGATGGAAGTGCAGAGTCCCAGGCAGGGAGCAGCCTGAGGATTTGAGATGGAAAGTCTCCTCCCCTTCCAGCTGTCCTACGCGTGAGGCTCCAGCCCTCTTTCCTCTGGGCCCTCTCTTTCCATTCCTGCGCTATGTTAGCAGCTGAGTTCTCCCTGTGGGCCAGCACCGCATCGGGCCTGAAGGTACAGTGCAAGCCGTCCTCCCCAGGGCCGTGTCTCAGTGTGCATGGGCTCTGGCCAGCGACAGCCATATACACCTGAAGCCACCAAGAGACCTGCCCTTGCTGAATAGGGCCAGTGGCAGGAGATGCAGACTTGGGGGACCAAGACAAAGTTCTCCCCTTAGGTGCTCCCACACAGCATGGAGCCGCCTCCCACTCTCACCTCCTACCCTCCTCGTCCGCTCCGTGGATCCTCCTGCCGCCTTCCCCTCACACAGCTGAGCAGCCTCGGGAGTGTTCCCAGGAAGAAATCACAGTTTATTCCCAGCCAGCCTCCTAGAATGGATGGCTTTTGGAGCGGAGATGTTGCTGGGAGGTAAGGAGGTGTGGCCAGCTGTGTGGTTCATCTGCTTTTTGGTGATAGCCAGTGGGGTCTCAGAGGCCATTTCTGGATCACCACTGCTGGGTGTAATTGGTTGACTAAGAAGAGGGAGAGCGGAAACAAAACAAGGTAGTTAGCAGTTTCTGGCCCCGCCGGCTTCTGAACATCGTGTTCAGCCTTTGAGGTCAGAAGACTCAAAGGGAAATAAATTAGCAGCCCAGTCCCACCCACCAGCTCATTCTCTCATCCTTGGCACTGTGTCACGGAACCCTTGACAGAGCTTGCAGCTCCTTGCATTCTGCTTAAGGCTGGCCGTCCTGGGCTGGCACTGTGGAGCAGTGGGCGCTCCCCATAGCAGAGTGCCTACTCAGAGACTCGAATCCCAGTTTCCTGGCTTCTGCCTGGCCCAGTCTAAGCTGTATCAGCCATTTACAGAGTTAACTGGTGAACAGTTCTGTCTCTCTGTCACTCTGCCGTTCAAATAAACGAGTTTTTAAAAAGACACTCCTGGGGCCAGTGCTGTAGCGCAGTGGGTTAATCCTCCGCCTGCAGCACCGGCATCCCATATGGGCATCAGTTCTAGTGCCGGCTGCTCCTCTTCCTATCCAGCTCTCTGCTGTGGCCTGGGAAAGCAGAAGATGGCCCAGACGCTTGGACATCTGCACCCATGTGGGAGGCCCAGAGGAGGCTCCTGGCTCCTGGTTTTGGATTGGTGCAGCTCCAGCTGTTGTGGCCAATTGGGGAGTGAACCAGTGGATGGAAGACCTCTCTCTCCACCTCTCCCTCTCATTGTCTGTAACTCTCTCAAATAAATAAATAAAATAGTTAAAAAATAATAAAAAGAAAAGAAAAAAACAAGGCACACTCCTGGCTCTGATGGCCTGTGATGAGTGAGACTCTACACCAAGTGCATTGGAGGCCGCCTCCTCTTATCGCCAGATTCAGCCTCGTGCCACCTGCCGAGGAGGTGGTGTTAGTTCATCATATGGAAGCGTAGCTGAGGCACAGTGCTTACATCACACTCTCGGGGGACCGCGATGCTAACACAGTCTCAGGTCTTCCCTTCCTTCTGCTCCGGCTGCCTCTACCCCAGCCAGCGCTTACAGCGACCCTTCATTTGTTTCTTCAGTGCCTGTCTTTCCAAATCCATTGCCAGCCCCTCCAACTAAGCTCAGCACTCAGTGACAGGCCCTGTCCTAACTACAATTCCAGCCCCCTCCGGGACTCCTGCTAAGTCTCTGGCCTTCCACACACGCACGCACTCAGCACAGTCTCTGCCTTTCACTCGCTCGCTCGCCCGCTCTCGCTCTCTCACCGTGAGTCGCGAATACTCATTGTATTTGGGAGGTCTGCATTGGCATGGGTTTGCAAGACCTGTTGACAAAACAAAGTACGTTACTCCTCTAACAGTTTCCCAGGATAAGAACACAGCGGGGCTGGATCTGAACCATACGTCTGTGGGCCTGGGGATGGGATGGGCTTGGCAGGCAGAGGCTGGTGCCTGGCTGCAGCAAGGTACAGGCTGAGCCCACCCTGAAGATCCTCAACTAGGAAGCCATGCTGCAGGTCCCTGTCTCACACTTCACAAGCTTGCTACAACTGGTGATAAGCTAAACTCACACGCCACCCTCTGGCCACCCCCACCTTCCCTGTTACTCCTCTTGGAAGAGGACTGCTGTCTTGGCCACCCTCTGCACGAGCGAGCAGGCTCTTCTGCAGCCCTCGGCTAGCACAAACTATCCAAAGAGAGTGGCAACCAAGGCCATGGTCGTGAGGAGTCTGGTTGGCTTTGTGATTAACAAGCTGCTTGGGACATCTGTGTCCCATATCAGAGTGCCCGGGGTTCAAGTCTCAGCTCTGCTTCTGTTTCCAACTTTCCCTGCTAACGCACACCCTGGGAGGCAGTAGTGATGGCTCAAGCAGTTGGGTCCCTGCCACCCATGTGGGAGACCTGGATTGAGTTCCCACCTTCAGCCTGGCCCAGCCTCCGCTATTACAGGCTTTTGGGGAGTGAACCAGCTGGGAACTCTATCTCTGTCTCTTTGCTTGCAAAGAAGTGAAAATACAAAGATTGAGGATGTTGGGGAGGGTCTTAGAGGGAGTGTAGGGGACCCTGGACTACAGAAGCAGAGCTCTCCTCGCCGCCTTCCCCTCCTGGGCCCTTCCCCAGAGCCTGGAGGGGTTTCCAGCCCTGCCCCCGCACCCCCATCTGTCGGGGTCCTGCAGTGGAACTGACCTGGATGGGCCCCCGTGGAAGCAAGCTGGCCTGGTCTTTGGGCATCCTTTTGGAGCTGCTGCTTGAGGGCACACTGAGTGACAGGGTCTTGGGCGTCTGGCTGTGGCGGCGGCTGCGGCGGCGGCAGCTGCTCGGGTGGCTGTGCTGGCGGCTGCGGGGGTGACTTGGACTGCGACGGAGCCACGGGTTGTGATTGTGCTGGTGGTGGCTGCGGCTTCTTGGACTCCTGGTGTGGCTGGGGCTTTTTCTCAGGTTGACAACGTTCCTTCTCTTGGAGTTTCTTCTGTTCCTGGCAAGAGGGCACAAGCAAGTGGCACCCTCCCCACTCCCTCCCTCCTCCCCGCCAGTTACCTGCTGCCAGAGAGAAACTTCAGGGAGAGATGATGGGAGGGGGGGCACAGTTCCCTGTGTCAGAGCTGAAGCTGGGGCCCAGGCTGTCTCCTCTCACCCTGCACGACCCCCGAGAATGGTTCCTGCGGGGGGCCGTGCCCTTGGCACAGTCCCTTCCTAGGAAGTAGCACTGTCTCCTGGGGGTGGGAGCATCTGCCTCTAGTGCAGGAGCTGAGTACTGAGGGCAGTTTTCAGTGCTAGCAAGTAAACAGGGGCCACTTGGAAATGCTTTGAAGCAGTCTGGCCCAGAGCCCCGCACTGGGGAGCAGGGTAGCTTTTGAAGCCGGCATCCTGTATTAGAGCCACAATTCACAGTCCAGCTGCTGCACTTCTGATCCAGCTCCCTGCTCATGTGTCTGGGACGGCAGGGAATGATGGCACAAGTGCCTGGGCCTTGCACCTACATTGGAGACCCAAATGGAACTCTTGGCTCTCAGCTTGCGGCCATTTGGGGAATGAACTAGCTGATGAAAGATCTCGATCTCTCTCTCTCTCTCTCTCTCTCCCCCCTCTCTGTCATTCTATCTTCCAAATTAAATAAATAAATCTTTTTCAAAAAGTCCTGTCCAATGAAAACTTAATGTGTGCCACATATATGATTTGAAATTTTCTGGTAACCACATACAAACAGAAGAAACAAGTAAAGCTAATATTTTATCTAATATATCCAAAACATGTGATTAACTTTAAAATACTTTCTGTTCTTTGTCTTCAAAAACCAGCATATATCTTAGGCTTAACAGCACATCTTCATTTGGACACTATTTTTTTTTTTTAAGATTTATTTATTTATTTGAAGGGCAGAAAAGCAGAAAGACAGAGAAACAGAGAGAGAGAGACCTTCCATCTGCTGGTTCACTCCCTAAATGGCCACAATGATAGGGCTGGGCCATACCGAAGCCAGGAGCTTTCTCCTGGTCTCCCACATGGGTGCAGGGGCCCAAGCACTTGGGTCACCTTCTGCTGCCCTCTGAGAGGCATTAACAGGGAGCTGGATCAGAAGTGAAGCAGCCAGGACTTGAACCAGCACCCATAAGGGATGCTGGTGCCCAGGCTGTGGCTTTAACCTGCTGTGCCACAGCGCTGGCCCCTGGACACTAAATTTCCATCAATAATATTTGATCTATTTAGATGTCATAGAATTTGTGGTTGAAAAAGTTTAGATTAACCTTCCCAAGGTGTTCCAAACTTACTTTACAATATTGCAATTTATAAAGTGAACATTTGCTTTTAAATTTAAATTACTAAAAATGTATATAAATGTAAAATTTAGTTCCTCATTCTCATTAGCCACAGTTTAAGGGCTCAACAACATATATGCTGTGTGGCTACCCTATTAGAAAGCAGGCATTTAGGGTGGCGCCACGGCTCACCAGGCTAATCCTCTGCCTGCAGCGCCAGCACTCCGGGTTCTAGTCCTGGTTGGGGCGCCAGTTCTGTCCTGGTTGCTCCTCTTCCAGTCTAGCTCTCTGCTGTGGCCTGGGAAGGCAGTGGAGGATGGCCCAAGTGCTTGGGCCCTGCACCCCATGGGAGACCAGGAGAAGCACCTGGCTCCTGGCTTCAGATTGGCGCAGCACCGGCCGTAGCGGTCATTTAGGGAGTGAACCAGCGGAAGGAAGACCTTTCTCTCTGTCTCTCTCTCACACTGTTAACTCTGCCTGTCAAAACAACAACAACAACAACAACAACAACAACAACAACAACAACAACAAAAAGCTGCCGCCTGCAGCGCCGGCCTCCTATATGGACACCTGGTTTGAGTCCCAGCTGCTCCACTTCTGATCCAGCTCTCTGCTATGGCCTGGGAAAGCAATAGAAGATGGCCCTAGTCCTTGGGCCCCTGCACCCACGTGGGAGACCTGGAAGAAGCTCCTGACTTCGGATAAGCCCAGCTCCAAAAGAAAAGAAAATGGGCATTTAATGCAGTGGTTAAGTCACCACTGGGATGCCCACAACCCATACTAGAGTGCCGGGTTCAAGTCCCAACTCCTCTACTTCTTCTTCTTTCTTTATTTTTAATATTTATTTATTTGAAAGGCAGAGTTACAGAGAGGTAGAGGCAGAGAGGTCTTCCATTCACTGATTCACTCCTCAGATGGCCACAATGGACAGAGCTGCACCAATGGCAGGGAGCTGGATTGGAAATTAAATAGCAGGGACCCGAACCAGTACCCATATGGGATGCTAGCACTGCAGGCGGCGGCTTTACCTGCTACGCCACAGCACCAGCCCTGCTCCTCTACTTCTGATCCAACTTCCTGGAAGACAGCAGGTGATGGTTCAAGTCTTGTGTCCCTGCCATTCGTGTGAGAGACCTGGATTAATGCAGGCCCCATCCAAGCTTTGGCCTGTCTCAGCCCTGGCTGTTGTGGGCATTTGGGGAATGAAGCTGTTTCTTCATAATATGTCTGGGAAAGCAGCAGAAGGTGGCCTAAGTACTTGGGTCCCTGCCACCCGCATGGGAACCCCTGATTTCTAATTTTTAAAAAAAATTTTAAAAGAAAATTCCTAGGCCTAGTAAAGTTGCAGCCTCGTAGAACATAAAGTGAGCCAGGTGGAACAGGTGTGCACACAGAGTTCATCCAAGGAAACTCCAAGTACCATCATCTTCCTCTTACCCCCAGCAGAGAGCAGGAAGCTTCCTAGGGAACCTGTCTTCCTCTCTGCTCCTTTCCTACCCCAGGGCAGGATGGGCCTGACCCCTCTCATGCACCTGCTCTTCCTGCTGCTGCTGCTGCTGCGCCATCAGCCACCTCCTGCGGTCCAAAGCCATCTGTCGGCGCCGGGCCTCCCAGTGGTAGGCACTGCCCATGATGGTGGAATGGTGGAAGGTCCCGGGCACAGGGTGGGGGCAGGCAGAGCCTGGGGCGCTGCCACTGCCCCCACTACCTCTGTCACCTTGCACCCCATCCCCAGTGGCTGTAACCAGAACCACCTCACAATGTGGCCACTGTCAGGGCAACTGGGCAGGTCCCTGCCTTGTTGGGGGAGGGAAGGTAGCCTGGAAGTCTGCCCTGGGCCTTTGTCTCCAGAGTCCTGAGCTCTCCGAAGCCCCCAGGACAGTAGAACCTGCTCTCTGTTCTGGTTTCTTTCCCTACTCTTCCCAGGAGGCTCTGCTGACCCTCCCTCTCCCCCACGGGTGCTGCAACCACCTGGAAGAAGAGCAACCGGGACTAGAACCTGAACCCATACGGGATTGCCAGCGCTGCAGGCAGAAGATTAACCAAGTGAGCCACAGCACCAGCCCCAATTAATAAACGATTTTTAAAAATATATTAATATATTGGCCGGCGCCGCGGCTCACTAGGCTAATCCTCCGCCTAGCGGCGCCGGCACACCGGGTTCTAGTCCCGGTCGGGGCGCCGGATTCTGTCCCGGTTGCCCCTCTTCCAGGCCAGCCCTCTGCTGTGGTCAGGGAGTGCAGTGGAGGATGGCCCAGGTGCTTGGGCCCTGCACCCCATGGGAGACCAGGAAAAGCACCTGGCTCCTGGCTCCTGCCATCGGATCAGCGTGGTGCGCCGGCCGCGGCGGCCATTGGAGGGTGAACCAACGGCAAAGGAAGACCTTTCTCTCTGTCTCTCTCTCTCTCTCTCACTGTCCACTCTGCCTGTCAAAAAAAAATATTAATATATTCACCCAACCCAAAATTTTTTAAAATGCATGACTTGATTCTCTTGATTGATAAGACACATTGCTTTAAAGTTTTTTTTTTTTTAAGATTTATTTATTTGAAAGTCAGAGTTACACAGAGAAAGGAGAGGCAGAGAGAGAGAGAGAGAGAGAGAGAGAGGTCTTCCATCTGATGGTTCACTCCCCAAAGAGCTGCGCCGATCCAAAGCCAGGAGCCTCTTCTGGGTCTCACACCCGGGTGCAGGGGCCCAAAGACTTAGCCATCTTCTACTGCTTTCCCAGGTCATAGCAGAGAGCCGGATCAGAAGAGGAGCAGCCGGTTCTTGAATCAGTGCCCATATGGGATGCCGGTGCTTCAGAGCAGGGCGTTAACCCACTGCGCCACAGCGCAGGCCCCTAAAGTATTATTATCTTGGGTCCGGCAAGTGGCATGGCCAATAAAGCTGCCGCCTGTAATGCTGGCATCCCATATGGGAGCTAATTCTTGTCCCAGGTGCTCCACTTCCAATCCAGCTTCTTGCTAATGACCCAGTGGAAAATGGCCCGAGTGCTCGGATCCCTGCAAACATGTGGGAGACCTGGATAAAGCTCCTGGCATTGGTCTGGCCCAGCCCTGGCTGATGTGGCCATCAGGGAGTGAACCAAGGGATAAAAGGTCCGTCTCTCTCTCTCTCCTGTCTCCTCTGTAACTCTTTTAAATAACTAAATGAGTAAACTCTAAGAAAAGTACTACTTATTCCTGAAGGGTTCCGAGGGCGCGTCCTTAAATTCGGCCCTGCAGGACTCGCCTCCGCCTGGCCCAGGCCCCGGGTGATGACTACAGGAGCCCGGACCCCACGGCACAGGGGAGGCGCTCAGCCCAGGGCGCAGCTCGGTCCGACCCGCCCCGGGCGCTCGAACTTCCCGTCCCGCAGGGCAAACGCGCCCGAGTTCCCACGTCGCGCAAGGCTAGCTCTTTGCCTCCCCAGACCGAGTGAAAGAAAGAGGAGCTCCCCACGGAGGGAAGGGAAGCCTGCCCCCCCCCAACCGGCTCCCCGCACAGCCGCGCCCCCAGCACGGCCGCACCCCTGCACAACTTCCGTCCCCCGCACGGCCGCACCCCTGCACGGACGCCGCCCCCGCACGGCCGCGCCCCCGCACAACTCCCGTCCCCCGCACAGCCGCGTCACTCCGCACGGCCGCCATCCTCTGCACCGCCGCTGTCCCCCGCACAGCCGCGTCCCCACCCCTCGCGCCGGCCAGCCCCCAGCCCCCAGCCCCCAGCTCTGTCTTTTGGCTCGCGCGCCACCAAACCGCGACGCGGTCGGAGGCAGAGCCGGGCGGCGGCGGCAGAGCTGGGCCCTCTCGCGGTAGCCACGCCTCCTCGCGTCAGGGGCGGAGCATGCAAATGACTGCGGCTGGTCAGCCCGGGAATGCCGGGAGAAGCGGGGCTGTGACTTTTCTCGTAAAAAATAGGAAGAGTAGGAAGTGTGCCCAGGCGCCTAAGGAAACCCAAGAAGACTGTCAGGGACGCGAAGGAAAAGGGGCGCGCCGTGGGGGGGGGGGGGCTGGGGCGGTCGCCGCGAGCTGAAGGTGCGTGAGGGGAGGCCTGCAGGAGCGCGGGGGGGGCGGTCAGGTATCGCTTCTCGGCCTTTTGGCTAAGATCAAGTGTAGTATCTGTTCTTATCAGTTTAATATCTGATACGTCCTCTATCCGAGGACAATATATTAAATGGATTTTTGGAGCCGGGAGTTGGAATAGGAGCTTGCTCCGTCCACTCCGCGCTTCGACCCGGTATTGCAGTACCTCTGGGCACGGTGCACCCCCTCGGGGGAAATAACGAGGTGACCAAAAACAGAATTCTGTGTGAAGAACTCTATTTCCGCTTTTATTAGAAAACACGGAGAATAAACTGGGTTCCTGTACTTACATAAGGCTTCCTGGAACATGAAACACCCCTAATTCTGTTGCTTCTGGTTGCAACTGTAATCCTAACTTAGCGCTTTGCAAACTTAGGTTGGGGGTTCGGAGATTACTTGGAGTCAAAGTGCTGTAAACGTCCCATTTACCCGTGTCACTCCAGACCCCGCACCACCCGAATTTGAGCACAATCTTAATCCAAGTGGAACTCTAGAGATCCATGTTGAGAAGGGGATTTCATTACACAACAGGCTGCCTCTCCCGTTGAAGGGAGCGTGAGCTCCAGCTGCGACGTTTGGCTATTGAGCAGCCCCAGGAGGAGCTCTATCTAGATCAGAGCAGAGAGGGGGACAAGTCCGAGAAGTTTGGTTCGGTTGGGTTGGGTTGGGTTGGGTTGGGTTGGGTTGGGTTGGGTTTTTTTTTTTTTTTTTTTTTTTATTGGAATGCTTCACGAATTTGCGTGTCATCCTTGCGCAAGGGCCATGTTAATCTTCTCTGTATCGTTCCAATTTTAGTATATGTGATGCCGAAGCGAGCACGGGTTGCTTTTTTTAAGTCAACTATTTTAGGGACAGGATGTGCCTTTAAGCCCAGAGGTGAGGCCTGCACTTAAGACACCTGCATCAGGGCCAATGTCGCACACAGCAGTGTTAAGCCGCCACTGCCCGCATGCCATATCGGATTCAGTCCACACCGCCCCAGCTCCCTTGTAAGGTGCTGTGGCAAGGTGGGTCCCACAGATGGCCCAAGTCCTTGGGACTCTGCCAGCCATGGATGAAGCTCCTGACTCCTGGCTTCAACCTGGCCAGAATGAACCAGCAGATGGAGCACCTCTCTTCTTTCAGATAAATGTTTATGAGATAAGCAAATGCCTGTATCCCATATCAGAGTGCCTGGGTACAATACTCCAGCTCTGGCTCCTGATTCGAGCTTCCTGCTGGTGCAAGACCCCGGGAGGCAGCAGGTGATGCCTCAAAGTAGTTGGGGCCCGGCCGCCTTTGTGGGAGACCAAGATGACCCTCCCAGCTCCACTCCAGCCCAGCACGGCTACTGGCCATTGCAGGCATCTGGGGAGTGACTCAGCAGCGGTTGAAGCCATCACCTGCAGAGCCAGCCTCCCACGTGGGTGCGGTTCCTGAACCAGCAGATGGAAGCAAAAGCGCCTGCTCTCGCTCTCTCCAGCCTACCCGCTCTGTGTGTGCCCACTCCCACTTCTGTCTGCCGGCCAGAAGGGAACAAAGGAAGGGAGGAAGGAAGAAAAACGAAAAGAAAGAGCATTTGGAAGAACAAAGGGAAAAGTGTTATCTCACCAAAAAGCTTCCTTTTCCTTTTCCTATTCTGAAGTACAAAAGCAAACTGCTGGTTGGGAGACCTTTAATGAGGTCTTGCATCCACTGCAAAAGGAAAGAGAGAGAGAGAGAGAGAGAACCAATGATTCTGTGAGGAATCAGCGTGCTAGAAAAAACAAACAGTGCTTGCAGGTGCATTCCAGAAACTGGAAAGCCAGCTACGATTGTCCTCTCTGGTCAGCAGGACTGGGGCTCTAAGTGTATGGTAGCAAACAAAAGGGCAGGATAAGCACAGGCTCCAGACTGACTGGGCTGTGTCCTGATGGATGACACACGAACATCTCGGAGGTCATACTTCGCTGCTTGCATTTCATTGTGCAGTCACGTTGCACAGAATATCCTGCCATCTCCACCTCATGACGAAGCCAAGGCAGGGAACAAGTCTCCCAGGGAGCTGGGCTGCTTCTGAGATACCTGGTATCAGACCAGCAAGCAGATGGGACCTGGCTCAACAGCCCAACCTCCCCTTTGCACTGCTTAAAAGCCTCCGACCTGTAGCCAGCACCGTGCCTTGGAGGGTTAAAGCCTCCACCTGCAGAGCTGGCGTCCAGTGGGTGCCAGTTTGAGTCCCGGCTGCTAATTTCCGATCCGGCTCTCTGCTATGGCCTGGGAAAGCAGTAGAAGATGGCCAAGTCTTTGGGCCCCTGCACCCACGTGGGAGACCCAGAACACGCTCCTGGCTCCTGGCTCCAGATCAGCTGAGCCCTTGTTATTGCAGCCATTGGGGAGTGAACCAGCCGATGAAAGATCTTCACTTCCTTCTATCTTGCCTTTTAAATAAACAAATAAATCGTTGTAATTTAAAAAAAAAAAGCCTCAGATTGTGGTCACTGAGCAGGAAAGGACAGTATTTCTTGAGACCCCAATGTCTGCACTTGTCCTCATCTACCAACAATCTTTTCTTGACAATCAAATACTGTCCTCTAAAAAAGTTATTTATTTATTTTTAAAAGATTTATTTTATTTATTTGAAAGACAGAGTTATATAGAGAGAGGTCTTCCGTCTGCTGGTTCACTCCCCAGATGATCACTAAGGCCGGAGCTGCACCAATCCAAAGCCAGGATCTTCTTCCAGGTCTCCCATGTGGGTGCAGGGGCCCAAGCACTTGGGCCATCTTCTACTGCTTTCCCAGGCCATAGCAGAGAGCTGGATCAGAAGAAGAGCAGCCTGGACTAGGACCGGCACCCATATGGGATGCTGGCACTTCAGGCCAGGGCTTTAACCTGCTACACCACAGCGCTGGCACCTATTCATTTATTTGAAACTCAGAGTGACACACAGAGAGAGATATCTTCCATAAACTGGTTGACTCCCCAGATGGCCACAATGATGGGGGCTGTGCCAGGCCATAGCCAGGAGGTTCTTCTAGCATCCCACGAGGGCGCAGGGGCCAGATCACCTGGGCTGTGTTCCGCTTCTTTCTCAAGCGCATTAGCAGGGAGCTGGATCTGAAGTGGAAGCAGCCTGGCTTGAGCCGGAGCCCAGATGGGACTCCAGTGTCCCAGGTGGCGATTAACCCTCTGCCCCACAGTGCAGGCCCCGCCTTAGTTACATGACTCAGCACCAAGGGCAGGGACCCCGCTGTCTGGTACAGAGGACAGGAAGAGCTTGTTCACAGGGAATAAAGCGGTGGGTTAAGGACGTGCAGAGATGCACAACCTTTCTCAGGGAGAGACACGACCACTACACTGTGCGATACTGCAACACGATGGCTGGGCACGGCTGTGGGAAGCAGGCTTGGCTGGGACTGCTGGCTGCGCCTCAAGTTCCCGTCCCTGCTGCAGTGACTCCGTCCGTGATTTACTGCCCAGAAAGGGGTTCGCAGGCACCGGGAGGAGGGGTCACCAGATGGGCGCACGGGCTAGTGCTGCCCCTTTAAGTGGTGCAGACTGAGGAAGGGGGCTTGTTACTGGAGAATGGCAGGGTTCTTGTCTTCACGCAAGAAAGAATTCAGGTGCGAGACAGAGGGTAGTGGAAAGTAAAATAGCTAAGTTCATTAGGGAAGGGACGTCCATAAGAACGGACGGGCACCTCTGCAGACAGAACCTGAGAGAGTGCCCAGTCGCTCGGACTGGGGGAAGAGCGAGGTTACATGGTTGGGTGGAGAGAACACACCTGGCCAGGCAGGCGGGCGGCTCAGCGTGGAGGCAGAGGGCTGAGCGCGCAGTCCGGTTGAGGCCGGGGGGTTTCAAGGAGATGGGTCTTTGTCTTCACACATCTCCTCCTGAAACAAACGACTTTATGGGTGTAAATATGAGAAACTCCTATCTGAGTTTTCCCCCAGAAGTTATCAGGAGGAGGCCTAGCTGGCGCCACCCTGATTTTAGAGGAAGGGTGAGCAAGATCCCTGGGGGACCGGGATCTAAGCAGGGTAACGGGGGCGATGCGTAGACACGGACGGACAAGTCACAGTGACAGGAACTCAAGGGCGACACCACCATACAGCTCCACGTATTCCCCTCTCATCTCATTCCCAGCACAGGGACACTGAAGCCAACCTGGCTCCCTGATCAAGCGACCCCAGCACCCCAGGTGGGGCGGTGTGGGGCACAAGTTTGGTCAGCTTGAGAGCCTTTGTCTACACCAGGGTGCCTGGGTTCCAGTCCCTGGGGACAGCAGGGTACGCCCCCACGGGGGAACATGTGACATCAAAAAGCAGGCTGTAGAGGTTTTCTCTTTAGCTGTTGCCAGTTTGTGTTGGGCTTGGAAGATGCCCCAGTGTTGGGGCTTCTGTCTCACCTGCTGTCAGGTAGGAAGTCAGAAACTGAGCCCGTGTGTGTGTGTGGGGGGGGGGGAGAGACAGGCCTGCAGCCCAGCACCTGCTGCGGAAGCCCCAGGAGCCCAGACCCTGGTCACCTCCCAGGTGGTCCCAGCCCTTCCCCAGGAAAGCTCCCAGGAGAATTCTCTCTCCTCAGGACCAAGGGGTTACCTGATAACGGGGGCAAGAAAACCTCAGACACACCTGAAGGGAAGCCCCCGACTCAGCCCAGTGCCAGCAAATCTGGGGAGGAATTTGCTAATTTTCTCCCAACAAACCCTTCCTCCAGGACTCTCCATTCTTTGTCCTGGAGGAGGGGGTAGGTGGGTAAACAGACCCCCTTAAAATCCTAGGGAGTCCAAAGGGACGGCACCCTCAGCCCTCTGCCTCTCTGCTGAGCCACCTGCCTGGCCTGCCCAGCCCAGGTTTATCCTCTGCACTCAACCATGTAACCTTGCTCTCCCCCAGTCTGAGTGACTGGGCTCTCTCTCTCTTGCTGTCCCTTCCCTCCTGATGGATGCCCTGTCCCCAGTAAAGCCTTATCACTCCGCTCTAGGTCTCACGCCTGAATTCTTTCTTGCGTGAAGACAAGAACCGCCAGCTTCCATGGCCTTCCCTCCGGGAACATTTCTGCCAACCACGAAGGGACTTCCACACAAGAAGGAGGCGGGAGGGGAAATGCCTGGGTCTAAGGCTGGCCTTGCAGGTTTCCCCACCTAAGCTAGAGAGACACCTTAATCCATGAACCCTTACAACCCGATGGATGGGTCTCTCTCTGCGGCTCATGGAAACTTTTCCTTCAGCCCCGCAGGAGTCTGACTGCCTCTCTGTGTTGTGGTGTGCTTCCTGCCCGAAGCGCTGGGCTCACACGCTGATGATCGGCCCTCTTCTGTGCTGCTGTCCCTGACTTGGCTGATGAGAGTTTTCACGTGTCTTGGAGGTTTTCTGTTTTTCTATTGCCAGTACTGAGTCTTGATTGGGAGAACTGTGTCTCAACGTTGTTTACGTTATCTGCCTATTTGTAATGTTTGAGGGATTACCTCAACTCTGATCAGATCTGGCCCACAGCCTTGGTAAAATGCTCGGGTTAGACGTACTCTTTTGGCTAAACGGTTCGACTCTTCGACAGTTTCAGTTCTAAACCGAGTCTTCTGACTTTGAGGCTTCCAGTCGGATCCCTGGACCTCTGAAAGAATGAGACTCTGATTTTGTTAAAATAACAGCTGTTTAGTTGATTCAGATTATGTCAAGTATGCTAAAAGGTTATAAATGATGTCAGGCCTGTGTTGTATTCGTGTTATCGCTTTCTAGCTAGAGTGGTCTTATAGTAAACGAGAGTAAATTCTGTGTATACAAGCCTTTATGTTGGTAACTACAGTCAGCCAATACAGATTGGTTCAAAATCCGGTTAACCCAAATGCCCTCCGGTTTGCTTTGGTTCGCTCGGTTTACCCGTGTTTTTGGTACGCTTTAACCGTGTTTCTTTAAAAGATGAGGGTCTTTTCAAAGTTGTGAGCATGCACTAGTGTCTCTGCTTGCTGTCCAGGAGGTGTCATCTTTATCGGGTACTTAAGAACAGGGAAATAATGCAGATAATGGTGTGTATTCAACTTCAGTGCCTTAAATCATCTAGGCATTGTTACTAAGTTAAACTTGGGAAAATGTATTATAACACCTTAAATTCTGTAAGGGAGACTGGTGGGACTTATTAACATGTATTCTCATAGGTTGGCCATACATGACAATTCAAGACTACTTAAAAGTAACTTCGGGTGTAAGTTTCAGAAGGTCTGAGCAAGTCACAAAAAGATAAGAAAAGTTTACAATTTTAAAATCTTGTTTACAGAGTTTTCTACAAGTTGAGTGGTTTTTTTTTGTTTTTGTTTTGTTTGTTTGTTTTTTTTTTTTTTTTTTTTTGACAGAGTGGACAGTGTGAGAGAGAGACAGAGAGAAAGGTCTTCCTTTTGCCGTTGGTTCACCCTCCAATGGCCACCGCGGCTGGCGTGCTGTAGCCGGCGCACCGCACTGATCCGATGGCAGGAGCCAGGTACTTCTCCTGGTCTCCTATGGGGTGCAGGGCCCAAGTACTTGGGTCATCCTCCACTGCACTCCCAGGCCACAGCAGAGAGCTGGCCTGGAAGAGGGGCAACCGGCACAGAATCCGGCGCCCTGACCGGGACTAGAACCCGGTGTGCCGGCACCACCAGGCAGAGGATTAGCCTAGTGAGCCGCGTCGCCGGCCAAAGTTGAGTGTTAATGCCAAAGTCACACGGACCTAAAATCGAAGTCCGAGCTTCTGTTAGGACAATGCGTTTTTTTAAAGTGCACATAAATATGTCAGTAAATATCTGGAAATGGTCTCAATCGTAAATCTTAAAATCTGCTGTTGTAAAAACTGCACCGTCTCCTTTTAACAGTGTCTGTTTAATTGGTTGCTCTGTGCCATTTCTAGAGTTAGGTCCTGTAAGCTCTTTTTGACTGTTAAATTGTTCCAAGTTATGTGGTGATTTCGTGTGCTAACTCTTATGTTCAAGGTTTTTATTTCTGCTTTATTCAACAAGAGACATGGAATTTGTGTTCTGTCGAAGGAATCTATCGTGTACTCTACTGTCTCTTAAGTTACGATTGATGAAAAGCACCGAGCCTTAAAAGTCTAAGTTATTTTAAATGTCACTATGATTAGATCTGGTCTAAAAGTGTTAAAATCGCCCTGACTACATGGATGGATATCACTTCACAGTGTTAAGGAATTCTGCTTTGCCCAGATACTTTAAGTTCTCTTGGCATCTTTAGCAGACTTTCTGAAAATCAAAGTTCTAAATTCTCCAGAATTTGATATTTCCAGAGGGGCTACTGCAGATGCCAAGAGATCTCTCTCATCTCGCAGAGATAATAACCAGTTGGGCTATTTGGATTAAAGGTGCTGCCAAGATGTGACATGATGCTAAACTTCAGGTATAAGCATGTTTCTTTCTAGCTGCTCCAGCCCCTGGCTCTGAAGCCAGATCCTTTAAAGGGAGATGAGGAAGTCTCCATGCAGCTGACGCTGAATAACCGGGCATTGCTAGTTCAAACGTGGATCACACGGAGGTCCAGCCCAAAGGGAGACAGTGTTGCAAAAGAGACTTGGAGATGCTTGGAAATGGTTATGAGGCAGATGCTAGAGACCTGGGTTCCAGGAGCCCAAGAAAGCTCTAGTGTCCACAGGCTACACGGTGGAAACCCGGAAGCCCCAAAACTTAAACTTATGGGCTACACGGTAACACTAGTTAAACCCGGCAACCCAGGCCCATAACCCACTGGCTACATGGTAAATATCCAGAAGCCAAAGGATGGCAGTAACACACCGGTTGAATGCTGCTTAAATCTGAAGGCCTAGGGAGTCAGGCTAAGCAACCAGAGAGACCCGACTGGCTGCCTCATTTCTCCTCTCTTCTCTTCCAGAAGGGAAGCTACTACTGTTCTGCAGGACTCTCCACTGTGATGCACGGTTTGATCCCCAGACCTTATATAAGGGATGACTGACCTTTTCTGTACTAATGCCTGGCCACAGTATAGAGGACCAAACAGCATAGCCAGAAAATGAGAGGTTAAACTATGAAGTAATGTCACAGCTAGACTGATTCTTACCTAAAAGGTCTCTTCATGGGCATGGTTATAGCTCACAGGAAAATACTAAGTGTCAGAATTTGCCCATGACCATAGTTGTCTAACTCCCCCTGATGACATTAAAGCAATCTTCAAAAATCAGGGTTGGGTTGAGCACCCCTTGACTGACATCATAGAGGCTGCCTCTGTGGTCTGCTTTATTAGAGACCAGGAGAACGAGGAGCAAGCTCGCAGCAGGAGCGATGTAAGGATAGGCAACAGGCCAATCAATGGCTGTTCTGCACGGTGATCTGCCGTCAAGGAGACCCAACAAGGCCAGTCCACCCCAAACGGCACCCGTTTCCGATGTGAGGAGCCAGGGCGTTGGGCAAGCAGCCATCGTGACAGAAACCGCCTTCTGTCAGCTCAGCCGAGAGCAAGGCCACTGGACACGGAACTGCCCTGGGGTCGAAGGACCCCTGGTTCAGAACCGCAGACCCTGTGGCTCCGAGCTTAAAGCCTTTGGCTCTGCCCAGCCTCTGCCCAGCTTCCAGCTCTAGCCACTGCTGTTGAGGGGATGGCCTAGGGTCAGTGAAACATAAGTTGCCTATTTGTACCAGCCTCCTGTTCAGCTCTCCTCCTAGTCCAGCTTCATAATGGGAGTCAACAGGGTGCCTCTCTTAAGGAGATTCTCATCTCTCTTCTCTTCTGGCACCCCACGCGTAGGTCTGGGCCTCACACATCCAGCCAGGCCTTGATGTCTATCCAAATATTCTTAACCCTGAAAGCCCTTCCTGCTGATATCAGAAACGGCCTCTCAAAATATATATCCAACTGTGGCCCCTTAAAGTTCCCTGGAAGCGCCATCTGGGATGCCACGTATGTTACCGGCATTTGGGGTGCCATATGATATCAGAAATGACCCCTAAAATATATATGAAAATGTGTCTCCTTAAAGTTCCCCAGAAGGCCCATCTGGGTTTCCACATATGGTACTGAAATTTGAGTTCCCTACGATATCGCCATATGCTTATTAATAAATCCCCAATATTAATAAGCCCAAGAGGGCTCTTGCCTAATATTTAGAGAAGAATTCTAAATACCGGCACAGATAAATGAGGCAGCATGGTACATGGTAAGCTTTACTTAGTGCGAAAGATGCATAGGAGAGTGAGAGCTTTATCTAAGAGAGAGAGGCAAATCTGGACTCATACGGAGCACCAGGAACCAGCCACGTGGAGGAGCATCTAGGCCAGGAAGCCTAGGGCGGGTGGTCCGAAGGCCACAGGCCCTGGAGGCGCAGGGCTACAGCCAGCCCCCTCCTGGCTAGAGGCCAGGGAAAATAAGAGGGCCAGGACACACGGGGTCCCAGGCTTTTAACCCACTTCCAAAGGGGAGTGGTTAATTAACCTGATTGGCCGGTGGGCACTCAGGTGTGGCCAGGTAGGGGCCTGAGGTCACACAGAGGTGTGGCAAAGGCACGGTCTTCCAGCTCACAAAGCTAATCGACTTTAACCTATACACCTGCCTACTTCACTGCCAGTTCCTAAAAACAGGGCTTTGAGTAACAGCACCTATTTGGATGGGTCTTCACCGAGGACTTAAAGGGCCTATCTCTTGAAGGGGTGCAAAGTAATCCAAAATGTAGATGGTTAAATGTAAATGATTTATTAGTCTGCTCCCCTTCCCAGCCTGAGATTCTGGTCTTATCCATTGGCTTAACTTCCTAGCAAAACGAGCTACTAGGTATCCAGAAGAAAAGGCATGACCGGTCCCTTAGAGAGTGAATTATTTAACCCTTCTCCACACCCCTGGGGAGAGAAGACCAGCGCCAGAGAGGATATGGGCCATGCAGCAAATGCTTACTTCTGCAAACCTCAGGCAGTCCCAGCTTTTCCCTAACAGGTAACCGATTCCTAGATGCAGGGAAATAGCACAGCTCCTACACCAGGCTCTCAGCAGGGAGCCAGAGCAGAGCCCCCTCCTTTGGGAAAAGCAAGCAAACAAGGCTCAGCTTTTATCCACTGAAAAGCTGCCAGGACTAGGGCTCTCACAAAGGGATTGCAAGTTCAGGCCTTCAAACAGGCAGGCCCTAGACCTGCGACCTGCTGCCCGAGAAAGTGCCCCGAGCCAGGGTCAAACTAAAGGGGCAAAAGTCATGTTCATGCTTTCTTGGACGAGGCCAGACAACTCCAGGGCCAGGTCAGACAAGACTAAAATATCTGGCCTAACACCACATCTGGTCATGGAAATGCTGGTCACTGCCTCTCCTTGGCGACACAGCACCAAGCACATTCTGTGCTCGCTGCAGATTGTTGCCCCTTAACATCCTTGCGTGTCCTCTCTCTAACAGAACACAAGCCATCTGCTCCAGGTGCCTCTAGGACACGGCTTCCAGCCTACTCATCGGGCGAGGTGACCCGCTCTCTGGACCAAGCAGGACCATGCTTCCCGAGGCCACTCTCAAGCACCACAGGACAGAGAGCAAGAGAAAAACACCCATATCCCCCTGGACGCCCACTTGTCAGCTTCGGAAGTAGCTAGAAGACAGAACCCCACCCATTTATCCCCATAAAAGAATTACGGGTATTCTCTCTTGAGGGGGGATATGTCAGGTAGGAAGTCAGAAATTGAGCCTGTGTGTGTGTGTGTGTGTGTGTATGTGAGAGAGAGAGAGAGACAGGCCTGCAGCCCAGCACCTGCTGCGGAAGCCCCAGGAGCCCAGACCCTGGTCACCTCCCAGGTGGTCCCAGCCCTTCCCCAGGAAAGCTCCCAGGAGAATTCTCTCTCCTCAGGACCAAGGGGTTACCTGATAAGGGGGGCAAGAAAACCTTCTCAGACAGCCCACCCACGGAGCCCACCACAGAGCTCCGGGCTCCCAGCCGGCTTCGGCCATGTGGGACTCAACCCGCGGATGGAAGCTTCTGTGTGACTGTCTTTCCGGTAAGTAAACAAATCATTAAGAATAAACAGAAACCCCCTTTCTTGAGGCGTCCTTCCACTGGGATCCAGGTCCCCCCCCCCCCCCCCAGGCATCCGCGTCCTTGGGGCGGAGGCGGCAGCAGCAGTCGGTGCGCCCCGCACGGCCTGCCCAGCGCTGGGGCCGCCCTTTTCATCGGTCCTCGTCCTCGGGACGCTCTCCACGCTAGTTGAAGTGTGTCAGCTGCAAACGAGCTCCAGTGAAACACAAGGCCCCTCTCACAGCGGCAGTCGGTGCGGGGGCCGGTCCCCCGCGGTGCGGGTCCCGCCCCAGCCGGGAGTCACGAGCACGCGGCGGAACCGCCGGCTCTCTCCGGCCCTCGCGGGAGAACCCGGGAACTCCGTGCGGAGGCCTCGCTGCCCACAAGGCCGAGCCACGTGGCCATGTTTCCGCGGGGTGGCGCGCGGTGCCTGGGGCGGGGCGGGGCGGGGCGGGTGCATGCAGATGAGGACGGCGGGGGCGTGACATGCAGATGAGTGCGGCCGCGGCGGTGGGGCGGGGGAGGAGAAGGGAGGAGGGGGGAGGGGGGCCGGTCCCGAGCGCGGGCGAGGAATCGCCCGCGTGGACGATGAGGGCGACAGGGCGGCGTGGCCTGCGGGGCGCGCGCGGGCCCGAGGAGCGGCGGGGGCGGGGCGGGGCGGGGCGGGAGTCACCGCGCGTGAAAGGTGCGCGGCGGGGGCGGGCGGCGGCGCGCGCGCAGGGGCCCGGCATCGCTTCTCGGCCTTTTGGCTAAGATCAAGTGTAGTATCTGTTCTTATCAGTTTAATATCTGATACGTCCTCTATCCGAGGACAATATATTAAATGGATTTTTGGAGCCGGGAGTTGGAATAGGAGCTTGCTCCGTCCGCTCCGCGCATCGACCCGGTATTGCAGTACCTCCGGGCACGGTGCACCCCCTCGGGGATACAACGCGGTCTCAAAGGCAGACTTCACCCAGCTCGTGGGCTTGCTTGCCCAGAAACTTCTGGGGCTTCTCCTTGCTCGTGTTTTGTGCTGCTTCCTCTGCGTGTGCAGACCAACAGGAGACCAACCACACCGCCCAGACTAGACGTCTCGCTGTCCAGCCACAATGGCAGTGGTCCACCTCTGGGAGCCAACCAGCCTGCACCTCCCAACAGGGGACTGTGGCATCCATAGCTATTGCCTCCAAGCCCCACATGGCCGCCGGTTCTGCTCCCACCTCTTCCGTTCTAGCTCTCTGCTACGGCCTGGGAAAGCCCACACGCTAGGGCCCCTGCACCCGCATGGGAGACCCAGGAGAACCTCCTGCCTCCTGCCTTTGGATCCCATCAGAGAACCAGAGCATGCAAGACCTCTCTCTACCTCTCTCTCTGACCCTGTCTTTCTTTCCTTTCTTTCCCCTCCCCTCCCCTCCCCTCTGAAATTTTCATTAAAAACAGCCAGGCCCCAGGAAGATGGGCTAGGAAAGGCCAGCAGGGGGCTCTGAGCCCTTGACCACTCCCAGAAGGAAATAGGGGTGGGAGAGGGCTCCCCGTACACTTCCTCACTGGGTTCAGGCCTCTCCAGGCTCATGGGCCCCTAAGTTCAAAGTCTCTTTAGCTGAGGGGAGAAGGGGCAGGAAGAGACAGAAAGAGCCCCCCCCTTCCCCTGCATTGTCTTTTCACAGACGCTAACACTGTGGAGACCAGGGAGCAGCAGGTGGAGGAGCCCTTCCACCCCGAAGGCAGCTTTGTCCCCCCAACACAAAATAAATAAATACATACATAAAAAGAAATATTGTGTTGGCCGGTGCCAGGGCTCACTTGGCTAATCCTCCACCTGTGGTGCTGGCACCTCAGGTTCTAGTCCAGGTTGGGGCGCCGGTTCTGTCCCGGCTGCTCCTCTTCCAGTCCAGCTCTCTGCTGTGGCCCGGGAAGGCAGTGGAGGATGGCCCAGGTCCTTGGGCCCTGCACCCGCATGGGAAACCAGGAGGAAGCACCTGGCTCCTGGCTTTGGATCGGAGCACTGCGCGCCGGCCGTGGCGTCCATTTGGGGGGTGAACCAACGGTAAAAGGAAGACTTTCTCTCTCTCTCTCACTGTCTAATTCTGCCTGTCCCCCCCCCCAAAAAAATTTTTTTTAAAATATTGTCTTAATTTGGAGCTTTTTAACAGGTTCTTTCAAATGTAAATCAAGGAAATTGGCAGATGGAAAACATCACAAGTATAGAAATGTGTGCTTGATAAGAAAGGTTAAGAAGATAAAAGGTTTTTTTGAATAAAGAAAGGACATGGTTTGTAAGAATGACTTCATCCTGATGGCTGGTTTACTCTTGACTGGAATGGAAATGATAGAACATTTCAAGTAAGTTGAAGAGGGTGTGATGAAGTCACAGAACGTTATAAAAAATAAATTTTTAATCCAAATCTATTCTATTTTTTGTTAACATAGAATTATAATCTGATAATCCTCTATTAAGGAAATAAGATTTTTGCAATATATGTTAGGAAACTTTTTTTTTTAAGATTTTATTTATTTATTTGACAGGTAGAGTTACAGACAGTGAGAGAGAGAGAGAGAGAGAGAGAGAGAGGTCTTCCATCTACTGGTTCACTCCTCAAATGGCCGCAACGGCCGGAGCTGCATCGATCCGAAGCCCAAGAGCCAGGAGCTTCTTCCCAGTCTCCAACGCTGGTGCAGGGGCCCAAGGACTTGGGCCATCTCCCACTGCTTTCCCAGGCCATAGCTGAGAGCTGGATTGGAAGCGGAGCAACCGGGACTCGAACCACCGCCCATATGGAATGCCGGCGTCACAGGCGGAGGATTAAGCTAGTGCGCCATGGCGCCAGCCCCTAGCAAACAGTTTTTAATTGTCTTAGAAATCTGTTTAAAACTTGTAGCATCTCCTTTTGATCGTTTTAATTGGTGACTCTGTTCAGTGTTTTAGCAAGCTCCAGTAAGCTCGTCTCTCTCCCTAGTCCTGACTCTGTTAAAACTGTTCCAAAGCATGGGATTCGACTCAATGCCCCAGCTCTTAAATTTAAGGTTTTATTTCTGAGTCTTGGAACAACCAAAGAGACACAGATTTTGTGTTATGTTAAAGTAATCTATTATGTTCTCTTGATGTCTCTGTTAAATTCTAATTGTTTAAAAACACCTGAGTTTGTGTTAAGAATTATGATTTGTTTGAATATATGCTTATCCTAAAACATTTGAGTAATCACCTTGTCACAGGGATCAAATTTGGTCTATATTATGTCATCGTGTTAAGGGATCTTATTTCAACCAGATATTTTAAGCCTTCTTGGCATCCTTGACAGGCATTCCAAAAAAAAAAAAGAAAGAAAAAAGAAAAAAATCAAAGGATATGTGTCTCTCATCTTGTAGAGACACCAACGAAGCAGGCTATTTGGATTATATTAGAAGTACTGTCAAGATGTGAAGGGGTGCTACCTTTTAAGTTTTGATAATATAAAATGCTACCGCTACAAATGTCTGTAAGTTAAAAAGTCTAATGACCTTGTGTTACCAGACACGATGGTTATCCTAATGAGAAAGCCCTAAAGGCCTAAAAGGGTTAAATGTTCTGTAAAATCCTGCAGGTGCTTTTGGAAATACTGTGTGAAGTAAGCGAGTGCCTCTTGTTGGTTAATGAGTTTAGAATTTTACACGTGGCCACTTAAAGTCTTTGGCCATCCACAGTTTTATATATCAGATTTGCTGCTCATAAAACTATAGCGTTGTTATTCTGATGGACTTTTTCCAGCCACTTCTATTGTATTCAGAACTTTGGGGTAACTCTGTAAACAGATGAAGCCAATAATGTATTACAGATACCAACCGAGAGAAAGTATGGTTAACTGAGGTTACTAAGAGCAGCAAGTCATTCGAACCAACTGGTAATTTGCCAAAAGGAGTTGAAGAATTAAAAAAAAAAAAAAAGCTATTACTGAAACTGCTTTATTGTGCTATCTTGTATGTTATGTTATATGTATACACATATGGTATGTCTACACGGGAACATTTATTAAGAGCTTTATTTTCATTGGCTTATAGAGAACAGATTGCTCATAAATTTAAACTGCTAAAATTAATCAAAGATACATTTTGATTCTTGTGACCTGAATCTCTGTATCAGAAGCTTTAAATCTGTTGGTAGAAAGAAACGAAAATGTTTTTATATGTTTGTGCTTGAGTTTGCTGATTCAACAAGCCACATCATGTCAGATATTTAAGAGATGTTTCCAAACACACGTATTCTTAAAATTTACAGGAGGCATCGGACCTCCTGTTAAATGTTCTCCTAAGTGGTTATCTAAAGGGTGACATCGCTTGCTAAGTCTTCATTTGCTATTGCTATTGTCAGCAAGCAGTCTGGGACTCCCTCCCTCCTCTCTCTAGTCTCTTCAAGATGGGAGACTGAGTATTCGGAAGGACGCTCCAAGAGGCACCACTTGGCTTTTGGATCTTAGAAAAGGGATGGCTACCATTTTCTGTGATAATAGCATAGGCAAAAGGAGAGCTTAAATTATAATTTCACAGCTAGGTTGACTTTGCCTTGGGCACGGTAAACAGGCAAAACCTCCCTTTCAGACCACACAAAGGGAGAGAAAGCTTTCAAGTGAGGACACAGCTTTCCTCAGGGGCATTGTCTACCTCACAGAAGAACCACTACCAGAACCACTACTACGCCTGTGACTGTAGACTTCTAGTGTGGGCCACAAAGATTAGAGATGGGACATGAGCACCCCCTTGACGTGCATCCTCTGGTCTGCTTTAACCAAAACCAGGAGGAAGAGAAAGCTAGGCATCAGAAGCAACGTAAAGATAGGTGGAGGCCCATTAAATGTAACTCTGCACTCTGAGCGGTGCTGGTTTTTTTTTTTTTTTTTTAATTTTATTTTATAATGAAGCAAACGATGGTGCCTGTCTTAGGTTGTGGGTTCCACCTGCACATTCTTACCCGTCATCAGAATCCATCGTCATTGATGAATCCCTGTCTTAGGTTGCTATGTGCGGCAACCCATCTTACCCGTCATTGACTACCCACCGTCTTATCTTCTGAGGGACTTCCAAGGCCTAGTTAGAAAATACACAAAACACCTGCTGTCACTCCCCATCTTCGTGGGGGAACGACACAGGACCCTGCGCTGTTCTTTTGTCTGCTCGGCCCTCCCCGGGTTTGCTGCTGGTTCTTCCCGGGTTGGCTGCCATCCCTCCACCTCCATGGAAGGGCGGTTCCCCCTGGCCACCTTCCCCACTTCCGCAGGGGAGCGGCACACCGCCAGCCGGCTCTCTCGGGGGCTGCACAGGTGTTCCCTCAGATGTTCCCCTTAGATGTTCCTGGTGCATGCTGTCTCTCTCCTCCTTTATAGTCCTCTCCACCAATCCGTGGTCTGCTACCCACACGCCGAGTACGCTGCTCTCCTCCAATCAGGAGCAGGTCCTACAGTTTATTGGTTGAACTGGAGGCAGCTGTGTAGAAGCTGTTTTCTCCTCTCCCAGCGCCATATTGTGGGAGAGCAGATGCATAGAATAAGTCTTAATTCCAGTAACTCAGTCCAGTCTGGGTTGCTCCCCACAGATCCCCCTTTCTTTTTATTTTTTGGCGTTGATACGCGCCTGTCTTCGGTGCCCCGCGGCACACACTCTGCTCTGCTTGCTAGAGTTGCCCACAGGTGCTTACAAGTCCTATCAATCAGGCAAACCGAATCCGGGTCCTCTCTTCACCACGTTGTGAGGAGGTTTTTAGGCGCTGATGCGTGCCTGAGTTCGGAGCCCTGCAGCGCATGCTCTGCTCTGCTAGAACTGCTTGCAGGTGCTTACAAGCCCTACCAATCAGGCAAACCGAATCCAAGCCTTCTCATTGCCGTATTGTGGGGAGACTTATTGGTGTTGATTCGTGCCTATCTTCGGTGACCTGCAGCTCATACTCTGGTCGAGCTGCCTGCTGGTGCTTACCACCTTACTAATCAGGCAGACCGAATCCAAGCCTTCTCATTGCGGTATTGTGGGGAGACTTATTGATGTTAAATCGTGCCTGTCTTCGGTGACCTGCGGCGCATAAGCTGCTAGCCGCCCGCAGGTGCTCACCACCTCCCTAATCAGGCAGACCGAATCCAAGCTCTCTCATTGCCATGTTGTGGGGAGGCCCCACTTCTCTCTATTTCTCTATCTCCGGGCATTCCTATTTCTCCCATTTCACTTCCATCTTTCAGCATTCCTATTTCTTTCATTTTACTTCTAAACTTCCCGAGGCTTCTCTTATCCCCGCGGTTTCCCGGCACCCGCCCCGAGGCTGCTTCTCGGCACCTCGCCCCACAGCGGCTTCCCGGCTCTTCGCTGCTTCCCGGTGCCCGCCCTACAGCGGCTTCCCGGCTCTGTGCGGCTCAGCTTCGCGCGCTCCGTGGTCTCCGCACCACGGCCTCGCGCTAGCCCCACGTTCCCTATCTATTCACGCCCCGTGCTCTCTCTGCACGTGGCGGCTTCCACAAGTCACACAGCGTAGCTTATGTTTCCGCCACCACCGGTATTCAATCTAAGTTCCCCGGACTAACCTGGCGAATTCCAACCTGGCGGCCCATGTCTCTGCCTCTGGTTCCAGATCTTCGCCTCTTGCTCCCCGGGCTGACTTGAAGAATTCCAAGCTGGCTTACGTCTCCGCCTCGGCCTGCACTCGCGGCTTCATCCTCCCTAACATTTTTCTCTACCCAGTATGTTTCCCTAAGTTTTCTTCCAACAATATTCCTCCCTCATTTCTCCTGGCCTCTCCCCACAGTCCGTATCCAAGTCTAAGTTTCTTATAGGTTTCACTTTCACTTTCAACCTGCAGTCCGTATCTGAGTCTAAGTTTCTTCTTGCTTTCACTTTAAATCCTAACTTCTTTCCCACAATCCGTATCCGAGTCTATGCCTAGGCTTTCGATAGCTTCTTCTGGCACCTTTTCTGTCCGGCTTTTCCCTAGGCTCTTTGCTAGTTTCTCTCTCCGGTATTTTCCACTTCTTCCCGTTTCTTCCCTCCTAGGTTTCCTATCTGAGTCACGGCCCCATTATGTCGCTCCCCGTCTTCGTGGGGGAACGACACTAAACCCTGCCTAGGCTTCATATCTGAGTCACGGCCCCATTATGTCGCTCCCCGTCTTCGTGGGGGAACGACACAGGACCCTGCGCTGTTCTTTTGTCTGCTCGGCCCTCCCCGGGTTTGCTGCTGGTTCTTCCCGGGTTGGCTGCCGTCCCTCCACCTCCATGGAAGGGCGGTTCCCCCTGGCCACCTTCCCCACTTCCGCAGGGGAGCGGCACACCGCCAGCCGGCTCTCTCGGGGGCTGCACAGGTGTTCCCTCAGATGTTCCCCTTAGATGTTCCTGGTGCATGCTGTCTCTCTCCTCCTTTATAGTCCTCTCCACCAATCCGTGGTCTGCTACCCACACGCCGAGTACGCTGCTCTCCTCCAATCAGGAGCAGGTCCTACAGTTTATTGGTTGAACTGGAGGCAGCTGTGTAGAAGCTGTTTTCTCCTCTCCCAGCGCCATATTGTGGGAGAGCAGATGCATAGAATAAGTCTTAATTCCAGTAACTCAGTCCAGTCCGGGTTGCTCCCCACAACCTGCCGACAAGACGGGCTGTAAGGAGGCTTATGAGGAAGATTACAATCCCCACAAACAGTTCTTTAAGCCAGGAGAAATTTGGCAGCCAGGATGTAAGCCAATTGAATAAGCTTTTGGACCCTTTGTCTTGAGTCAAGTAAGAAGCAAGTTCTGTGAGTTTTTGGATTTCAATAGCAATACTATGAGAGTTATCAGTAAGATTAAAACAACACATATTCTTAACTTGATTGCATTTTTGTGATGTAATAAGAGAAGATAATCAACGGCTGCACTATTATCTAGAATACCCTGCCGCAATACTTGTTGTTGTTCGTTTGATAAGGATAGGGCAGTTGAAGAATGATCGATATTTTTTTTAAAGCCAGTTAAATTTAGCAGTGGGGGGTTGTATACCAACTTTAGTGACACTAATGCTGATAAGTTCTGATAACCCACTGCCATCGGACCAGCCTGACATTAGGCGAGAGATGAAACATATAGCCAAATATCAACTATTTTTGATTACAAAAGGAGGTTTGGTACAAAGTTTTAAAGGATGAACGTCAGTCCATACAGACTGCAGCGAGGTTAGCACAAATTGCAGAACACACGGAAAACATCCCATACAAAGTAGGAAAAGCAGTAGCGGTCCAGCCAACATTGATAACCAATGAATCCATTGAAACCCTCCAAATGAATAGTGGGTTAGTAATAAACATATGTTGCATTTTACTCTTAAGTTTATGAATAACAGACTCTATATATGGCACATTGTTCGTAATGTTAAAATAACATTCCCCTGGTACAGATTTACAGCTTATATGATCGTTTGACAGCAAATAATCGATAGCTGCTCGGTTTCAGTGTACTCCTGGATGAACTTGATCCAATTCTTCAGCTATACTGGATAGCGCAGTAGCAGTAAGATTGATTGTTTTGGTCACCAAACATGTAAGCCTTCATAGTCCACGATTATATCCATAAGCCAATCCAGGAACTCCCACTAGCTGTATAGCCATGGTGAAAGCAGGTCTCCAATTACGATGACATCATCACCACAGTTCTCAGGGAATGAGCGTCGCTGTCCTGTCTTTGGAAATACAGATGTTAAAGCATTGGGGCCACAGGGCCCAATGAGCGGTTGTGAAAATCATCAGGGGCTAACAATGTAAAAGCAAATTGGTTGCATAAAAATACCCATCCCTTAGGAGCCCGCGTCCCATACCAGTACTGGATCAGGTCCATTCGATTGATTGGTGATAGGATCCCTCCATTTCACCATTGCTCTTTTCGCAGCTGTGTGGACGCCAGTGTTGATCAGCTGCAAAACGACCATCTTTATCCAATGTGAAAAAATTTAAAATGAATAAAGCATGTGAGAGCCATTTGTTAGGAGAATGGGCAAGAACCCCAAACTCCCCTTTTTTAATTTTATTAAAGCATTGCTTTAAAGTATTATGTGTACGTTTAACAATGCCTCGACCCTGAGGATTATAAGGAATGTCAGTAACATGAGATATAAAAAAGTTACACAAAGATTTTTAAAAGAGGCAGAGATATAAGCAGGTTCATTATCCGTTTTAATCTGCTTTGGAGTTCCTAGGGAAGCAAAAGCTTGTAATAACACATCTTGTGGCTTCACCTGTATGTAAGGAAGCAAATATAAATCCAGAACAAGTATCAGTAGACACACGTATATATTTTTGTTTACCAAATTCCATGAAGTGGGTGATATCCATTTGCAATAGTTGATTGGGAAATAAACCGCGAGGATTAATTCGAAGGTGAGGTACTGGTAACTGGATGGAGCAAGTAGAACAGAATGTTACAATTTGTCGAGCTTGTTCTCGAGTCATGTTATGTTTTAAGCGTAACGTATGCCCATTTAAATGATGTAAAACGTGATCTCCTGTTGCTGTATCAATAGAATATATGCATAGAGCAGAATCTGCCAAACAATTGCCCTCTACCAAAGGTCCAGGAAGATTGGAATGTGCTCGAATAGGACCTATAAAGAAAGGGCAGGTATGCTGCCAAATGACAGTGCAAATGCGAGAACACAAAGGAGAGGCAGCTGAGGATCCAGGAAGGAATGAACAAGTTTCCAATCGAGGCACCGACAGGAACACATATTTGCTATCGGTGTATATGTTAACCGCTACATCCAAAGTAGACTGCAATGCAAGTGCAACAGCAGCTAATTCAACTAGCTGTAGAGATGAAAAAGAGGTGTTAATAACTGTACGGTGACCATCACAAATTACAGAAGCTTGACCAGTGTTGGCACCCTCTATAAATATCAAGCCAGCATTCTCTAAGGGTTGAAAGCTTGCATTTCGTGGAAATACACAGGAATGATGTCATAAAAATTGTATCACTTTATCTGCTGGATAGTTATTATGAACTCGCCCTGAAAAAGAAGCTAATGCAAGAGGCCAGCCTTCAGTGAAAGACAGGAGCCATATTAGCTGTTTGTTAGTATATGGTTGGTTGACATATACATGTCAGCTCTATTTCAAATATCTTTTGTACATTTTAGTCTCCCTTTAGCGATAATCTCAGCTATTGCATTATAATATGGTACAACATTCTTTTGAAGGGTAGCCTGTAAATATATCCAAAGTAAAGGGGCCTCTTGCCACAACAGAGTGGTGGGTAAATAATCTGTAATCAAAACAATAAGAATTAAAGGTTGATTACAATCAATGCAAGAAACACAGCTCTGAGATAAGGCTTGTTGTACCTTTTGCAAGGCTAGGCATGCTGCGGGAGTAAGCACTCCTTGGGAGGTAGGGGAACTATCTCCCTTCAGGATATCGAATAAAGGTTTAAGGTCTCCTGTTGTGAGGTGCAGATGTGGACAAGGCCAATTAACATCCCCTAGAAGTTTTTGAAAATCATTTAAAGTCTGTAAAGAATCCAATTGTGAGGTGACTTTCTGTGGAAGTATTGTTCATGGGTACGATTGGAAGCCTAGATATTGATAAGGATATTGAAGTTGCATTTTCTCAGGGGCTGGCTATGATAAGACCAAAAGCAGATAGTTGCTCTTTCATTCCTGTCAGACATTGCATCACCAAGAATTCCTCGGGTCCAGCTATTAAAATATCACCCACATGGTGTACAATATATAAGTTGCTATATTTTTTGCAAATTTGTTGCAGAGCAGCATCAATGAATTGTTGGCACAAAGTAGGGCTATTAGCCATTTTTTGAGGTAAGATCCTCCATTGGCATCTTTGCATAGGCTCTTTAAAATTTACTGGTGGAACACGGAAAGCAAATCGGGGACAATCTTCTGGGTGTAAAGGTATAGTATAAAAATAATCTTTTAAATCTATTATTGCAATATAAGAGTCCTTTGGAATTGCAGTAGGCAATGGTAAACCTGGTTGTAAAGCCCCCATCATTTCCACAGTAGCACTAACAGCCCTAAGGCCTTGAAGCAATCGCTATCTCCCAGATTTCTTTCTGATAACAAAAATAGGACTATTCCAAGGAGAATTAGAAGGAACTAGTTGTCCTGCTGTTAATTGTTTCCACCAATATCTGTGCAGCATTTATCTTTTCCTGCAGTAAAGGCCACTGATCCACCCACACGGGGTTATCTGATTTTTATTTTATTTTATTTTTTGCACGGGGCACAGGCTGACCAGTAGCCATCAAGGGAAACCCAAGCCTCTCTGGTCATGATTGACAGTTAAAGTAACTGGAGATGTGATGCTTTGTTGTTGTTTGCCTAAACCCTTACCTGGCAGATGACCTTGTTGAAGTATGTTAGTGGCAACAGTCTTTTTTGGACTACGCATTAAAGCCCCCATTTGAATTAGAATATCACGTCTCCATAGATTAACAAGTAATGCAGCCAAAATATAGGGGCGGCAGGCTCCAGCATTACCTGCTTCATCCTCCCATTGCAGCAACTTGGAACTTTGTGCTGATCTCTGACTCCGACCAATACCTCGCGACTGAGTCATGGTCATTTCCTTTCTCCAATTCGTGGGCCAGCTTGCTGCTGACATAACAGAGCCATCAGCTCCAGTACCTCAAAGACCACTGAATAACTTTTTATTTAATTTTAAGAAAAATTTGGGTCGGTCCTTAGTTATGGGTTGTATCCAATAAGCATCAGAAGATCCAAAACCTTTATTTCCTCTTTTATTTAAAAACGACTTTCCAATTGAAGAGAAGGGGAGCAGAATCGGTTGAGCGATGCGTTGTCCTGGAGGTAAAGTTACAGTATTGGCTTGAGCCATCATTTTTATTTCACCAGTAAAGTCAGCGTCTGTAACTCCAGGAAAAACCTGTAACCCTTTCATAGTTGTACTACTTCTGCCCAGTAGGAGACCAAAAAGCCCAGTTGGCAAAGGACCAAAAATCCCAGTAGGGAGGGCTTGTGGGCCCATCTCAGGGGTCAGTACTCTATAGGTCCAGTCGCGCACTACCCTCTGTGGCTCTGTGGAGGGAACTGACGGATGTAGGGTGTTTTGTCGAGGAACAAATGTCATGGCCCCCAAAATGTGTTGGTTTTGTTGGGATGGGGCCTGGGGCCAGCCCCGCTTCTAGTTTTTTGAACTTTATTATTTTAATGAATTGCCTTTCTATCAGTTTTGGAGTGACATGTATTGGCCCAATGCCTTCCTCTTTTGCACCGGGGGCAAATCGCAGGAGGAGTCTTATTTTGATCTTTAACTTTTGGACCTTTTTTTTGCACATGTCCCTGCTGCCCACATTGATAGCACTCTCATTTATCAGGCATAGCCCTCCTTGTTGATTTTTGTAATGACATACCAAGCAGAGTGGCAGGTCCTGAATGTCCTGTTTTTAAATTAATCCATTTTGTTAATCTCTCATCAAAGAGACTGTCACTGAACACCTCAGCCACAATAGCCAATTGATCCATATCTGCATTGTACTTATGTTTTGTAGAATGCACAGTACTGTGGGCATTCTTAGGCAGTCTTCACACAGCACCAGAAAAGGATCCATACCGAAATTAAACATCATTAGTCATCATCACGGGCACGTTTAACCTTCAGCTTGACTGCGTGTTCCCCCGGGATGAAACAGCAGCAGCAGAGGCTTGCTCCGGCTCCCCCTTAAAGCCCCCAAGGACAAGGGTGGCTCATTGCCAAGATTTTAGGCAAGCAGTGCGTCCCGTCTCGGATCTTGGCCAGAGAGAGAGCCGAGACACAGAGCATGCCCACCTGTTTATCAGAAAACATACCTTTATCCTCCTCCCCGGGAACTGGCCAGGCTCCCAAGGAGCAGGAGAAGGTTATCCAGCACACAAGTTACTTGTTTATCAGAGCCAAACGTAGATACAAGCCTCTCCATCCCAAAAATCTGTCCTTACATTTGGCCCTAGAGTTGCACCAAGGTATAGGCATAATTAACACATCATAAGAATACAATACAAATTTCTCACACAAGTATACATCCAGCAATCCAACACAATAATATTCAATGTGTTTTAAGGATAAATTGAAACATATCCAAGGGGGAATTAGCCTCTTATTATCTGTAATTGTTACATTTTTGCAGGTTTGTGGAATCTTAACTATTTGCGGCATATTTTGATTTACATTTTTTTTTTTTGTAAAGCAAACCAAGCATAATCTGTCCAAGCATTCCTATCAATAATAGGGGTAGAGTTAGTACATAAAACAAAAACAGAATGGGTAGTCCGGACACTTTGTCACCACAATTCCTCATTTCACATAGTAACATTAACTTCACAACAGGTAACATTTACTTCAAATGAAGTATTTAAATGCAAGGTGAGGGCTGTCCAGTGTACACTGATCTGTATTTTTTACTCCCAGTGTTTCTTATCCACAACACCCTCTTCAGCAAACCAAGGACTAATGTTTTCAACAGCACTGATAAACTGCTCTACAGTTTGTTTCTTTAACCCTATTCTCTACATCTGCAATAAAGTGTTCACAGCCTTTGTCGTGGCTTGTGGGGAGCAGCTCGGACTGGACTGAGTTACTGGAATTAAGACTTATTCTATGCATCTGCTCTCCCACAATATGGCGCTGGGAGAGAAGTAAACAGCTTCTGCACAGCTGCCTCCAGTTCAACCAATAAACTGTAGGACTTGCTCCTGATTGGAGAGCAGCGTACTTGGCGTGTGGGCAGCCGAGTTGGGATTGGCGGAGGAGGACTATAAAGGAGGAGAGAGACGGCATGCATCAGGAACATCTAAGGGGAACATCTAGCTGAAGGAACACCCGTGCAGCCCCCGAGAGACCCGGCCGGCGGTGTGCCGCTCCCCTGCGGAAGTGGGGAATGTGGCCAGGGGGAACTGCCCTTCCACGGAGGTGGAAGGGATAGTAGCCAACCCGGGAAGAACCAGCAGCAAACCCGGGGACGGGCCGAGCAGATGAAAGAACAGCGCAGGGTTCTGTGTCATTCCTCCACGAAGAGGGGGAGCGACATAATGGTGCCGTGACTCGGATAGGACACCTAGGACGGATAAGGAAACTTAGGAGGGAAGAAACGGGAAGAGCTGGGAAAATATCGGAGAGAGAGACTAGCAAACAGCCTAGGGAAAATACCAGAGAGAGAGACTAGCAAACAGCCTAGGGAAAATACCAGAGAGAGAGACTAGCAAACAGCCTAGGGAAAAGCCGGACGAAAAGGGTGCCGGAAGAAGCTATTGAAAGCCTAGGCATAGACTCGGATACGGACTATGGGGGGAAGCTGGGAGAAATCTCTAAGGTCGAAAGCGAAAGTGAAAGCTAGAACAAACAGGCTCCGATGCGGACTGTGGGGAGAGGCCAGGAGAAATGAGGGAGGAATATCGTTGGAGGAAAGTTTGGGGAAACATACCGGGTAGAGAAAAATGTTAGGGAAATTGAAGCCGCGGGGGGCAGGCCGAGGCGGAAACGAAAGCCACTTTGGGATTCTCAAGTTAGCCTGGGAATAGGGGGCGAAAATTTGAAACCAGAAGCGGAAACGTAGGCCTGGTTGGGATCCGTCTGATTAGCCCCGGGGAGCAAAGGATGGGAAGCCAAACCGTGGGGCGGAGACGTATGCTGGGTTGAATTCGCCAGGCTAGCCCGGGGAACTTAGATTGAATGCTAGTGGCGGACACGTAAGCTACGCTGTGTGACTCGCGGAGGCTGCCGCGCGCAGACAGAGCGTGCGGGGCTCAAGTACATAGGGAACGCGGGGCTAGCGCGGAGACCGCGGAGTGTGCGCGCAAAGCCGAGCCGCGCAGATGAGAGAGGCATGGGCTGAAGCGGCTCAGAGCCGGAAAGCTGCCGAGAAGCAGCCTCGGGGCGGGCGCAGCCGGGAAGCCGCGGGGATAAGAGAAACAGAAGTTTATAAGTAAAATGAGAGAAATAGGAATGCTGGAAGATAGAAGTAAAATGGGAGAAATAGGAATGCCCAGAGATAGAGAAATAGAGAAATAGAAAGGCCTCCCCTCAACATGGCAATGAGAAATCTTGGATTCGGTCTGCCTGATTAAGTGAGGCGATGAGCACCTGCGGCGGCTAGCAGCTTATGCGCCGCAGGTCACCGAAGACAGGCACGAATTAACATCAGTAAGGCCTCCCCACAATACAACAATTAGGAGGCTTGGATTCGGTCTGCCTGATTAAGGCGGTAAGCGCCAGCAGGCGGCTCGACCAGAGTGTGAGCCACAGGTCACCGAACACAGGCACGCATCAGCGCCTAAAAACCTCCTCACAACATGGCGAAGAGAGGACCCGGATTCGGTTTGCCTGATTGATAGGACTTGTAAGAACCTGTGGCAACTCTAGCAAGTAGAGCAGAGTGTGTGCCGCGGGACACCGAAGACAGGCGCATATCAACGCCAAAAATAAAAAGAAAGGGGGATCTGTGGGGAGCAGCTCGGACTGGACTGAGTTACTGGAATTAAGACTTATTCTATGCATCTGCTCTCCCACAATATGGCGCTGGGAGAGAAGTAAACAGCTTCTGCACAGCTGCCTCCAGTTCAACCAATAAACTGTAGGACTTGCTCCTGATTGGAGAGCAGCGTACTCGGCGTGTGGGCAGCCGAGTTGGGATTGGCGGAGGAGGACTATAAAGGAGGAGAGAGACGGCATGCATCAGGAACATCTAAGGGGAACATCTAGCTGAAGGAACACCCGTGCAGCCCCCGAGAGACCCGGCCGGCGGTGTGCCGCTCCCCTGCGGAAGTGGGGAATGTGGCCAGGGGGAACTGCCCTTCCACGGAGGTGGAAGGGATAGTAGCCAACCCGGGAAGAACCAGCAGCAAACCCGGGGAGGGCCGAGCAGACGAAAGAACAGCGCAGGGTTCTGTGTCGTTCCTCCACGAAGAGGGGGAGCGACAGTGGCTTGCTTTGTTTCTTTAAATGCACATTAAATCTTTTCAGAGCAAATCCCAGTGTTGCTCCTTCCCGACTCCTTCTGCAAACCAAGGACTGACTGTTCCTATAGCACTAATGAACTGTTCTATGGCTCGCCTTTTTTAACCCTTGCTCCTCCTGCCTTGAGTGATGCTTTTAACCCCTTCACAAAGAGAGTTCCTGCTTACTTAGCGTTTGCCCCATAGTTTCGTCGCTCCGCTTACCCTCGTAGCCTGTATCACGGACGGGTCAGGACGCGGTGGCCACCATGCGGGTCTTCACTCGCCTTCTCCGGGCCTGTATCACAGATCAAACATCTGTGGTGGCTCTTAGGAGAAGAGGCGGCGACCTAAATGAAACAGCCAGCTTTTCCAGCGACGTTCAGCTCAATTCCCGTTCCTCATGCCCCACGTTGGGCGCCACTTGCCCCGGCCCGCGGGGTAATCTACTAGGACACGAGGAGGGCAGACCTGAAGGGAGAGACCAACCAGACACGAGAAGGGAGACCAAGACAGTACTCTGATCAAGCTCTCACTTTATTGGAGAAGGAGGTAGCTTATATAGTACAAGGCAAGGACCGTAACAGTCGAGGGTAAGCAGGGGTCATCTTACAACATAGTTTAAAGGAATAATTTCACAGGAATCAGTATCAGTTTGACAAAGGGGGTTACAGCGAGGTCTTACAGCTACCAGATGTGCTTATCAAGGTACAAGAAAGAGAGCACTGAAGCCAGATGGCCAAGCGCTAACCATAGCAGTGAGCTGTACAAATGGAACTTTCTAGTGAATCCTCCTTACAGGAACACAGTTGAAGGTTAGTCTAAACAAAGGCCTATACAGGGACACCAGCACAGTGGCTCCCAACAACAGGGTGCCTTCCCCAAGAGGTTCACACCTCCCTTAGGATGTACCCCGTGTGAAGAGATCGATAAGCTTGTTCCTCATAACGGACAGAGCCTTCAAGCCCACTGGATTATTATCAGGCCCCTTCTGTCAGTTTCTGTTTGGCTTAGACAGCACCTTTCTTAGGTCCTCTCATAATGACTCTGTCCTTTGTTCTAGACCCTGTCTAGCCCACTCTGGGCCTCATTCCTTTGAATCGTGGCCTCTGCTCTTGCATCAACGGCTCTACTCCCCCTGGCTTATCAATAATCCTCTGCAAGTTTGGGACTGGCCAATCTCCAGGCTTTCACCTTCCAGCCCTTGTCCTCCCGCTCCTGTTCCAGTTTTAGCCCAAGAACAGCTCCTTGATTGCTGATAACAAATTAGGTATCAGATCCTCTGAGGACTCTTTTGTTTTATCATGAGCAAGCCAGATAGGGAAATCAGGTCTTCTGACCTCCACTCCAGTGGGCGTCTTGTCCTTGGATTGGTGTCCACAGTTATGTTAGGTAGGAAGTCAGAAATTGAGCCCATGTGTGCCTGAGAAAGGCCTGAAGACCAGCACCCACTGTGGAAGCTCCAGAAGCCCAGCATCCTGCACTTCGAAGTCCTGCCCGGATCCTGATGACCTTCCAGGGAGTCCTGCCCCTTCTGCCTGGCCTGGTAAACAGGCTTCCTCTAAGGCGGGGCGATGCCGATGCCAGCCAGGCATCTCCCTGGTAAGTTCAGGGAGAAAAAGTCAGACAGGAATTCTTCGTATTTAACCCAACAAGTCCTTTGTTCGGGAGGAGGAGAAGGAGAAGGAGAAGGAGAGGGGGAGGGGAAAGGCGGGAAGGCAAGACCCATCCCCTTAGGAACCCCAGCTTGCACATGAACTATGCACTCTCTCTCGGATCCTGCCTGGAGGGGTGCCCATCCGTTCTTACGCGTGTCCCTACCCTAATAAACCTTGCTATGTTGCTTTCCCCTGCTGCCTCACGCCTGAATTCTTTCTTGCACGAAGACAAGGACCCTTTGCTTCTCTGGTCACACAACTAGACAAGAACCCTGTGGATGCGGGCCGGCGCCGCGGCTCACTTGGTTAATCCTCCGCCTGCGGCGCCGGCACCCCATGACGGTGCCAGGTTCTAGTCCCCTACTCCCCTAGTCCCCGTTGCTCCTCTTCCAGCCCAGCTCTCTGCTGTGGCCCGGGAGGGCAGTGGAGGATGGCCCAAGTGCCTGGGCCCCTGCACCCGCATGGGAGACCAGGAGGAAGCACCTGGCTCTGGCTTTGGATCGGCACAGCACCGGCCATGGTGGACATTTGGGGAGTGAACCAACAGAAGGAAGACCTTTCTCTCTGTGTGTCTAAAACTCTACCTGTCAAAAACAAAAACAAAAACAGAAACGATCCTACGGATGGTTCCAGGGTTGGTTTGCCAGCTCGCCATGGCTTACTACTCTACTAGTGGCACCGGCTGGCCCTGTAATTCTAACATTCCTAGCCCTGCTTCTAGGCCCGTGCATTAAAAACTGTGTTACTAGCTATGGTCCAAAAAGAATTAGCACAGTGAAGTTAGTGGCTCAGCGGGGGCTCTCTCTTGTCGGTGGTTTTAGCTTCTCCTGGACATCGAATGTCGCGAGGCAGCGACAGGCCTGGACACACGGCTGTCCTGAGGAAGCCTGTTTCCCACACGCGCCCGGAGCCCTCGGCTGTCTGCGCGGGGTAACGCCACCTCGGTGCCAGGCAGCGAGCTCCCGGGCGAGCAGAGCCCCGCACGGCCTGCCCAGCGCAGGGGCCGCCCTTTTCGTCGGTCCTCGTCCTCGGGACGCTCTCCACGCTAGTTGAAGTGTGTCAGCTGCAAACGAGCTCCAGTGAAAGGCAAGGCCCCTCCCACAGCGGCAGTCGGTGCGGCGGCCGGTCCCCCGCGGTGCGGGTCCCGCCCCAGCCGGGAGTCACGAGCACGCGGCGGAACCGCCGGCTCTCTCGGGCCCTCGCGGGAGAACCCGGGAACTCCGTGCGGAGGCCTCGCTGCCCACAAGGCCGAGCCACGTGGCCATGTTTCCGCGGGGTGGCGCGCGGTGCCTGGGGCGGGGCGGGGCGGGGCGGGTGCATGCAGATGAGGACGGCGGGGGCGTGACATGCAGATGAGTGCGGCCGCGGCGGTGGGGCGGGGGAGGAGAAGGGAGGAGGGGGGAGGGGGGCCGGTCCCGAGCGCGGGCGAGGAATCGCCCGCGTGGACGATGAGGGCGACAGGGCGGCGTGGCCTGCGGGGCGCGCGCGGGCCCGAGGAGCGGCGGGGGCGGGGCGGGGCGGGGCGGGAGTCACCGCGCGTGAAAGGTGCGCGGCGGGGGCGGGCGGCGGCGCGCGCGCAGGGGCCCGGCATCGCTTCTCGGCCTTTTGGCTAAGATCAAGTGTAGTATCTGTTCTTATCAGTTTAATATCTGATACGTCCTCTATCCGAGGACAATATATTAAATGGATTTTTGGAGCCGGGAGTTGGAATAGGAGCTTGCTCCGTCCACTCCGCGCATCGACCCGGTATTGCAGTACCTCCGGGCGCGGTGCACCCCCTCGGGGGAAATAATGAGTTGACTAAAAACAGAATAATCAGTGCTTAAGGAACTCTTCGTTTTTTCTCGCTACTTCGCGACCCATGGGAATAAAAGGTCTTGCTTCTACACATACGGGAAAAATAGAGCTTCACAATCTTGTTTCCGGCCGTGACTGGAGCACAATCTTAGTCCACAAAGAACTCTAGAAATCCATGTTGAGAAGGGGATTTCATTGCACTTTAGGCTGCATCTCCCAGTGAAGGTAAACAGAGCGTGAATTCCAGCTGTGATGTTTGGCTATTGAGCAGCACTAGGAGGAGTTCTAGATCAAGAGTAGAGAGGGGGACAAGTCCGAGAAGTTGCGTTCGGTTCGGTTCGGTTGGTTTTTTTAAGTCAACTATTTTAGGGACAGGATGTGCCTATTTAAGCCCAGAGGTGAGGCCTGCACTTAAGACGCCTGCATCAGGGCCAATGTCGCGCACAGCAGTGTTAAGCCGCCACTGCTGCATGCCATATCGGATTCAGTCCACACCGCCCCAGCTCCCTTGTAAAGTGCTGTGACAAGTTGGGTCCACAGATGGCCCAAGTCCTTGGGACTCTGCCAGCCATGGATGAAGCGCCTGACTCCTGGCTTCAACCTAGCCAGACTGAACCAGCAGATGGAGCACCTCTCTTCTTTCAGATAAATGTTTATGAGATAAGCAAATGCCTGTATCCCATATCAGAGTGCCTGGGTACAATACCCCAGCTCTGGCTCCTGATTCGAGCTTCCTGCTGGTGCAAGACCCCGGGAGGCAGCAGGTGATGCCTCAAAGTAGTTGGGGCCCGGCCGTCTTTGTGGGAGACCAAGATGACCCTCCCAGCTCCACTCCAGCCCAGCACGGCTACTGGCCATTGCAGGCATCTGGGGAGTGACTCAGCAGCGGTTGAAGCCATCACCTGCAGAGCCAGCCTCCCACATGGGTGCGGTTCCTGAACCAGCAGATGGAAGCAAAAGCGCCTGCTCTCGCTCTCTCCAGCCTACCCGCTCTGTGTGTGCCCACTCCCACTTCTGTCTGCCGGCCAGAAGGGAACAAAGGAAGGGAGGAAGGAAGAAAAACGAAAAGAAAGAGCATTTGGAAGAACAAGGGGAAAAGTGTTATCTCACCAAAAAGCTTCCTTTTCCTTTTCCTTTTCCTATTCTGAAGTACAAAAGCAAACTGCTGGTTGGGAGACCTTTAATGAAGTCTTGCATCCACTGCAAAAGGAAAAAGAGAGAGAGAGAGAGAACCAATGATTCTGTGAGGAATCAGCATGCTAGAAAAAACAAACAGTGCTTGCAGGTGCATTCCAGAAACTGGAAAGCCAGCTACGATTGTCCTCTCTGGTCAGCAGGACTGGGGCTCTAAGTGTATGGTAGCAAACAAAAGGGCAGGATAAGCACAGGCTCCAGACTGACTGGGCTGTGTCCTGATGGATGACACACGAACATCTCGGAGGTCATACTTCGCTGCTTGCATTTCATTGTGCAGTC
The DNA here is from genome assembly GCF_964237555.1 of Oryctolagus cuniculus. NCBI lineage: Eukaryota > Metazoa > Chordata > Mammalia > Lagomorpha > Leporidae > Oryctolagus > Oryctolagus cuniculus. The sequence goes on along the minus strand of NC_091448.1, from coordinate 19,752,648 downwards.
ACGTTGCACAGAATATCCTGCCATCTCCACCTCATGATAAAGCCAAGGCAGGGAACAAGTCTCCCAGGGAGCTGGGCTGCTTCTGAGATACCTGGTATCAGACCAGCAAGCAGATGGGACCTGGCTCAACAGCCCAACCTCCCCTTTGCACTGCTTAAAAGCCTCCGACCTGTAGCCAGCACCGTGCCTTGGAGGGTTAAAGCCTCCACCTGCAGAGCTGGCGTCCAGTGGGTGCCAGTTTGAGTCCCGGCTGCTAATTTCCGATCCGGCTCTCTGCTATGGCCTGGGAAAGCAGTAGAAGATGGCCAAGTCTTTGGGCCCCTGCACCCACGTGGGAGACCCAGAACACGCTCCTGGCTCCTGGCTCCAGATCAGCTGAGCCCATTATTGCAGCCATTGGGTGTCGCTCCCCCTCTTCGCGGAGGAACGACACAGGACCCTGTGCTGTTCTTTTGTCTGCTCGGCCCTTCCCGGGTTTGCTGCTGGTTCTTCCCGGGTTGGCTGCTGTCCCTCCACCTCCGTGGAGGGGCGGCTCCCCCTGCCACTTTCCCCACTTCCGCGGGGGAGCGGCACACCGCCGGCCGGCTCTCTCGGGGGCTGCTCAGATGTTCCTTCAGATAGATGTTCCTGGTGCATGTTGTCTCTCTCCTCCTTTATAGTCCTCTTCCACCAATCCCAACTCTGCTACCCACACGCCGAGTACGCTGCTCTCCTCCAATCAGGAGCAGGAGCAGCTCCTGCAGCTTATCAATTGAACTGGAGGCAGCTGCACAAAAGCTGTTTCCTCCTCTCCCAGCGCCATATTGTGGGAGAGCAGATGCATAGAATAAGTCTTAATTCGAGTAACTTAGTCTAGTCTGAGTTGCTCCCCACAATTGGGGAGTGAACCAGCCGATGAAAGATCTTCACTTCCTTCTATCTTGCCTTTTAAATAAACAAATAAATCGTTGTAATTAAAAAAAAAAAGCCTCAGATCGTGGTCACTGAGCAGGAAAGGACAGTATTTCTTGAGACCCCAAGGTCTGCACTTGTCCTCATCTACCAACAATCTTTTCTTGACAATCAAATACTGTCCTCTAAAAAAGTTATTTATTTATTTTTAAAAGATTTATTTTATTTATTTGAAAGACAGAGTTATAGAGAGAGATCATCTGGTTCACTCCCCAGATGATGGCTAAGGCCAGAGCTGCACCAATCCAAAGCCAGGATCTTCTTCCAGGTCTCCCACGTGGGTGCAGGGGCCCAAGCACTTGGGCCATCTTCTACTGCTTTCCCAGGCCATAGCAGAGAGCCGGATCAGAAGAAGAGCAGCCTGGAATAGGACCGGCACCCATATGGGATGCTGGCACTTCAGGCCAGGGCTTTAACCTGCTACACCACAGCGCTGGCACCTATTCATTTATTTGAAACTCAGAGTGAGCCGGTGCCGTGGCTCCCTAGACTAATCCTCCGCCTTACAGCACCAGCACACCGGGTTCTAGTCCCGGTCAGGGCGCCGGATTCTGTCCCGGTTGCCCCTCTTCCAGGCCAGCTCTCTGCTGTGGCCAGGGAGTGCAGTGGAGGATGACCCAAGTACTTGGGCCCTGCACCCCATGGGAGACCAGGATAAGTGCCTGGCTCCTGCCATTGGAGGGTGAACCTACAGCAAAGGAAGACCTTTCTCTCTGTCTCTCTCTCTCACTGTCCACTCTGCCTGTCAAAAAAAAAAAAAAAAAAAAAAAAAAAAAAAGAAAGAAAAAAAGAAACTCAGAGTGACACAGAGAGAGAGAGAGAGAGATCTTCCATAAACTTGTTAACTCCCCAGATGGCCACAATGATGGGGGCTGTGCCAGGCCATAGCTAGGAGGTTCTTCTAGCATCCCACGGGGGCGCAGGGGCCAGATCACCTGGGCTGTGTTCCGCTTCTTTCTCAAGCGCATTAGCAGGGAGCTGGATCTGAAGTGGAAGCAACCTGGCTTGAGCCGGAGCCCAGATGGGACTCCAGTGTCCCAGGTGGCGATTAACCCTCTGCCCCACAGTGCAGGCCCCGCCTTAGTTACATGACTCAGCACCAAGGGCAGGGACCCCGCTGTCTGGTACAGAGGACAGGAAGAGCTTGTTCACAGGGAATAAAGCGGTGGGTTAAGGACGTGCAGAGATGCACAACCTTTCTCAGGGAGAGACACGACCACTACACTGTGCGATACTGCAACACAATGGCTGGGCACGGCTGTGGGAAGCAGGCTTGGCTGGGACTGCTGGCTGCGCCTCAAGTTCCCGTCCCTGCTGCAGTGACTCAGTCCATGATTTACTGCCCAGAAAGGGGTTCGCAGGCACCGGGAGGAGGGGTCACCAGACGGGCGCATGGGCTAGTGCTGCCCCTTTAAGCGGTGCAGACTGAGGAAGGGGGCTTGTTACTGGAGAATGGCAGGGTTCTTGTCTTCACGCAAGAAAGAATTCAGGTGCGAGACAGAGGGTAGTGGAAAGTAAAATAGCTAAGTTCATTAGGGAAGGGACATCCATAAGAACGGACGGGCACCTCTGCAGACAGAACCTGAGAGAGTGCCCAGTCGCTCGGACTGCGGGAAGAGCGAGGTTACATGGTTGGGTGGAGAGAACACACCTGGCCAGGCAGGCGGGCGGCTCAGCGTGGAGGCAGAGGGCTGAGCGCGCAGTCCGGTTGAGGCCGGGGGGTTTCAAGGAGATGGGTCTTTGTCTTCACACATCTCCTCCTGAAACAAACGACTTTATGGGTGTAAATATGAGAAACTCCTATCTGAGTTTTCCCCCAGAAGTTATCAGGAGGAGGCCTAGCTGGCGCCACCCTGATTTTAGAGGAAGGGTGAGCAAGATCCCTGGGGGACCGGGATCTAAGCAGGGTAACGGGGGCGATGCGTAGACACGGACGGACAAGTCACAGTGACAGGAACTCAAGGGCGACACCACCATACAGCTCCACGTATTCCCCTCTCATCTCATTCCCAGCACAGGGACACTGAAGCCAACCTGGCTCCCTGATCAAGCGACCCCAGCACCCCAGGTGGGGCGGTGTGGGGCACACGTTTGGTCAGCTTGAGAGCCTTTGTCTACACCAGGGTGCCTGGGTTCCAGTCCCTGGGGACATCAGGGTACGCCCCCACGGGGGAACATATGACATCAAAAAGCAGGCTGTAGAGGTTTTCTCTTTAGCTGTTGCCAGTTTGTGTTGGGCTTGGAAGATGCCCCAGTGTTGGGGCTTCTGTCTCACCTGCTGTCAGGTAGGAAGTCAGAAACTGAGCCCGTGTGTCTGTGTGTGTGTGTGTGTGTGTGGGAGACAGGCCTGCAGCCCAGCACCTGCTGCGGAAGCCCCAGGAGCCCAGACCCTGGTCACCTCCCAGGTTGTCCCAGCCCTTCCCCAGGAAAGCTCCCAGGAGAATTCTCTCTCCTCAGGACCAAGGGGTTACCTGATAACAGGGGCAAGAAAACCTCAGACACGCCTGAAGGGAAGCCCCCGACTCAGCCTGGTGCCAGCAAATCTGGGGAGGAATTTGCTAATTTTCTCCCAACAAACCCTTCCTCCAGGACTCTCCATTCTTTGTCCTGGAGGAGGGGGGAGGTGGGTAAACAGACCCCCTTAAAATCCTAGGGAGTCCAAAGGGACGGCACCCTCAGCCCTCTGCCTCTCTGCGGAGCCACCTGCCTGGCCTCATCCTCTGCACTCAACCATGTAACCTTGCTCTCCCCCAGTCTGAGTGACTGGGCTCTCTCTCTCTCGCTGTCCCTTCCCTCCTGACGGATGCCCTGTCCCCAGTAAAGCCTTATCACTCCGCTCTAGGTCTCATGCCTGAATTCTTTCTTGCGTGAAGACAAGAACCCCCAGCTTCCATGGCCTTCCCTCCGGGAACATTTCTGCCAACCACGAAGGGACTTCCACACAAGAAGGAGGCGGGAGGGGAAATGCCTGGGTCTAAGGCTGGCCTTGCAGGTTTCCCCACCTAAGCTAGAGAGACACCTTAATCCATGAACCCTTACAACCTGATGGATGGGTCTCTCTGCGGCTCATGGAAACTTTTCCTTCAGCCCCGCAGGAGTCTGACTGCCTCTCTGTGTTGTGGTGTGCTTCCTGTCCGAAGCCCTGGGCTCACACGCTGATGATCGGCCCTCTTCTGTGCTGCTGTCCCTGACTTGGCTGATGAGAGTTTTCACGTGTCTTGGAGGTTTCCTGTTTTTCTATTGCCAGTACTGAGTCTTGATTGGGAGAACTGTGTCTCAACGTTGTTTACGTTATCTGCCTATTTGTAATGTTTGAGGGATTACCTCAACTCTGATCAGATCTGGCCCACAGCCTTGGTAAAAATGCTCGGGTTAGAAGTACTCTTTTGGCTAAACGGTTCGACTCTTCGACAGTTTCAGTTCTAAACCGAGTCTTCTGACTTTGAGGCTTCCAGTCGGATCCCTGGACCTCTGAAAGAATGAGACTCTGATTTTGTTAAAATAACAGCTGTTTAGTCGATTCAGATTATGTCAAGTATGCTAAAAGGTTATAAATGATGTCAGGCCTGTGTTGTATTCGTGTTATCGCTTTCCAGCTAGAGTGGTCTTATAGTAAACGAGAGTAAATTCTGTGTATACAAGCCTTTATGTTGGTAACTACAGTCAGCCAATACAGATTGGTTCAAAATCCGGTTAACCCAAATGCCCTCCGGTTTGCTTTGGTTCGCTCGGTTTACCCGTGTTTTTGGTACGCTTTAACCGTGTTTCTTTAAAAGATGAGGGTCTTTTCCAAGTTGTGAGCATGCACTAGTGTCTCTGCTTGCTGTCCAGGAGGTGTCATCTTTATCGGTTACTTAAGAACAGGGAAATGTAATTTTGACCTCAAAAATAATGCAGATAATGGTGTGTATTCAACTTCAGTGCCTTAAATCATCTAGGCATCGTTACTAAGTTAAACTTGGGAAAATGTATTATAACACCTTAAATTCTGTAAGGGAGACTGGTGGGGCTTAGCAACATGTATTCTCATAGGTTGGCCATACATGACAATTCAAGACTACTTAAAAGTAACTTCGGGTGTAAGTTTCAGAAGGTCTGAGCAAGTCACAAAAAGATAAGAAAAGTTTACGATTTTAAAATCTTGTTTACAGAGTTTTCTACAAGTTGAGTGTTTTGTGTGTGTGTGTGTGTGTGTGTGTTTTGACAGAGTGGACAGTGTGAGAGAGAGACAGAGAGAAAGGTCTTCCTTTTGCCGTTGGTTCACCCTCCAATGGCCACCGCGGCTGGCGTGCTGTAGCCGGCGCACCGCACTGATCCAATGGCAGGAGCCAGGTACTTCTCCTGGTCTCCCATGGGGTGCAGGGCCCAAGTACTTGGGTCATCCTCCACTGCACTCCCAGGCCATAGCAGAGAGCTGGCCTGGAAGAGGGGCAACCGGGACAGAATCCGGCGCCCTGACCGGGACTAGAACCCGGTGTGCCGGCACCGCCAGGCGGAGGATTAGCCTAGTGAGCCGCGTCGCCGGCCAAAGTTGAGTGTTAATGCCAAAGTCACACGGACCTAAAATCGAAGTCCGAGCTTCTGTTAGGACAATGCGTTTTTTTAAAGTGCATATAAATATGTCAGTAAATATCTGGAAATGGTCTCAATTGTAAATCTTAAAATCTGCTGTTGTAAAAACTGCACCGTCTCCTTTTAACAGTGTCTGTTTAATTGGTTGCTCTGTGCCATTTCTAGAGTTAGGTCCTGTAAGCTCTTCTTGACTGTTAAATTGTTCCAAGTTATGTGGTGATTTCATGTGCTAACTCTTATGTTCGAGGTTTTTATTTCTGCTTTATTCAACAAGAGACATGGAATTTGTGTTCCGTCGAAGGAATCTATCGTGTACTCTACTGTCTCTTAAGTTACGATTGATGAAAAGCATCGAGCCTTAAAAGTCTAAGTTATTTTAAATGTCACTATGATTAGATCTGGTCTAAAAGTGTTAAAATCACCCTGACTACATGGATGGATATCACTTCACAGTGTTAAGGAATTCTGCTTTGCCCAGATACTTTAAGTTCTCTTGGCATCTTTAGCAGACTTTCTGAAAATCAAAGTTCTAAATTCTCCAGAATTTGATATTTCCAGAGGGGCTACTGCAGATGCCAAGAGACCTCTCTCATCTCGCAGAGATAATAACCAGTTGGGCTATTTGGATTAAAGGTGCTGTCAAGATGTGACATGATGCTAAACTTCAGGTATAAGCATGTTTCTTTCTAGCTGCTCCAGCCCCTGGCTCTGAAGCCAGATCCTTTAAAGGGAGATGAGGAAGTCTCCATGCAGCTGACGCTGAATAACCGGGCATTGCTAGTTCAAACGTGGATCACACGGAGGTCCAGCCCAAAGGGAGAGTGTTGCAAAAGAGACTTGGAGATGCTTGGAGACGGTTATGAGGCAGATGCTAGAGACCTGGGTTCCAGGAGCCCAAGAAAGCTCTAGTGTCCACAGGCTACACGGTGGAAACCCGGAAGCCCCAAAACTTAAACTTAGGGGCTACACAGTAACACTAGTTAAACCCGGCAACCCAGGCCCATAACCCACTGGCTACACGGTAAATATCCAGAAGCCAAAGGATGGCAGTAACACACCGGTTGAACGCTGCTTAAATCTGAAGGCCCAGGGAGTCAGGCTAAGCAACCAGAGAGACCCGACTGGCTGCCTCATTTCTCCTCTCTTCTCTTCCAGAAGGGAAGCTACTACTGTTCTGCAGGACTCTCCACTGTGATGCACGGTTTGATCCCCAGACCTTATATAAGGGATGACTGACCTTTTCTGTACTAATGCCTGGCCACAGTATAGAGGACCAAACAGCATAGCCAGAAAATGAGAGGTTAAACTATGAAGTAATGTCACAGCTAGCCTGATTCTTACCTAAAAGGTCTCTTCATGGGCATGGTTATAGCTCACAGGAAAATACTAAGTGTCAGAATTTGCCCATGACCATAGTTGTCTAACTCCCCCTGATGACATTAAAGCAATCTTCAAAAATCAGGGTTGGGTTGAGCACCCCTTGACTGACATCATAGAGGCTGCCTCTGTGGTCTGCTTTATTAGAGACCAGGAGAACGAGGAGCAAGCTCGCAGCAGGAGCGATGTAAGGATAGGCAACAGGCCAATCAATGGCTGTTCTGCACGGTGATCTGCCGTCAAGGAGACCCAACAAGGCCAGTCCACCCCAAACGGCACCCGTTTCCGATGTGAGGAGCCAGGGCGTTGGGCAAGCAGCCGTCGTGACAGAAACCGCCTCCTGTCAGCTCAGCCGAGAGCAAGGCCACTGGACACGGAACTGCCCTGGGGTCGAAGGACCCCTGGTTCAGAACCGCAGACCCTGTGGCTCCGAGCTTAAAGCCTTTGGCTCTGCCCAGCCTCTGCCCAGCTTCCAGCTCTAGCCACTGCTGTTGAGGGGATGGCCTAGGGTCAGTGAAACATAAGTTGCCTATTTGTACCAGCCTCCTGTTCAGCTCTCCTCCTAGTCCAGCTTCATAATGGGAGTCAACAGGGTGCCTCTCTTAAGGAGATTCTCATCTCTCTTCTCTTCTGGCACCCCACGCGTAGGTCTGGGCCTCACACACCCAGCCAGGCCTTGATGTCTATCCAAATATTCTTAACCCTGAAAGCCCTTCCTGCTGATATCAGAAACGGCCTCTCAAAATATATATCCAACTGTGGCCCCTTAAAGTTCCCTGGAAGCGCCATCTGGGATGCCACGTATGTTACCGGCATTTGGGGTGCCATATGATATCAGAAATGACCCCTAAAATATATATGAAAATGTGTCTCCTTAAAGTTCCCCAGAAGGCCCATCTGGGTTTCCACATATGGTACTGAAATTTGAGTTCCCTACGATATCGCCATATGCTTATTAATAAATCCCCAATATTAATAAGCCCGAGAGGGCTCTTGCCTAATATTTAGAGAAGAATTCTAAATACCGGCACAGATAAATGAGGCAGCATGGTACATGGTAAGCTTTACTTAGTGCGAAAGATGCATAGGAGAGTGAGAGCTTTATCTAAGAGAGAGAGGCAAATCTGGACTCATACGGAGCACCAGGAACCAGCCACGTGGAGGAGCATCTAGGCCAGGAAGCCTAGGGCGGGTGGTCCGAAGGCCACAGGCCCTGGAGGCGCAGGGCTACAGCCAGCCCCCTCCTGGCTAGAGGCCAGGGAAAATAAGAGGGCCAGGACACACGGGGTCCCAGGCTTTGGTCCCAGGCTTTTAACCCACTTCCAAAGGGGAGTGGTTAATTAACCTGATTGGCCGGTGGGCACTCAGGTGTGGCCAGGTAGGGGCCTGAGGTCACACAGAGGTGTGGCAAAGGCACGGTCTTCCAGCTCACAAAGCTAATTGACTTTAACCTATACACCTGCCTACTTCACTGCCAGTTCCTAAAAACAGGGCTTTGAGTAACAGCACCTATTTGGATGGGTCCTCACCGAGGACTTAAAGGGCCTATCTCTTGAAGGGGTGCAAAGTAATCCAAAATGTAGATGGTTAAATGTAAATGATTTATTAGTCTGCTCCCCTTCCCAGCCTGAGATTCTGGTCTTATCCATCGGCTTAACTTCCTAGCAAAACGAGCTACTAGGTATCCAGAAGAAAAGGCATGACCGGTCCCTTAGAGAGTGAATTATTTAACCCTTCTCCACTCCCCTGGGGAGAGAAGACCAGCGCCAGAGAGGATATGGGCCATGCAGCAAATGCTTACTTCTGCAAACCTCAGGCAGTCCCACCTTTTCCCTAACAGGTAACCGATTCCTAGATGCAGGGAAATAGCACAGCTCCTACACCAGGCTCTCAGCAGGGAGCCAGAGCAGAGCCCCCTCCTTTGGGAAAAGCAAGCAAACAAGGCTCAGCTTTTATCCACTGAAAAGCTGCCAGGACTAGGGCTCTCACAAAGGGATTGCAAATTCAGGCCTTCAAACAGGCAGGCCCTAGACCTGCGACCTGCTGCCCGAGAAAGTGCCCCGAGCCAGGGTCAAACTAAAGGGGCAAAAGTCATGTTCATGCTTTCTTGGACGAGGCCAGACAACTCCAGGGCCAGGTCAGACAAGACTAAAATATCTGGCCTAACACCACATCTGGTCATGGAAATGCTGGTCACTGCCTCTCCTTGGCGACACAGCACCAAGCACATTCTGTGCTCGCTGCAGACTGTTGCCCCTTAACATCCTTGCGTGTCCTCTCTCTAACAGAACACAAGCCATCTGCTCCAGATGCCTCTAGGACATGGCTTCCAGCCTACTCATCGGGCGAGGTGACCCGCTCTCTGGACCAAGCAGGACCATGCTTCCCGAGGCCACTCTCAAGCACCACAGGACAGAGAGCAAGAGAAAAACACCCATATCCCCCTGGACGCCCACTTGTCAGCTTCGGAAGTAGCTAGAAGACAGAACCCCACCCATTTATCCCCATAAAAGAATTACGGGTATTCTCTCTTGAGGGGGGATATGTCAGGTAGGAAGTCAGAAATTGAGCCTGTGTGTGTGTGTGTGTGTGTGTATGTGAGAGAGAGAGAGAGACAGGCCTGCAGCCCAGCACCTGCTGCGGAAGCCCCAGGAGCCCAGACCCTGGTCACCTCCCAGGTGGTCCCAGCCCTTCCCCAGGAAAGCTCCCAGGAGAATTCTCTCTCCTCAGGACCAAGGGGCAAGAAAACCTTCTCAGACAGCCCACCCACGGAGCCCACCACAGAGCTCCGGGCTCCCAGCCGGCTTCGGCCATGTGGGACTCAACCCGCGGATGGAAGCTTCTGTGTGACTGTCTTTCCGGTAAGTAAACAAATCATTAAGAATAAACAGAAACCCCCTTTCTTGAGGCGTCCTTCCACTGGGATCCAGGTCCCCCCCCCCCCCAGGCATCCGCGTCCTTGGGGCGGAGGCGGCAGCAGCAGTCGGTGCGCCCCGCACGGCCTGCCCAGCGCTGGGGCCGCCCTTTTCATCGGTCCTCGTCCTCGGGACGCTCTCCACGCTAGTTGAAGTGTGTCAGCTGCAAACGAGCTCCAGTGAAACACAAGGCCCCTCTCACAGCGGCAGTCGGTGCGGGGGCCGGTCCCCCGCGGTGCGGGTCCCGCCCCAGCCGGGAGTCACGAGCACGCGGCGGAACCGCCGGCTCTCTCCGGCCCTCGCGGGAGAACCCGGGAACTCCGTGCGGAGGCCTCGCTGCCCACAAGGCCGAGCCACGTGGCCATGTTTCCGCGGGGTGGCGCGCGGTGCCTGGGGCGGGGCGGGGCGGGGCGGGTGCATGCAGATGAGGACGGCGGGGGCGTGACATGCAGATGAGTGCGGCCGCGACCGAAGCGGCGGAGCGGGGCGGGGTGGAGTGGAACGGGTCCCGAGCGCACGCGCGAATTCGCCCGCGTGGACGATGAGGGCGATAGGGTGGCGTGGCCTGCGGGGCGCGCGCGGGCCCGAGGAGCGGCGGGGGCGGGGCGGGGCGGGGCGGGAGTCACCGCGCGTGAAAGGTGCGCGGCGGGGGCGGGCGGCGGCGCGCGCGCAGGGGCCCGGCATCGCTTCTCGGCCTTTTGGCTAAGATCAAGTGTAGTATCTGTTCTTATCAGTTTAATATCTGATACGTCCTCTATCCGAGGACAATATATTAAATGGATTTTTGGAGCCGGGAGTTGGAATAGGAGCTTGCTCCGTCCACTCCGCGCATCGACCCGGTATTGCACGGTGCACCCCCTCGGGGGATACAACGCGGTCTCAAAGGCAGACTTCACCCAGCTCGTGGGCTTGCTTGCCCAGAAACGCCTGGGGCTTCTCCTTGCTCGTGTTTTGTGCTGCTTCCTCTGCGTGTGCAGACCAACAGGAGACCAACCACACCGCCCAGACTAGACGTCTCGCTGTCCAGCCACAATGGCAGTGGTCCACCTCTGGGAGCCAACCAGCCTGCACCTCCCAACAGGGGACTGTGGCATCCATAGCTATTGCCTCCAAGCCCCACATGGCCGCCGGTTCTGCTCCCACCTCTTCCGTTCTAGCTCTCTGCTACGGCCTGGGAAAGCCCACACGCTAAGGCCCCTGCACCCGCATGGGAGACCCAGGAGAACCTCCTGCCTCCTGCCTTTGCATCCCATCAGAGAACCAGAGCATGCAAGACCTCTCTCTACCTCTCTCTGACCCTGTCTTTCTTTCCTTTCTTTCCCCTCCCCTCCCCTCCCCTGCCCTCTCCTCTGAAATTTTCATTAAAAACAGCCAGGCCCCAGGAAGATGGGCTAGGAAAGGCCAGCAGGGGGCTCTGAGCCCTTGACCACTCCCAGAAGGAAATAGGGGTGGGAGAGGGCTCCCCGTACACTTCCTCACTGGGTTCAGGCCTCTCCAGGCTCATGGGCCCCTAAGTTCAAAGTCTCTTTAGCTGAGGGGAGAAGGGGCAGGAAGAGACAGAAAGAGCCCCCCCCTTCCCCTGCATTGTCTTTTCACAGACGCTAACACTGTGGAGACCAGGGAGCAGCAGGTGGAGGAGCCCTTCCACCCTGAAGGCAGCTTTGTCCCCCCAACACAAAATACATAAATAAATACATAAAAAGAAATATTGTGTGGGCCGGTGCCACGGCTCACTTGGCTAATCCTCCGCCTGTGGTGCTGGCACCTCGGGTTCTAGTCCAGGTTGGGGCGCCGGTTCTGTCCCGGCTGCTCCCCTTCCAGGCCAGCTCTCTGCTGTGGCCCGGGAAGGCAGTGGAGGATGGCCCAGGTCCTTGGGCCCTGCACCCGCATGGGAAACCAGGAGGAAGCACCTGGCTCCTGGCTTTGGATTGGAGCACAGCGCGCCGGCCGTGTTGCCGTTTCGGGGGGCGAACCAACGGGAAAAGGAAGACCTCTCTCTCTCTCTCTCACTGTCTAATTCTGCCTGTCCCCCCCTCCAAAGAAATTTTAAAATATTGTCTTAATTTGGAGCTTTTTAACAGGTTCTTTCAAATGTAAATCAAGGAAATTGGCAGATGGAAAACATCACAAGTATAGAAATATGCGCTTGATAAGAAAGGTTAAGAAGATAAAAGGTTTTTTTGAATAAAGAAAGGACATGGTTTGTAAGAATGACTTCATCCTGATGGCTAGTTTACTCTTGACTGGAATGGAAATGATAGAACATTTCAAGTAAGTTGAAGAGGGTGTGATGAAGTCACAGAACGTTATAAAAAAAGAAATTTTTAATCCAAATCTATTCTATTTTTTTTTTTGTTAACATAGAATTATAATCTGATAATCCTCTATTAAGGAAATAGAGGATTTTTGCAATATATGTTAGGAAACTTTTTTTTTTAAGATTTTATTTATTTATTTGACAGGTAGAGTTACAGACAGTGAGAGAGAGAGAGAGAGAGAGAGGTCTTCCATCTACTGGTTCACTCCTCAAATGGCCACAACGGCCGGAGCTGCATCATCCGAAGCCCAATAGCCAGGAGCTTCTTCCCAGTCTCCAACGCTGGTGCAGGGGCCCAAGGACTTGGGCCATCTCCCACTGCTTTCCCAGGCCATAGCTGAGAGCTGGATTGGAAGAGGAGCAACTGGGACTCGAACCACCGCCCATATGGAATGCTGGCGCCGCAGGCGGAGGATTAAGCTAGTGCGCCATGGCGCCAGCCCCTAGCAAACAGTTTTTAATTGTCTTAGAAATCTGTTTAAAACTTGTAGCATCTCCTTTTGATCGTTTTAATTGGTGACTCTGTTCAGTGTTTTAGCAAGCTCCAGTAAGCTCGTCTCTCTCCCTAGTCCTGACTCTGTTAAAACTGTTCCAAAGCATGGGATTCGACTCAATGCCCCAGCTCTTAAATTTAAGGTTTTATTTCTGAGTCTTGGAACAACCAAAGAGACACAGATTTTGTGTTATGTTAAAGTAATCTATTATGTTCTCTTGATGTCTCTGTTAAATTCTAATTGTTTAAAAACACCTGAGTTTGTGTTAAGAATTATGATTTGTTTGAATATATGCTTATCCTAAAACATTTGAGTAATCACCTTGTCACAGGGATCAAATTTGGTCTATATTATGTCATCGTGTTAAGGGATCTTATTTCAACCAGATATTTTAAGCCTTCTTGGCATCCTTGACAGGCATTCAAAAAAAAAAAAAAAAATCAAAGGATATGTGTCTCTCATCTTGTAGAGACACCAACGAAGCAGGCTATTTGGATTATATTAGAAGTACTGTCAAGATGTGAAGTGGTGCTACCTTTTAAGTTTTGATAATATAAAATGCTACCGCTACAAATGTCTGTAAGTTAAAAAGTCTAATGACCTTGTGTTACCAGACACGATGGTTATCCTAATGAGAAAGGCCTAAAAGGGTTAAATGTTCTGTAAAATCCTGCAGGTGCTTTTGGAAATACTGTGTGAAGTAAGCAAGTGCCTCTTGTTGGTTAATGAGTTTAGAATTTTACACGTGGCAACTTAAAGTCTTTGGCCATCCACAGTTTTATATATCAGATTTGCTGCTCATAAAACTAAAGCGTTGTTATTCTGATGGACTTTTTCCAGCCACTTCTATTGTATTCAGAACTTTGGGGTAACTCTGTAAACAGATGAAGCCAATAATGTATTACAGATACCAACCGAGAGAAAGTATGGTTAACTGAGGTTACTAAGAGCAGCAAGTCATTCGAACCAACTGGTAATTTACCAAAAGGAGTTAAAGAATTTTTTTTTAAAAAAAGCTATTACTGAAACTGCTTTATTGTGCTATCTTGTATGTTATGTTATATGTATACACATATGGTATGTCTACACGGGAATATTTCTTAAGAGCTTTATTTTCATTGGCTTATAGAGAACAGATTGCTCATAAATTTAAACTGCTAAAATTAATCAAAGATACATTTTGATTCCTGTGACCTGAATCTCTGTATCAGAAGCTTTAAATCTGTTGGTAGAAAGAAATGAAAATGTTTTTATATGTTTGTGCTTGAGTTTGCTGATTCAACAAGCCACATCATGTCAGATATTTAAGAGATGTTTCCAAACACACGTATTCTTAAAATTTACAGGAGGCATCGGACCTCCTGTTAAATGTTCTCCTAACTGGTTATCTAAAGGGTGACATCGCTTGCTAAGTCTTCATTTGCTATTGCTATTGTCAGCAAGCAGTCTGGGACTCCCTCCCTCCTCTCTCTAGTCTCTTCAAGATGGGATACTGAGTATTTGGAAGGACGCTCCAAGAGGCACCACTTGGCTTTTGGATCTTAGAAAAGGGATGGCTACCATTTTCTGTGATAATAGCATAGGCAAAAGGAGAGCTTAAATTATAATTTCACAGCTAGGTTGACTTCGCCTTGGGCACGGTAAACAGGCAAAACCTCCCTTTCAGACCACGCAAAGGGAGAGAAAGCTTTCAAGTGAGGACACAGCTTTCCTCAGGGGCATTGTCTACCTCACAGAAGAACCACTACCAGAACCACTACTACGCCTGTGACTGTAGACTTCTAGTGTGGGCCACAAAGGTCTGCTTTAACCAAAACCAGGAGGAAGAGAAAGCTAGGCATCAGAAGCAACGTAAAGATAGGTGGAGGCCCATTAAATGTAACTCTGCACTCTGAACGGTGCTGTTTGTTTTTTTTTTTTAATTTTATTTTATTTTATAATGAAGCAAACGATGGTGCCTGTCTTAGGTTGTGGGTTCCACCCGCACATTCTTACCCGTCATCAGAATCCATCGTCATCGATGAATCCCTGTCTTAGGTTGCTATGTGCGGCAACCCATCTTACCCGTCATTGACTACCCACCGTCTTATCTTCTGAGGGACTTCCAAGGCCTAGTTAGAAAATACACGAAACACCTGCCAACAAGACGGGCTGTAAGGAGGCTTATGAGGAAGATTACAATCCCCACAAACAGTTCTTTAAGCCAGGAGAAATTTGGCAGCCAGGATGTAAGCCAATTGAATAAGCTTTTGGACCCTTTGTCTTGAGTCAAGTAAGAAGCAAGTTCTGTGCATTTTTGGATTTCAATAGCAATACTATGAGAGTTATCAGTAAGATTAAAACAACATATTCTTAACTTGATTGCATTTTTGTGATGTAATAAGAGAAGATAATCAACGGCTGCACTATTATCTAGAATACCCTGCCGCAATACTTGTTGTTGTTCGTTTGATAAGGATAGGGCAGTTGAAGAATGATCGATATTTTTTTAAAGCCAGTTAAATTTAGCAGTGGGGGGTTGTATACCAACTTTAGTGACACTAATGCTGATAAGTTCTGATAACCCACTACCATCGGACCAGCCTGACATTAGGCGAGAGATGAAACATATAGCCAAATATCAACTATTTTTGATTACAAAAGGAGGTTTGGTACAAAGTTTTAAAGGATGAACGTCAGTCCATACAGACTGCAGCGAGGTTAGCACAAATTGCAGAACACACGGAAAACATCCCATACAAAGTAGGAAAAGCAGTAGCGGTCCAGCCAACATTGATAACCAATGAATCCATTGAAACCCTCCAAATGAATAGTGGGTTAGTAATAAACATATGTTGCATTTTACTCTTAAGTTTATCAATAACAGACTCTATATATGGCACATTGTTCGTAATGTTAAAATAACATTCCCCTGGTACAGATTTACAGCTTATATGATTGTTTAACAGCAAATAATCGATAGCTGCTCGGTTTCAGTGTACTCCTGGATGAACTTGATCCAATTCTTCAGCTATACTGGATAGCGCAGTAGCAGTAAGATTGATTGTTTTGGTCACCAAACATGTAAGCCTTCGTAGTCCACGATTATTTCCATAAGCCAATCCAGGAACTCCCACTAGCTGTATAGCCATGGTGAAAGCAGGTCTCCAATTACGATGACATCATCATCACAGTTCTCAGGGAATGAGCGTCGCTGTCCTGTCTTTGGAAATACAGATGTTAAAGCATTGGGGCCACACGGCCCAATGGGCAGTTGTGAAAATCATCAGGGGCTAACAATGTAAAAGCAAATTGGTTGCATAAAAATACCCATCCCTTAGGAGCCCGCGTCCCATACCAGTACCGGATCAGGTCCATTCGATTGATTGGTGATAGGATCCCTCCATTTCACCATTGCTCTTTTCGCAGCTGTGTGGATGCCAGTGTTGATCAGCTGCAAAACGACCATCTTTATCCAATGTGAAAAAATTTAAAATGAATAAAGCATGTGAGAGCCATTTGTTAGGAGAATGGGCAAGAACCCCAAACTCCCCTTTTTTAATTTTATTAAAGCATTGCTTTAAAGTATTATGTGTACGTTTAACAATGCCTCGACCCTGAGGATTATAAGGAATGTCAGTAACATGAGATATAAAAAAGTTACACAAAGATTTTTAAAAGAGGCAGAGATATAAGCAGGTTCATTATCCGTTTTAATCTGCTTTGGAGTTCCTAGGGAAGCAAAAGCTTGTAATAACACATCTTGTGGCTTCACCTGTATGTAAGGAAGCAAACATAAATCCAGAACAAGCATCAATAGACACACGTATATATTTTTGTTTACCAAATTCCATGAAGTGGGTGATATCCATTTGCGATAGTTGATTGGGGAATAAACCGCGAGGATTAATTCGAAGGTGAGGTACTGGTAACTGGATGGAGCAAGTAGAACAGAATGTTACAATTTGTCGAGCTTGTTCTTGAGTCATATTATGTTTTAAGCGTAACGTATGAGCATTTAAATGATGTAAAACGTGATCTCCTGTTGCTGTATCAATAGAATATATGCATAGAGCAGAATGTGCCACACGATTGCCATCTACCAAAGGTCCAGGAAGATTGGAATGTGCTCGAATAGGACCTATAAAGAAAGGGCAGGTATACTGCCGAATGACAGTGCAAATGCGAGAACACAAAGGAGAGGCAGCTGAGGATCCAGGAAGGAATGAACAAGTTTCCAATCGAGGCACCGATAGGAACACATATTTGCTATCGGTGTATATGTTAACCGCTACATCCAAAGTAGACTGCAATGCAAGTGCAACAGCAGCTAATTCAACTAGCTGTAGAGATGAAAAAGAGGTGTTAATAACTGTACGGTGACCATCACAAATTACAGAAGCTTGACCAGTGTTGGCACCCTCTATAAATATCAAGCCAGCATTCTCTAAGGGTTGAAAGCTTGCATTTCGTGGAAATACACAGGAATGATGTCATAAAAATTGTATCACTTTATCTGCTGGATAGTTATTACGACCTTGTCCTGAAAAAGAAGCTAATGCAAGAGGCCAGCCTTCAGTGAAAGACAGGAGCCATATTAGCTGTTTGTTAGTATATGGTTGGTTGACATATACATGTCAGCTCTATTTCAAATATCTTTTGTACATTTTAGTCTCCCTTTAGCGATAATCTCAGCTATTGCATTATAATATGGTACAACATTCTTTTGAAGGGTAGCCTGTAAATATATCCAAAGTAAAGGGGCCTCTTGCCACAACAGAGTGGTGGGTAAATAATCTGTAATCAAAACAATAAGAATTAAAGGTTGATTACAATCAATGCAAGAAACACAGCTCTGAGATAAGGCTTGTTGTACCTTTTGCAAGGCTAGGCATGCTGCGGGAGTAAGCACTCCTTGGGAGGTAGGGGAACTGTCTCCCTTCAGGATATCGAATAAAGGTTTAAGGTCTCCTGTTGTGAGGTGCAGATGTGGACAAGGCCAATTAATACCCCCTAGAAGTTTTTGAAAATCATTGAAAGTCTGTAAAGAATCCAATTGTGAGGTGGAAGTATTGTTCATGGGTACGATTGGAAGCCTAGATATTGATAAGGATATTGAAGTTGCATTTTCTCAGGGGCTGGCTATGATAAGACCAAAAGCAGATAGTTGCTCTTTCATTCCTGTCAGACATTGCATCACCAAGAATTCCTCGGGTCCAGCTATTAAAATATCACCCACATGGTGTACAATATATAAATTGCTATATTTTTTGCAAATTTGTTGCAGAGCAGCATCAATGAATTGTTGGCACAAAGTAGGGCTATTAGCCATTTTTTGAGGTAAGATCCTCCATTGGCATCTTTGCATAGGTTCTTTAAAATTTACTGGTTTAACACGGAAAGCAAATCGGGGACAATCTTCTGGGTGTAAAGGTATAGTATAAAAATAATCTTTTAAATCTATTATTGCAATATAAGAGTCCTTTGGAATTGCAGTAGGCAATGGTAAACCTGGTTGTAAAGCCCCCATCATTTCCACAGTAGCACTAACAGCCCTAAGGCCTTGAAGCAATCGCTATCTCCCAGATTTCTTTCTGATAACAAAAATAGGACTATTCCAAGGAGAATTAGAAGGAACTAGTTGTCCCGCTGTTAATTGTTCTTCCACCAATATCTGTGCAGCATTTATCTTTTCCTGCAGTAAAGGCCACTGATCCACCCACACGGGATTATCTCATTTTTATTTTATTTTATTTTTTGCACGGGGCACAGGCTGACCAGTAGCCATCAAGGGAAACCCAAGCCTCTCTGGTCATGATTGACAGTTAAAGTAAGTAACTGGAGATGTGATGCTTTGTTGTTGTTTGCCTAAACCCTTACCTGGCAGATGACCTTGTTGAAGTATGTTAGTGGTAACAGTCTTATTTGGACTACGCATTAAAGCCCCCATTTGAATTAGAATATCACGTCTCCATAGATTAACAAGTAATGCAGCCAAAATATAGGGGCGACAGGCTCCAGCATTACCTGCTTCATCCTCCCATTGCAGCAACTTGGAACTTTGTGCTGATCTCTGACTCCGACCAATACCTCGCGACTGAGTCATGGTCATTTCCTTTCTCCAATTCGTGGGCCAGCTTGCTGCTGAAATAACAGAGCCATCAGCTCCAGTACCTAAAAGACCACTGAATAACTTTTTATTTAATTTTAAGAAAAATTTGGGTCGGTCCTTAGTTATGGGTTGTATCCAATAAGCATCAGAAGATCCAAAACCTTTATTTCCTCTTTTATTTAAAAAAGACTTTCCAATTGAAGAGAAGGGGAGCAGAATCGGTTGAGCGATGCGTTGTCCTGGAGGTAAGTTACATTATTGGTTTGAGCCATCATTTTTATCTCACCAGTAAAGTCAGCGTCTGTAACTCCAGGAAAAACCTGTAACCCTTTCATAGTTGTACTACTTCTGCCCAGTAGGAGACCAAAAAGCCCAGTTGGCAAAGGACCAAAAATCCCAGTAGGGAGGGCTTGTGGGCCCATCTCAGGGGTCAGTACTCTATAGGTCCAGTCGCGCACTACCCTCTGTGGCTCTGTGGAGGGAACTGACGGATGTAGGGTGTTTTGTCGAGGAACAAATGTCATGGCCCCCAAAATGTGTTGGTTTTGTTGGGATGGGGCCTGGGGCCAGCCCCGCTTTTAGTTTTTTGAACTTTATTCTTTTAATGAATTGCCTTTCTATCAGTTTTGGAGTGACATGTATTGGCCCAATGCCTTCCTCTTTTGCACCGGGGGCAAATCGCAGGAGGAGTCTTATTTTGATCTTTAACTTTTGGACCTTTTTGTTGCACATGTCCCTGCTGCCCACATTGATAGCACCCTCATTTATCAGGCATAGCCCTCCTTGTTGCTTTTTGTAATGACATACCAAGCAGAGTGGCAGGTCCTGAATGTCCTGTTTTCAAATTAATCCATTTTGTTAATCTCTCATCAAAGAGACTGTCACTGAACACCTCAGCCACAATAGCCAATTGATCCATATCTGCATTGTACTTATGTTTTGTAGAATGCACAGTACTGTGGGCATTCCTAGGCAGTCTTCACACAGCACCAGAAAAGGATCCATACCGAGAATTAAACATCATTAGTCATCATCACGGGCACGTTTAACGTTCAGCTTGACTGCGTGTTCCCCCGGGATGAAACAGCAGCAGCAGAGGCTTGCTCCGGCTCCCCCTTAAAGCCCCCAAGGACAAGGGTGGCTCATTGCCAAGATTTTAGGCAAGCAGTGCGTCCCGTCTCAGATCTTGGCCAGAGAGAGAGCCGAGACACAGAGCATGCCCACCTGTTTATCAGAAAACATACCTTTATCCTCCTCCCCGGGAACTGGCCTGTGGGGAGCAAACCGGACTAGACTGAGTTACTGGAATTAAGACTTATTCTATGCATCTGCTCTCCCACAATATGGCGCTGGGAGAGAAGTAAACAGCTTCCGCACAGCTGCCTCCAGTTCAACCAATAAACTGTAGGACTTGCTACTGACTGGAGGAGAGCAGCGTACTCGGCGTGTGGGCAGCCGAGTTGGGATTGGCGGAGGAGGACTATAAAGGAGGAGAGAGACAGCATGCACCAGGAACATCTAAGGGGAACACCTATTTGAAGGAACACCTGTGCAGCCCCCAAGAGAGCCGGCCGGCGGTGTGCCGCTCCCCTGCGGAAGTGGGGAATGTGGCCAGGGGGAACTGCCCTTCCACGGAGGTGGAAGGGATAGTAGCCAACCCGGGAAGAACCAGCAGCAAACCCGGGGAGGGCCGAGCAGACGAAAGAACAGCGCAGGGTCCTGTGTCGTTCCTCCACGAAGACGGGGAGCGACACTGGCCAGGCTCCCAAGGAGCAGGAGAAGGTTATCCGGCACACAAGTTACTTGTTTATCAGAGCCAAACGTAGATACAAGCCTCTCCATCCCAAAAATCTGTCCTTACATTTGGCCCTAGAGTTGCACCAAGGTATAGGCATAATTAACACATCATAAGAATACAATACAAATTTCTCACACAAGTATACATCCAGCAATCCAACACAATAATATTCAATGTGTTTTAAGGATAAATTGAAACATATCCAAGGGGGAATTAGCCTCTTATTATCTGTAATTGTTACATTTTTGCAGGTTTGTGGAATCTTAACTATTTGCGGCATATTTTGATTTACATTTTTTTTTTTTTTTGTAAAGCAAACCAAGCATAATCTGTCCAAGCATTCCTATCAATAATAGGGGTAGAGTTAGTACCTAAAACAAAAACAGAATGGGTAGTCCGGACACTTTGTCACCACAATTCCTCATTTCACATAGTAACATTAACTTCACAACAGGTAACATTTACTTCAAATGAAGTATTTAAATGCAAGGTGAGGGCTGTCCAGTGTACACTGATCTGTATTTTTTACTCCCAGCGTTTCTTATCCACAACACCCTCTTCAGCAAACCAAGGACTAATGTTTTCAACAGCACTGATAAACTGCTCTACGGTTTGTTTCTTTAACCCTATTCTCTACATCTGCAATAAAGTGTTCACAGCCTTTGTCGTGGCTTGCTTTGTTTCTTTAAATGCACATTAAATCTTTTCGGAGCAAATCCCAGTGTTGCTCCTTCCCGACTCCTTCTGCAAACCAAGGACTGACTGTTCCTATAGCACTAATGAACTGTTCTATGGCTCGCCTTTTTTAACCCTTGCTCCTCCTGCCTTGAGTGATGCTTTTAACCCCTTCACAAAGAGAGTTCCTGCTTACTTAGCGTTTGCCCCATAGTTTCTCGTCGCTCTGCTTACCCTCGTAGCCTTTATTGCGGACGGGTCAGGACGCGGTGACCACCATGCAGGTCTTCACTCGCCTTCTCCGGGCCTGTATCACAGATGAAACATCTGTGGTGGCTCTTAGGAGAAGAGGCGGCGACCTAAATGAAACAGCCAGCTTTTCCAGCGACGTTCAGCTCAATTCCCGTTCCTCATGCCCCACGTTGGGCGCCACTTGCCCCGGCCCGCGGGGTAATCTACTAGGACACGAGGAGGGCAGACCTGAAGGGAGAGACCAACCAGACACGAGAAGGGAGACCAAGACAGTACTCTGATCAAGCCCTCACTTTATTGGAGAAGGAGGTAGCTTATATAGTACAAGGCAAGGACCGTAACAGTCGAGGGTAAGCAGGGGTCATCTTACAACATAGTTTAAAGGAATAATTTCACAGGAATCAGTATCAGTTTGACAAAGGGGGTTACAGCGAGGTCTTACAGCTACCAGATGTGCTTATCAAGGTACAGGAAAGAGAGCACTGAAGCCAGATGGCCAAGCGCTAACCATAGCAGTGAGCTGTACAAATGGAACTTTCTAGTGAATCCTCCTTACAGGAACACAGTTGAAGGTTAGTCTAAACAAAGGCCTATACAGGGACACCAGCACAGTGGCTCCCAACAACAGGGTGCCTTCCCCAAGAGGTTCACACCTCCCTTAGGATGTACCCCGTGTGAAGAGATCGATAAGCTTGTTCCTCATAACGGACAGAGCCTTCAAGCCCACCGGATTATTATCAGGCCCCTTCTGTCAGTTTCTGTTTGGCTTAGACAGCACCTTTCTTAGGTCCTCTCATAATGACTCTGTCCTTTGTTCTAGACCCTGTCTAGCCCACTCCGGGCCTCATTCCTTTGAATCGTGGCCTCTGCTCTTGCATCAACGGCTCTACTCCCCTTGGCTTATCAATAATCCTCTGCAAGTTTGGGACTGGCCATCTCCAGGCTTTCACCTTCCAGCCCTTGTCCTCCCGCTCCTGTTCCAGTTTTAGCCCAAGAACAGCTCCTTGATTACTGATAACAAATTAGGTATCAGACCCTCTGAGGACTCTTTTGTGTTATCATGAGCAAGCCAGATAGGGAAATCAGGTCTTCTGACCTCCACTCCAGTGGGCGTCTTGTCCTTGGATTGGTGTCCACAGTTATGTTAGGTAGGAAGTCAGAAATTGAGCCCATGTGTGCCTGAGAAAGGCCTGAAGACCAGCACCCACTGTGGAAGCTCCAGAAGCCCAGCATCCTGCACTTCGAAGTCCTGCCCGGATCCTGATGACCTTCCAGGGAGTCCTGCCCCTTCTGCCTGGCCTGGTAAACAGGCTTCCTCTAAGGCGGGGTGATGCCGATGCCAGCCAGGCATCTCCCTGGTAAGTTCAGGGAGAAAAAGTCAGACAGGAATTCTTCGTATTTAACCCAACAAGTCCTTTGTTCGGGAGAAGGAGAAGGAGAAGGAGAAGGAGAAGGAGAAGGAGAAGGAGAGGGGGAGGGGAAAGGCGGGAAGGCAAGACCCATCCCCTTAGGAACCCCAGCCTGCACATGAACTACGCACTCTCTCTCGGATCCTGCCTGGAGAGGTGCCCATCGTTCTTACGCGTGTCCCTACCCTAATAAACCTTGCTATGTTGCTTTCCCCTGCTGCCTCACGCCTGAATTCTTTCTTGCACGAAGACAAGGACCCTTTGCTTCTCTGGTCACACAACTAGACAAGAACCCTGTGGATGCGGGCCGGCGCCGCGGCTCACTTGGTTAATCCTCCGCCTGCGGCGCCGGCACCCCATGACGGCGCCAGGTTCTAGTCCCCTACTCCCCTAGTCCCCGTTGCTCCTCTTCCAGGCCAGCTCTCTGCTGTGGCCCGGGAGGGCAGTGGAGGATGGCCCAAGTGCCTGGGCCCCTGCACCCGCATGGGAGACCAGGAGGAAGCACCTGGCTCTGGCTTTGGATCGGCACAGCACCGGCCATGGTGGACATTGGGGGAGTGAACCAACAGAAGGAAGACCTTTCTCTCTGTGTGTCTAAAACTCTACCTGTCAAAAACAAAAACAGAAACGATCCTACGGATGGTTCCAGGGTTGGTTTGCCAGCTTGCCATGGCTTACTACTCTACTAGTGGCACCGGCTGGCCCTGTAATTCTAACATTCCTAGCCCTGCTTCAAGGCCCGCGCATTAAAAACTGTGTTACTAGCTATGGTCCAAAGAGAATTAGCACAGTGAAGTTAGTGGCTCAGCGGGGGCTCTCTCTTGTCGGTGGTTTTAGCTTCTCCTGGACATGGAATGTCGCGAGGCAGCGACAGGCCTGGACACACAGCTGTCCTGAGGAAGCCTGTTTCCCACACGCGCGCGGAGCCCTCGGCTGTCTGCGCGGGGTAACGCCACCTCGGTGCCAGGCAGCGAGCTCCCGGGCGAGCAGAGCCCCGCACGGCCTGCCCAGCGCAGGGGCCGCCCTTTTCGTCGGTCCTCGTCCTCGGGACGCTCTCCACGCTAGTTGAAGTGTGTCAGCTGCAAACGAGCTCCAGTGAAAGGCAAGGCCCCTCCCACAGCGGCAGTCGGTGCGGCGGCCGGTCCCCCGCGGTGCGGGTCCCGCCCCAGCCGGGAGTCACGAGTACGCGGCGGAACCGCCGGCTCTCTCCGGCCCTCGCGGGAGAACCCGGGAACTCCGTGCGGAGGCCTCGCAGCCCACAAGGCCGAGCCACGTGGCCATGTTTCCGCGGAGCGGCGCGCGGTCCCTGGGGCGGGGCGGGGCGGGTGCATGCAGATGAGGACGGCGGGGGCGTGACATGCAGATGAGTGCGGCCGCGGCGGTGGGGCGGGGGAGGAGAAAGGAGGAGGGGGGAGAGGGGCCGGTCCCGAGCGCGGGCGAGGAATCGCCCGCGTGGACGATGAGGGCGATAGGGCGGCGTGGCCTGCGGGGCGCGCGCGGGCCGGAGGAGCGGCGGGGGCGGGGCGGGGCGGGGCGGGAGTCACCGCGCGTGAAAGGTGCGCGGCGGGGGCGGGCGGCGGCGCGCGCGCAGGGGCCCGGCATCGCTTCTCGGCCTTTTGGCTAAGATCAAGTGTAGTATCTGTTCTTATCAGTTTAATATCTGATACGTCCTCTATCCGAGGACAATATATTAAATGGATTTTTGGAGCCGGGAGTTGGAATAGGAGCTTGCTCCGTCCACTCCGCGCATCGACCCGGTATTGCAGTACCTCCGGGCACGGTGCACCCCCTCGGGGGAAATAATGAGTTGACTAAAAACAGAACAATCAGTGCTTAAGGAACTCTTCGTTTTTTCTCGCTACTTCGCGACCCATGGGAATAAAAGGTCTTGCTTCTACACATACGGGAAAAATAGAGCTTCACAATCTTGTTTCCGGCCGTGACTGGAGCACAATCTTAGTCCACAAAGAACTCTAGAAATCCATGTTGAGAAGGGGATTTCATTGCACTTTAGGCTGCATCTCCCAGTGAAGGTAAACAGAGCGTGAATTCCAGCTGTGATGTTTGGCTATTGAGCAGCACTAGGAGGAGTTCTAGATCAAGAGTAGAGAGGGGGACAAGTCCGAGAAGTTGCGTTCGGTTCGGTTCGGTTGGTTTTTTTAAGTCAACTATTTTAGGGACAGGATGTGCCTATTTAAGCCCAGAGGTGAGGCCTGCACTTAAGACGCCTGCATCAGGGCCAATGTCGCGCACAGCAGTGTTAAGCTGCCACTGCTGCATGCCATATCGGATTCAGTCCACACCGCCCCAGCTCCCTTGTAAAGTGCTGTGACAAGTTGGGTCCACAGATGGCCCAAGTCCTTGGGACTCTGCCAGCCATGGATGAAGCGCCTGACTCCTGGCTTCAACCTAGCCAGACTGAACCAGCAGATGGAGCACCTCTCTTCTTTCAGATAAATGTTTATGAGATAAGCAAATGCCTGTATCCCATGTCAGAGTGCCTGGGTACAATACCCCAGCTCTGGCTCCTGATTCGAGCTTCCTGCTGGTGCAAGACCCCGGGAGGCAGCAGGTGATGCCTCAAAGTAGTTGGGGCCCGGCCGTCTTTGTGGGAGACCAAGATGACCCTCCCAGCTCCACTCCAGCCCAGCACGGCTACTGGCCATTGCAGGCATCTGGGGAGTGACTCAGCTGCGGTTGAAGCCATCACCTGCAGAGCCAGCCTCCCACATGGGTGCGGTTCCTGAACCAGCAGATGGAAGCAAAAGCGCCTGCTCTCGCTCTCTCCAGCCTACCCGCTCTGTGTGTGCCCACTCCCACTTCTGTCTGCCGGCCAGAAGGGAACAAAGGAAGGGAGGAAGGAAGAAAAACGAAAAGAAAGAGCATTTGGAAGAACAAGGGGAAAAGTGTTATCTCACCAAAAAGCTTCCTTTTCCTTTTCCTTTTCCTATTCTGAAGTACAAAAGCAAACTGCTGGTTGGGAGACCTTTAATGAAGTCTTGCATCCACTGCAAAAGGAAAAAGAGAGAGAGAGAGAACCAATGATTCTGTGAGGAATCAGCGTGCTAGAAAAAACAAACAGTGCTTGCAGGTGCATTCCAGAAACTGGAAAGCCAGCTACGATTGTCCTCTCTGGTCAGCAGGACTGGGGCTCTAAGTGTATGGTAGCAAACAAAAGGGCAGGATAAGCACAGGCTCCAGACTGACTGGGCTGTGTCCTGATGGATGACACACGAACATCTCTGAGGTCATACTTCGCTGCTTGCATTTCATGTGCAGTCACGTTGCACAGAATATCCTGCCATCTCCACCTCATGACGAAGCCAAGGCAGGGAACAAGTCTCCCAGGGAGCTGGGCTGCTTCTGAGATACCTGGTATCAGACCAGCAAGCAGATGGGACCTGGCTCAACAGCCCAACCTCCCCTTTGCACTGCTTAAAAGCCTCCGACCTGTAGCCAGCACCGTGCCTTGGAGGGTTAAAGCCTCCACCTGCAGAGCTGGCGTCCAGTGGGTGCCAGTTTGAGTCCCGACTGCTAATTTCCGATCCGGCTCTCTGCTATGGCCTGGGAAAGCAGTAGAAGATGGCCAAGTCTTTGGGCCCCTGCACCCACGTGGGAGACCCAGAACACGCTCCTGGCTCCTGGCTCCAGATCAGCTGAGCCCATTATTGCAGCCATTGGGTGTCGCTCCCCCTCTTCGCGGAGGAACGACACAGGACCCTGCGCTGTTCTTTTGTCTGCTCGGCCCTTCCCGGGTTTGCTGCTGGTTCTTCCCGGGTTGGCTGCCGTCCCTCCACCTCCGTGGAGGGGCGGCTCCCCCTGCCACTTTCCCCACTTCCGAGGGGGAGTGGCACACCGCCGGCCGGCTCTCTCGGGGGCTGCTCAGATGTTCCTTCAGATAGATGTTCCTGGTGCATGTTGTCTCTCTCCTCCTTTATAGTCCTCTTCCACCAATCCCAACTCTGCTACCCACACGCCGAGTACGCTGCTCTCCTCCAATCAGGAGCAGGAGCAGCTCCTGCAGCTTATCAATTGAACTGGAGGCAGCTGCACAAAAGCTGTTTCCTCCTCTCCCAGCGCCATATTGTGGGAGAGCAGATGCATAGAATAAGTCTTAATTCGAGTAACTTAGTCTAGTCTGAGTTGCTCCCCACAATTGGGGAGTGAACCAGCCGATGAAAGATCTTCACTTCCTTCTATCTTGCCTTTTAAATAAACAAATAAATCATTGTAATTAAAAAAAAAAGCCTCAGATCGTGGTCACTGAGCAGGAAAGGACAGTATTTCTTGAGACCCCAAGGTCTGCACTTGTCCTCATCTACCAACAATCTTTTCTTGACAATCAAATACTGTCCTCTAAAAAAGTTATTTATTTTTTAAAAGATTTATTTTATTTATTTGAAAGACAGAGTTATAGAGAGAGATCATCTGGTTCACTCCCCAGATGATGGCTAAGGCCAGAGCTGCACCAATCCAAAGCCAGGATCTTCTTCCAGGTCTCCCACGTGGGTGCAGGGGCCCAAGCACTTGGGCCATCTTCTACTGCTTTCCCAGGCCATAGCAGAGAGCCGGATCAGAAGAAGAGCAGCCTGGAATAGGACGGCACCCATATGGGATGCTGGCACTTCAGGCCAGGGCTTTAACCTGCTACACCACAGCGCTGGCACCTATTCATTTATTTGAAACTCAGAGTGAGCCGGTGCCGTGGCTCCCTAGACTAATCCTCCGCCTTACAGCACCGGCACACCGGGTTCTAGTCCCGGTCAGGGCGCCGGATTCTGTCCCGGTTGCCCCTCTTCCAGGCCAGCTCTCTGCTGTGGCCAGGGAGTGCAGTGGAGGATGACCCAAGTACTTGGGCCCTGCACCCCATGGGAGACCAGGATAAGTGCCTGGCTCCTGCCATTGGAGGGTGAACCAACGGCAAAGGAAGACCTTTCTCTCTGTCTCTCGCTCTCACTGTCCACTCTGCCTGTCAAAAAAAAAAAAAAAAAAAAAGAAAGAAAAAAAGAAACTCAGAGTGACACAGAGAGAGAGAGAGAGAGATCTTCCATAAACTTGTTAACTCCCCAGATGGCCACAATGATGGGGGCTGTGCCAGGCCATAGCTAGGAGGTTCTTCTAGCATCCCACGGGGGCGCAGGGGCCAGATCACCTGGGCTGTGTTCCGCTTCTTTCTCAGGCGCATTAGCAGGGAGCTGGATCTGAAGTGGAAGCAGCCTGGCTTGAGCCGGAGCCCAGATGGGACTCCAGTGTCCCAGGTGGCGATTAACCCTCTGCCCCACAGTGCAGGCCCCGCCTTAGTTACATGACTCAGCACCAAGGGCAGGGACCCCGCTGTCTGGTACAGAGGACAGGAAGAGCTTGTTCACAGGGAATAAAGCGGTGGGTTAAGGACGTGCAGAGATGCACAACCTTTCTCAGGGAGAGACACGACCACTACACTGTGCGATACTGCAACACAATGGCTGGGCACGGCTGTGGGAAGCAGGCTTGGCTGGGACTGCTGGCTGCGCCTCAAGTTCCCGTCCCTGCTGCAGTGACTCGGTCCGTGATTTACTGCCCAGAAAGGGGTTCGCAGGCACCGGGAGGAGGGGTCACCAGACGGGCGCATGGGCTAGTGCTGCCCCTTTAAGCGGTGCAGACTGAGGAAGGGGGCTTGTTACCGGAGAATGGCAGGGTTCTTGTCTTCACGCAAGAAAGAATTCAGGTGCGAGACAGAGGGTAGTGGAAAGTAAAATAGCTAAGTTCATTAGGGAAGGGACGTCCATAAGAACAGACGGGCACCTCTGCAGACAGAACCTGAGAGAGAGTGCCCAGTCGCTCGGACTGGGGGAAGAGCAAAGTTACATGGTTGGGTGGAGAGAACACACCTGGCCAGGCAGGCGGGCGGCTCAGCGTGGAGGCAGAGGGCTGAGCGTGCAGTCCGGTTGAGGCCGGGGGGTTTCAAGGAGATGGGTCTTTGTCTTCACACATCTCCTCCTGAAACAAACGACTTTATGGGTGTAAATATGAGAAACTCCTATCTGAGTTTTCCCCCAGAAGTTATCAGGAGGAGGCCTAGCTGGCGCCACCCTGATTTTAGAGGAAGGGTGAGCAAGATCCCTGGGGGACCGGGATCTAAGCAGGGTAACGGGGGCGATGCGTAGACACGGACGGACAAGTCACAGTGACAGGAACTCAAGGGCGACACCACCATACAGCTCCACGTATTCCCCTCTCATCTCATTCCCAGCACAGGGACACTGAAGCCAACCTGGCTCCCTGATCAAGCGACCCCAGCACCCCAGGTGGGGCGGTGTGGGGCACACGTTTGGTCAGCTTGAGAGCCTTTGTCTACACCAGGGTGCCTGGGTTCCAGTCCCTGGGGACAGCAGGGTACGCCCCCACAGGGGAACACGTGACATCAAAAAGCAGGCTGTAGAGGTTTTCTCTTTAGCTGTTGCCAGTTTGTGTTGGGCTTGGAAGATGCCCCAGTGTTGGGGCTTCTGTCTCACCTGCTGTCAGGTAGGAAGTCAGAAACTGAGCCCGTGTGTCTGTGTGTGTGTGTCTGGGAGACAGGCCTGCAGCCCAGCACCTGCTGTGGAAGCCCCAGGAGCCCAGACCCTGGTCACCTCCCAGGTGGTCCCAGCCCTTCCCCAGGAAAGCTCCCAGGAGAATTCTCTCTCCTCAGGACCAAGGGGTTACCTGATAACAGGGGCAAGAAAACCTCAGACACACCTGAAGGGAAGCCCCCGACTCAGCCCAGTGCCAGCAAATCTGGGGAGGAATTTGCTAATTTTCTCCCAACAAACCCTTCCTCCAGGACTCTCCATTCTTTGTCCTGGAGGAGGGGGGAGGTGGGTAAACAGACCCCCTTAAAATCCTAGGGAATCCAAAGGGATGGACCCTCAGCCCTCTGCCTCTCTGCTGAGCCACCTGCCTGGCCTCATCCTCTGCACTCAACCATGTAACCTTGCTCTCCCCCAGTCTGAGCGACTGGGCTCTCTCTCTCTCGCTGTCCCTTCCCTCCTGACGGATGCCCTGTCCCCAGTAAAGCCTTATTACTCCGCTCTACATCTCACGCCTGAATTCTTTCTTGCGTGAAGACAAGAACCGCCAGCTTCCATGGCCTTCCCTCCGGGAACATTTCTGCCAACCACGAAGGGACTTCCACACAAGAAGGAGGGGGGAGGGGAAATGCCTGGGTCTAAGGCTGGCCTTGCAGGTTTCCCCACCTAAGCTAGAGAGACACCTTAATCCATGAACCCTTACAACCCGATGGATGGGTCTCTCTGCGGCTCATGGAAACTTTTCCTTCAGCCCCGCAGGAGTCTGACTGCCTCTCTGTGTTGTGGTGTGCTTCCTGTCCGAAGCCCTGGGCTCACACGCTGATGATCGGCCCTCTTCTGTGCTGCTGTCCCTGACTTGGCTGATGAGAGTTTTCACGTGTCTTGAAGGTTTCCTGTTTTTCTATTGCCAGTACTGAGTCTTGATTGGGAGAACTGTGTCTCAACGTTGTTTACGTTATCTGCCTATTTGTAATGTTTGAGGGATTACCTCAACTCTGATCAGATCTGGCCCACAGCCTTGGTAAAAATGCTCGGGTTAGACGTACTCTTTTGGCTAAACGGTTCGACTCTTCGACAGTTTCAGTTCTAAACCGAGTCTTCTGACTTTGAGGCTTCCAGTCGGATCCCTGGACCTCTGAAAGAATGAGACTCTGATTTTGTTAAAATAACAGCTGTTTAGTCGATTCAGATTATGTCAAGTATGCTAAAAGGTTATAAATGATGTCAGGCCTGTGTTGTATTCGTGTTATCGCTTTCCAGCTAGAGTGGTCTTATAGTAAACGAGAGTAAATTCTGTGTATACAAGCCTTTATGTTGGTAACTACAGTCAGCCAATACAGATTGGTTCAAAATCCGGTTAACCCAAATGCCCTCCGGTTTGCTTTGGTTCGCTCGGTTTACCCGTGTTTTTGGTACGCTTTAACCGTGTTTCTTTAAAAGATGAGGGTCTTTTCAAAGTTGTGAGCATGCACTAGTGTCTCTGCTTGCTGTCCAGGAGGTGTCATCTTTATCGGGTACTTAAGAACAGGGAAATGTAATTTTGACCTCAAAAATAATGCAGATAATGGTGTGTATTCAACTTCAGTGCCTTAAATCATCTAGGCATCGTTACTAAGTTAAACTTGGGAAAATGTATTATAACACCTTAAATTCTGTAAGGGAGACTGGTGGGGCTTAGCAACATGTATTCTCATAGGTTGGCCATACATGACAATTCAAGACTACTTAAAAGTAACTTCGGGTGTAAGTTTCAGAAGGTCTGAGCAAGTCACAAAAAGATAAGAAAAGTTTACGATTTTAAAATCTTGTTTACAGAGTTTTCTACAAGTTGAGTGTTTTGTGTGTGTGTGTGTGTGTGTGTGTTTTGACAGAGTGGACAGTGTGAGAGAGAGACAGAGAGAAAGGTCTTCCTTTTGCCGTTGGTTCACCCTCCAATGGCCACCGCGGCTGGCGTGCTGTAGCCGGCGCACCGCACTGTTCCAATGGCAGGAGCCAGGTACTTCTCCTGGTCTCCCATGGGGTGCAGGGCCCAAGTACTTGGGTCATCCTCCACTGCACTCCCAGGCCACAGCAGAGAGCTGGCCTGGAAGAGGGGCAACCGGGACAGAATCCGGCGCCCTGACCGGGACTAGAACCCGGTGTGCTGGCACCGCCAGGCGGAGGATTAGCCTAGTGAACCGCGTCGCCGGCCAAAGTTGAGTGTTAATGCCAAAGTCACACGGACCTAAAATCGAAGTCCGAGCTTCTGTTAGGACAATGCGTTTTTTTTTAAAGTGCATATAAATATGTCAGTAAATATCCGGAAATGGTCTCAATCGTAAATCTTAAAATCTGCTGTTGTAAAAACTGCACCGTCTCCTTTTAACAGTGTCTGTTTAATTGGT
The DNA here is from genome assembly GCF_964237555.1 of Oryctolagus cuniculus. Classification (NCBI taxonomy): domain Eukaryota; kingdom Metazoa; phylum Chordata; class Mammalia; order Lagomorpha; family Leporidae; genus Oryctolagus; species Oryctolagus cuniculus. The sequence goes on along the minus strand of NC_091448.1, from coordinate 19,720,865 downwards.
TGCTCTGTGCCATTTCTAGAGTTAGGTCCTGTAAGCTCTTCTTGACTGTTAAATTGTTCCAAGTTATGTGGTGATTTCATGTGCTAACTCTTATGTTCGAGGTTTTTATTTCTGCTTTATTCAACAAGAGACATGGAATTTGTGTTCCGTCGAAGGAATCTATCGTGTACTCTACTGTCTCTTAAGTTACGATTGATGAAAAGCATCGAGCCTTAAAAGTCTAAGTTATTTTAAATGTCACTATGATTAGATCTGGTCTAAAAGTGTTAAAATCGCCCTGACTACATGGATGGATATCACTTCACAGTGTTAAGGAATTCTGCTTTGCCCAGATACTTTAAGTTCTCTTGGCATCTTTAGCAGACTTTCTGAAAATCAAAGTTCTAAATTCTCCAGAATTTGATATTTCCAGAGGGGCTACTGCAGATGCCAAGAGACCTCTCTCATCTCGCAGAGATAATAACCAGTTGGGCTATTTGGATTAAAGGTGCTGTCAAGATGTGACATGATGCTAAACTTCAGGTATAAGCATGTTTCTTTCTAGCTGCTCCAGCCCCTGGCTCTGAAGCCAGATCCTTTAAAGGGAGATGAGGAAGTCTCCATGCAGCTGACGCTGAATAACCGGGCATTGCTAGTTCAAACGTGGATCACACGGAGGTCCAGCCCAAAGGGAGAGTGTTGCAAAAGAGACTTGGAGATGCTTGGAGACGGTTATGAGGCAGATGCTAGAGACCTGGGTTCCAGGAGCCCAAGAAAGCTCTAGTGTCCACAGGCTACACGGTGGAAACCCGGAAGCCCCAAAACTTAAACTTAGGGGCTACACGGTAACACTAGTTAAACCCGGCAACCCAGGCCCATAACCCACTGGCTACACGGTAAATATCCAGAAGCCAAAGGATGGCAGTAACACACCGGTTGAACGCTGCTTAAATCTGAAGGCCCAGGGAGTCAGGCTAAGCAACCAGAGAGACCCGACTGGCTGCCTCATTTCTCCTCTCTTCTCTTCCAGAAGGGAAGCTACTACTGTTCTGCAGGACTCTCCACTGTGATGCACGGTTTGATCCCCAGACCTTATATAAGGGATGACTGACCTTTTCTGTACTAATGCCTGGCCACAGTATAGAGGACCAAACAGCATAGCCAGAAAATGAGAGGTTAAACTATGAAGTAATGTCACAGCTAGCCTGATTCTTACCTAAAAGGTCTCTTCATGGGCATGGTTATAGCTCACAGGAAAATACTAAGTGTCAGAATTTGCCCATGACCATAGTTGTCTAACTCCCCCTGATGACATTAAAGCAATCTTCAAAAATCAGGGTTGGGTTGAGCACCCCTTGACTGACATCATAGAGGCTGCCTCTGTGGTCTGCTTTATTAGAGACCAGGAGAACGAGGAGCAAGCTCGCAGCAGGAGCGATGTAAGGATAGGCAACAGGCCAATCAATGGCTGTTCTGCACGGTGATCTGCCGTCAAGGAGACCCAACAAGGCCAGTCCACCCCAAACGGCACCCGTTTCCGATGTGAGGAGCCAGGGCGTTGGGCAAGCAGCCGTCGTGACAGAAACCGCCTTCTGTCAGCTCAGCCGAGAGCAAGGCCACTGGACACGGAACTGCCCTGGGGTCGAAGGACCCCTGGTTCAGAACCGCAGACCCTGTGGCTCCGAGCTTAAAGCCTTTGGCTCTGCCCAGCCTCTGCCCAGCTTCCAGCTCTAGCCACTGCTGTTGAGGGGATGGCCTAGGGTCAGTGAAACATAAGTTGCCTATTTGTACCAGCCTCCTGTTCAGCTCTCCTCCTAGTCCAGCTTCATAATGGGAGTCAACAGGGTGCCTCTCTTAAGGAGATTCTCATCTCTCTTCTCTTCTGGCACCCCACGCGTAGGTCTGGGCCTCACACACCCAGCCAGGCCTTGATGTCTATCCAAATATTCTTAACCCTGAAAGCCCTTCCTGCTGATATCAGAAACGGCCTCTCAAAATATATATCCAACTGTGGCCCCTTAAAGTTCCCTGGAAGCGCCATCTGGGATGCCATGTATGTTACCGGCATTTGGGGTGCCATATGATATCAGAAATGACCCCTAAAATATATATGAAAATGTGTCTCCTTAAAGTTCCCCAGAAGGCCCATCTGGGTTTCCACATATGGTACTGAAATTTGAGGTGCCATACGATATCGCCATATGCTTATTAATAAATCCCCAATATTAATAAGCCCGAGAGGGCTCTTGCCTAATATTTAGAGAAGAATTCTAAACACCGGCACAGATAAATGAGGCAGCATGGTACATGGTAAGCTTTACTTAGTGCGAAAGATGCATAGGAGAGTGAGAGCTTTATCTAAGAGAGAGAGGCAAATCTGGACTCATACGGAGCACCAGGAACCAGCCACGTGGAGGAGCATCTAGGCCAGGAAGCCTAGGGCGGGTGGTCTGAAGGCCACGGGCCCTGGAGGCGCAGGGCTACAGCCAGCCCCCTCCTGGCTAGAGGCCAGGGAAAATAAGAGGGCCAGGACACACGGGGTCCCAGGCTTTTAACCCACTTCCAAAGGGGAGTGGTTAATTAACCTGACTGGCTGGTGGGCACTCAGGTGTGGCCAGGTAGGGGCCTGAGGTCACACAGGGGCGAGGGGAAGGTATCAGGGCGTGAGGTCACACAGGGGTGTGGCGAAGGCACGGTCTTCCAGCTCACAAAGCTAATCGACTTTAACCTATACACCTGCCTACTTCACTGCCAGTTCCTAAAAACAGGGCTTTGAGTAACAGCACCTATTTGGATGGGTCCTCACCGAGGACTTAAAGGGCCTATCTCTTGAAGGGGTGCAAAGTAATCCAAAATGTAGATGGTTAAATGTAAATGATTTATTAGTCTGCTCCCCTTCCCAGCCTGAGATTCTGGTCTTATCCATTGGCTTAACTTCCTAGCAAAACGAGCTACTAGGTATCCAGAGGAAAAGGCATGGCCGGTCCCTTAGAGAGTGAATTATTTAACCCTTCTCCGCACCCCTGGGGAGAGAAGGCCAGCGCCAGAGAGGATATGGGCCATGCAGCAAATGCTTACTTCTGCAAACCTCAGGCAGTCCCACCTTTTCCCTAACAGGTAACAGATTCCTAGATGCAGGGAAATAGCACAGCTCCTACACCAGGCTCTCAGCAGGAAGCCAGAGCAGAGCCCCCTCCTTTGGGAAAAGCAAGCAAACAAGGCTCAGCTTTCATCCACTGAAAAGCTGCCAGGACTAGGGCTCTCACAAAGGGATTGCAAATTCAGGCCTTCAAACAGGCAGGCCCTAGACCTGCGACCTGCTGCCCGAGAAAGTGCCCCGAGCCAGGGTCAAACTAAAGGGGCAAAAGTCATGTTCATGCTTTCTTGGACGAGGCCAGACAACTCCAGGGCCAGGTCAGACAAGACTAAAATATCTGGCCTAACACCACATCTGGTCATGGAAATGCTGGTCACTGCCTCTCCTTGGCGACACAGCACCAAGCACATTCTGTGCTCGCTGCAGACTGTTGCCCCTTAACATCCTTGCGTGTCCTCTCTCTAACAGAACACAAGCCATCTGCTCCAGGTGCCTCTAGGACAGCCTACTCATCGGGCGAGGTGACCCGCTCTCTGGACCAAGCAGGACCATGCTTCCCGAGGCCACTCTCAAGCACCACAGGACAGAGAGCAAGAGAAAAACACCCATATCCCCCTGGACGCCCACTTGTCAGCTTCGGAAGTAGCTAGAAGACAGAACCCCGCCCATTTATCCCCATAAAAGAATTACGGGTATTCTCTCTTGAGGGGGGATATGTCAGGTAGGAAGTCAGAAATTGAGCCCGTGTGCGTGTGTGTGTGTGTGTGTGTGTGTGAGAGAGAGAGACAGGCCTGCAGCCCAGCACCTGCTGCGGAAACCCAGGAGCCCAGACCCTGGTCACCTCCCAGGTGGTCCCAGCCCTTCCCCAGGAAAGCTCCCAGGAGAATTCTCTCTCCTCAGGACCAAGGGGTTACCTGATAACGGGGGCAAGAAAACCTTCTCAGACAGCCCACCCACGGAGCCCACCACAGAGCTCCGGGCTCCCAGCCGGCTTCGGCCATGTGGGACTCAACCCGCGGATGGACGCTTCTGTGTGACTGTCTTTCCGGTAAGTAAACAAATCATTAAGAATAAACAGAAACCCCCTTTCTTGAGGCGTCCTTCCACTGGGATCCAGGTCCCCCTCCCCCGCCAGCCCCCCGCGTCCTCGGGGCGGAGGCGGCAGCAGCAGTCGGTGCGCCCCGCGCGGCCTGCCCAGCGCAGGGGCCGCCCTTTTCGTCGGTCCTCGTCCTCGGGACGCTCTCCACGCTAGTTGAAGTGTGTCAGCTGCAAACGAGCTCCAGTGAAAGGCAAGGCCCCTCCCACAGCGGCAGTCGGTGCGGGGGCCGGTCCCCCGCGGTGCGGGTCCCGCCCCAGCCGGGAGTCACGAGTACGCGGCGGAACCGCCGGCTCTCTCCGGCCCTCGCGGGAGAACCCGGGAACTCCGTGCGGAGGCCTCGCAGCCCACAAGGCCGAGCCACGTGGCCATGTTTCCGCGGAGCGGCGCGCGGTCCCTGGGGCGGGGCGGGGCGGGTGCATGCAGATGAGGACGGCGGGGGCGTGACATGCAGATGAGTGCGGCCGCGACTGAAGCGGCGGGGCGGGGCGGGGTGGAGGGGAACCGGTCCCGAGCGCGGGCGAGGAATCGCCCGCGTGGACGATGAGGGCGATAGGGCGGCGTGGCCTGCGGGGCGCGCGCGGGCCGGAGGAGCGGCGGGGGCGGGGCGGGGCGGGGCGGGAGTCACCGCGCGTGAAAGGTGCGCGGCGGGGGCGGGCGGCGGCGCGCGCGCAGGCGCCCGGCATCGCTTCTCGGCCTTTTGGCTAAGATCAAGTGTAGTATCTGTTCTTATCAGTTTAATATCTGATACGTCCTCTATCCGAGGACAATATATTAAATGGATTTTTGGAGCCGGGAGTTGGAATAGGAGCTTGCTCCGTCCACTCCGCGCATCGACCCGGTATTGCAGTACCTCCGGGCACGGTGCACCCCCTCGGGTGATACAACGCGGTTTCAAAGGCAGACTTCACCAAGCTCGTGGGCTTGCTTGCCCAGAAATGCCTGGTGCTTCTCTCTGCTCGTGTTTTGTGCTGCTTCTCTTGCGTGTGCAGACGAACAGGAGGCCAACCACACCGGCTAGACTAGACGTCTCGGTGTCCAGCCACAATGGCAGTGGTTCTCCTCTGGGTGCCAAGCAACCTGCACCTCCCAACAGCGGACTGTGACGTACATGGCCATTGCCTCCAAGCCCCGCATGGGCGCCGGTTCTGCTCCCGCCTCTTCCGTTCCAGCTCTCTGCTAAGGCCTGGGAAAGCACTAGCAGATTACCCACACGCTAGGGCCCCTGCACCCGCGTGGGAGACCCAGGAGAACCTCCTGCCTCCTGCCTTTGCATCCCACCAGAGAACCAGAGCATGCAAGACCTCTCTCTACCTCTCTCTCTGACACTGTCTTTCAAATAACTAAACTAAAATAGATTTTATTGGGAGAAAGTGGTATTTACAGGGGCAGGTAAAGCAAAAGGGGGTCACACAAGGGTGGGAGTGAGGGAGACTGAGGAGGACAAGGCAGACGAGGGAATAACAGGTAGAGAGATCCCTGCCCCAACCCGAACTCCAGGAGGGTCGGGGAGCAGCCAGGCCCCAGGAAGATGGGCTAGGAAAAGCCAGCGGGGCGCAGGGGGTCTGAGCCCTTGGGCTGGGGAGCTCAGGGCTTGTAAACACTGACCACTCTCAGCAGGAAATAGGGGTGGGAGAGGGCTCCCCGTACACTTCCTCACTGGGTTCAGGCCTCTCCAGGCTCATGGGCCCCTAAGTTCAAAGTCTCTTTAGCTGAGGGGAGAAGGGGCAGGAAGAGACAGAAAGAGCCCCCCCCTTCCCCTGCATTGGCTGTGGCAGGGGCAAGGGCGTTACATTCAGTCACAACGGGAGTCTCCCCCACACCTCTAAGCCACCGCACATAGGCCAGAGGGCAGTGGGAGCTGGGGGGCCGGCAGCAGCAAGACATTTTCCCCCCTGGCCCGTCACCCCCTTATTGCGTTAGAGACAACATTGTCTTCACAGACGCTAACACTGTGGAGACCAGGGAGCAGCAGGTGGAGGAGCCCTTCCACCCCGAAGGCAGCTTTGTCCCCCCAACACAAAATAAATAAATACATACATAAAAAGAAATATTGTGTGGGCCGGTGCCACGGCTCACTTGGCTAATCCTCCGCCTGTGGTGCTGGCACCTCGGGTTCTAGTCCAGGTTGGGGCGCCGGTTCTGTCCCGGCTGCTCCTCTTCCAGTCCAGCTCTCTGCTGTGGCCCGGGAAGGCAGTGGAGGATGGCCCAGGTCCTTGGGCCCTGCACCCGCATGGGAGACCAGGAGGAAGCACCTGGCTCCTGGCTTTGGATCGGAGCACAGCGCGCCGGCCGTGGCGGCCATTTGGGGGGTGAACCAACTGGAAAAGGAAGACCTTTCTCTCTCTCTCTCTCACTGTCTAATTCTGCCTGTCCCCCCCTCCAAAGAAATTTAAAAATATTGTCTTAATTTGGAGCTTTTTAACAGGTTCTTTCAAATGTAAATCAAGGAAATTGGCAGATGGAAAACATCACAAGTATAGAAATGTGTGCTTGATAAGAAAGGTTAAGAAGATAAAAGGTTTTTTTTGAATAAAGAAAGGACATGGTTTGTAAGAATGACTTCATCCTGATGGCTGGTTTACTCTTGACTGGAATGGAAATGATAGAACATTTCAAGTAAGTTGAAGAGGGTGTGATGAAGTCACAGAACGTTATAAAAAATAAATTTTTAATCCAAATCTATTCTATTTTTTTTGTTAACATAGAATTATAATCTGATAATCCTCTATTAAGGAAATAGAGGATTTTTGCAATACATATGTTAGGAAACTTTTTTTTAAAGATTTTATTTATTTATTTGACAGGTAGAGTTACAGACAGTGAGAGAGAGAGAAAGAGAGAGAGAGAGAGAGAGGGAGAAAGAGACAGAGGTATTCCATCTACTGGTTCACTCCTCAAATGGCCGCAATGGCCGGAGCTGCATCGATCCGAAGCCCAAGAGCCGGGAGCTTCTTCCCAGTCTCCAACGCTGGTGCAGGGGCCCAAGGACTTGGGCCATCTCCCACTGCTTTCCCAGGCCATAGCTGAGAGCTGGATTGGAAGAGGAGCAACCGGGACTCGAACCACCGCCCATTTGGAATGCTGGCATCACAGGTGGAGGATTAAGCTAGTGCGCCATGGCACCAGCCCCTAGCAAACAGTTTTTAATTGTCTCAGAAATCTGTTTAAAACTTGTAGCATCTCCTTTTGATCGTTTTAATTGGTGACTCTGTTCAGTGTTTTAGCAAGCTCCAGTAAGCTCGTCTCTGTCCCTAGTCCTGACTCTGTTAACACTGTTCCAAAGCATGGGATTCGATTCAATGCCCCAGCTCTTAAATTTAAGGTTTTATTTCTGAGTTTTGGAACAAAACAAAAAAAGTTTTTTGTGGTAACCAGGGGGAAGCGTGGACGACAACAAGTCAGCAGCGACAGGCGCCCAAGGGCAACACCACCACAGAGTCCGGAACATCTCTCTTTCCCAATGCTCGGCATAAGAGGTGGAGGTGGGGCCGACATTTGGTCAGCTTGAGCAGCCTTTGTCTACACCAGGGTGCCCGGGTTCCAGGCCCTGGGGTGCAGCAGCATGTGCCATCAAGGGGGGGCACGTGACATCAAAAAGCAGGCCATAGGGTTTTTGTCTTTAGCTGTTGAGAGTTAGTGTTGGGCTTTAGAAAACGCCCAAGTGTTAGGGCTTCTCCCTCACCTCCCATCTGCGCCACCATGGCTGGAGGTCCAGGCTCCTTGCTGTAACTTGACCAAACTAGCAAACCAGGAGGTTGAACCTCTCTTGCTGTGTGCTTCAGATAATCTTATTAAATAATTTCTGTTCCCCATATTGGTGCGTCTGGGTGCAATACCCGACTCAAGCTTCCTTCCCCCTTCCCTAAGCAGGTCACCTGTGGTGGCTGAAGTCCTTGGGCCCCTGTCGTCCTTGGGAAAGACCTGGATCACCTTCTCAGCTCCCACCACGCACATGGGAGGTCGGAAGAAGCTCCTGGCCCAGGCCTGGTCCTAGTGGCCATTTTGGGTGTGAACCGGGGAAACCAGGGAATGGAGGATATTTTTCGCTCGCTCTAAATTTCAGGTAACTATTAAATCTTGGGAGAAAAGAAAGGAAGTGAACTAGCCAAATTGGAAGCATCCCTCTCTGTCTCTGTCCACCCTCCGTGGTGTGTGTGTGTGGGGGGGGGGGGAAGGGAGGGAGAAAGGAAAAGGAAAGAAAGAACACTTTGAACAACAGGGGAAATTGTTTTCACTCCAAATATCTTTCTTTTTCTTTCCATATTCTGATGTACAAAAGCAAACTCGTAGTTGCAAGACCATGACTAAAGTCTTGTTCAGGAAGGTAGGAAGCAAGGAAGGATTTAAAAGAAAGGGAACCACTGGGCTTGTGACTGATCACAGTACTCAAACTGCCAGGGCTTGCTGGTGAATCAAAGAACTGGAAGGCAGCTACAGATGAACTCGTCTGAAAGGCAGAGTGACAGAGAGAGGGGGAGAAGACAGCCGCTTGCAGCACAGCAGTATGTGGACTGCTGTGGGTGCTGTATGGACATCCCATGTGGGTGCTGGTCTGAGTCCTGGCCGCTCCACTTCCGAGCCGGCTTGACCCCCTGGTGTTTTGCGAGCCCTCTAGCGTGTGCACATGGAGGATGGCGGGCTGAGGGGGAGCGGACTGACTCACGGGAGCCCAGAAAGAGCTGGAATGCAGGGTCATTACTCTTTGATGGGACATGCTCTTTTTATACGACAGAACTTGTGGTGGAATGAGAAGGCCGTGCCAAGATGGCGCTGGCGAGCGAGCGAGCGTCAGTTACTCAGGAATGGCTTCAGAGCCCACCTGGCAAAGGAGGCTGCCTGGCAACAGGCAGTGATTGGTTAGGGCATAACCCGGCCCTTGACCTGACTGGCTGCCCCAGCTATATATAAGCTGCTGTACCAACTGAAATCAACGAGTATGCAAGTTGCTCCCCTCTAGCCCACTTTCACCTGACTCCCAGTGTCTGTGTCCTGACTCCGTGCCTCTTGCCCCCACCGCGCTCCTCCTCTCGGAACGAATCCACAGCAACATCTGGCGCCAACATGGCTGAGAGACAGCGTGACGACTTGGCGAGGTTCCCCCCTTGATTTCGGCAAGTAGGCCCCTCAGCGTTTTGTTTGCTGTTCTGTTCTGTGAGGGTGAGCACAGAACCCCCTCCTACGCCCCTTTCCTTGTCCTTGTCCTCGGTCGAAGTGACCCCAGGTTAAGCACACACCCACCGCCCAGAAGCATAACGCCGCTTCTCGGCTCCTCCTTTTACTTTTGGTTCGCCGGGGGAATTCGCAGAAGGGACCGATCATCCCGGAATTCGGAACCAGGCCATCTTCCCTCACTCGAGAGAGGTGACGCTCCGGAGACACCGTGTGGGCACACGGCCTTGACCTAACGGAACCAGGAAGTCCCCCACTAAGCGCAGGACATACGTACGATCTGATACACCACTGTCTGTTCGCCTAAGGTAGGGAACCCCCTGCAGAATGCCATCAGCCGCTGAGGTGCTAGGAATTTGTTTTGTTATGGCGGCAGTGCTGTGGGTGTCTTTCCTTCGGCTAGAGTTGGCATGGCGCGCCGCTCTTAAGTGCTCAAACATGGGAAAGATACCCCCCTCTCTGAAACCCACACAAATTACCAAACATAATGAATCTGTGAGTGATAAGAGCCTGTCACTCCAGGGCGCTGCCTCACAGGCAACAGTTGACGACTTAGGGAGAGAGAGCGTCGACAGTGAAAATGACATGACAGCAGACAACGCAGCAATGCCTAGGCAGCCACCCCCCAAGCACCCGGGGGGATGAACTTAGACGACCTTGAGGCGATAACCCATGTGAGGTCATCCCATCTGCACCCAGTGAGGATCCCCACGTTTGTGGCAGTCCCCGGGCACCCCAGGCTCTCAGGGCAGCTGCTAGACCCCATCCCACCCACATGTTTGCCATTAATGTCAGAGTGGACACAAAATTCAGGCCCTGGATTCCAACGCCCGTAAAAAGGCTTCTGCTAACCAAGGGCTAAGGATATGTTTGTGTCTTTCCAGAGAATGCGGGACAGCCCATTTGGGTACCAGCCAGAAACATGAAGCCTGCAACTGACAGTCAGCCAGGACCAGCTGAACAAGACTGAGAGACCGCCTTGTTCACGGGTGCTCCTGCTACTGATGGTCAAGCTGCTGGCCTATCATCCTGCCCTGAGGAACTGCCCATAGCCACATCCGCTACTGCTTCATACCCCACTTAGCTCTGGTCAGCCACTCGAACAGCCAACAGCCTGCGTGCAGTCATGCCATTCCTGATTACCATTGTTCCTCACTCCTACCCCCATCTGAGCAAGCACTCCTGTGGTCTCCCGTTTTGAGGGCTGGTTAGTCAACGTCAGGTAAGATCCCCTGAGGGACAACCGAAGACAGGCACAAGCCACATGAGACCACATGGAAACGGGGTCAACAATGGTATGGCCAAGGATCATGCCTCCTGTTGCTCAAAAATAAATGAAAAGGGGGACGTGTTATGGAATGAGAAGGCCGTGCCAAGATGGCGCTGGCGAGCGAGCGAGCGTCAGTTACTCAGGAATGGCTTCAGAACCCACCTGGCAAAGGAGCCCGCCTGGCAACAGGCAGTGATTGGTTAAGGCATAAACCGCCCCTTGACCCGACTGGCTGCCTCGGCTATATAAGCTGCTGTACCAACTGAAATAAACTGGCCCAGCCCCGGTGGTTGTGCCTCCTGGGAGCGAAGCGGTGGATGGAGGCGCTCGCTCTCGCTCTCGCTGTCTCGCTCTCTCTGTTTCTCTTTAGTCTCGCTCTCGCCCCCTTCCCGTAATTCTCTCAAACGCACGGAAATCTTTAAAAGTAAAGTAAAAACGCCTTATTTCCGGAGGAAGAGTGGGCGGGTGTAAGGGCGGGGTCGGTCCCCCGGGCGGGGGCAGGGGTGGGGCTTCCTGAGCCCTCGACATCCCACTGGCCTTGGAGGCTCTGTGCCCGCGTCCGTCGGGTTTGCGGGTTGAGGCCTGAGCGACCCCACAGGTCCTAACGCACACGATCCGGTGTTCCTGTCCACGGGCGATGCAGGCGCTCAGGAGTCCGGTCGCAGAGCCGCGACCCCGGCCCCCACGGGGTAGCGGCGGATAGCGCTGGCCTCCTGGGCGCCCTCTCTGCCCACGCAGCCGCTCGGCACCCCCTGACCGCAGGGGAGCGAGGGTGGGGGTCCGGGTGGCCGGCCCACACAGGAGTCGCGGCAGAGCAGGGCAGGGCTGAGACGCGCCCACCGCCCCGCAGCCCTGTCAGGAGCCCGCGCCTCTCCGCGACCTCGGGAGGGCGCCGGCGGCTCCGGGGGCGGGGCGAGCACGGCGGGGGCGGAGCACGCAGATGAGCACTGCGGGGGGGGGGCGGGGCATGCAGATGAGGCCGGCCGCGGGCCGATACGGGGCGGGGAGAAGCCCGTCCCGAGCGCACGCGCGGATTCGCCCGCGTGGACGATGAGGGCGATAGGGCGGCGTGGCCTGCGGGGCGCGCGCGGGCCCGAGGAGCGGCGGGGGCGGGGCGGGGCGGGGCGGGAGTCACCGCGCGTGAAAGGTGCGCGGCGGGGGCGGGCGGCGGCGCGCGCGCAGGGGCCCGGCATCGCTTCTCGGCCTTTTGGCTAAGATCAAGTGTAGTATCTGTTCTTATCAGTTTAATATCTGATACGTCCTCTATCCGAGGACAATATATTAAATGGATTTTTGGAGCCGGGAGTTGGAATAGGAGCTTGCTCCGTCCACTCCGCGCATCGACCCGGTATTGCAGTACCTCCGGGCACGGTGCACCCCCTCGGGGGGGTACAAGGTCGTGCTAAGAACAGAATTGTCCTGTGTTTGGTAGTTCTGACTCAGGTTTTCATGGGAACACTTACAGGTGGCAGACAAGCTAAGGTGGGTAGACGATTCTTCCTCCTTTTTCCTTTGGCTCTGTGAGTCCATCTCGCTTCTAGGCTCGAGGTTCTGCTGTATAGTGAGGGTCCTGTAGGGAGACAGGCCCAAGGTCTCTAACGGGAAGTAGTCTTTTATTATTTGTTGACTCCGGGGGTGGTAAAGTAAAGCCCAGGTGAATTTTCATCCAAGTGCTTGCACCTCGAATAATGGAGGGGCATCATTTTCTTCTCTATGGTTTTAGCTGTTCCTTTTTCTTTTATTTATTTGAAGGCAGAGTTACAGAGAAAAGGATCTTCCCTCTGCTGGTTCACTCCCTAGATGGCCGCAACAACCTGAGCTGGGTCAATTCTGGGCCAGGAGCCAGAAGGAGCTTCTTCTGGGCCTCCCACGCGGGGCCCTAGGGGCCCAAGGACTTGGGCCGTCTTCCACTGTTTTCCCAGGCTATGGGAGAGAGCTGGATCGGAAGTGGAGCAGCTGGGACATGGCACCCGTATGGGATGTCGGCGCTGCAGGAAAGGTCATAGTGGAGGACGCTTTGGGGAGCATAGAGCACTAGGTGATTATGAATCCACGACCACCGATCGGAAATGTCCAGTTGCTGGGTGGTGCTGGATGGAGCAGGTTAAGCTGCCGACCACGATGCCGGCACCCATACAGGCCTGGGTTCTGGGGCTGCTCCACTTCCCTGCTAATGGCCTGGGAAAGCAGCAGAGGATGGCCCAGGTGCTTGGGCCCCTGCACCTATGTGGGAGACACGGATGAAGTGCCAGGCTCCTGGCCTCAGCCTGACCCAGCCCCAGCCATTGCAGCCACTTGGGGACCGACCCAGCGGATGAAAGAGTCCCCCCCCCCCCCAGCCTGCTACTCTGCCTCTCAAATAAATACATCTTTTTAAAATAAAAGTGCGCTCGGTTCCACACCCCTGCTGCCAGGCCCTGGGATGTCCGGGGACTCAGAAAGAGGAAAGCGGGGGCACCGCGGGAGGACACCCGGAATGCCTGCACCAGGCGCTGGGCGCGCAGGGCAGCCCGGGTTTGCGTCCCAGCTCTGCTCCCCCTCCTAGCTCGCCACTGGCATGCACCCTGGAGGGAGACAGGTGATGGCTCCGAGGGCCGGGTGCCCGGCGCTCACATGGGAGATGGGGCTCGAGTTACCGCTCCCGGGGTCGACCCTGCCCGAATGAGCGGCACGGTACAGCCCGGCCGGCCAGTAGAGCGGGCCGGCGAGCCTCTGTCGGCAGCCACCCCAGACACCGCACAGCAGGCACGCGGGTGTCACCAAGGAGGCCTGGCTCTTGCAAGGTGTCCGGCGCATAACAAATCTTCCCAGGCAGACGAATCGATTAATTCACAGGCTCTTATTGGGGTTCCGCTCCCGGGCGAGGTTCGCCGGTCCCAACAGAGCAACAGAGCGGGGGGCCGGGGAAGTCGCGCGTCAGAGATTGGGAGAGCTCCTTTTATAGATTCAGGGCATGGGGGTTAAAGGTTGAGGCGGGTCTGATCCTCACTGGTTGACCTTTAGGCACCTGCGGGGACCTTGACAAGCACTCCCCCCCCCCCCCCGCAAGTACGGGTAGGAACTTTCCATTCCCGGAAGTATAGGCCCTCCCTCCATGCGGATCCCAAAGCTACCTAGCTCTGACTTTCCAATAAATAAATAAATCTTAAAAAAAAAAAAAAAATGGTCGGCCAGGATGCTATGGAAATGGTGTCCAGCGGCATCGAAAGCAGCAGACGGCCGCCGGTAGCTTTGGGATCCGCAAGGAGGGAAGGCCTATACTTCCGGGGATGGAGAGCCCCTACCCGCACTTCCCGGGAAGAAAAGTCCTTGTCAGGGTCCCCGCAGGTGCTTAAAGTGTTAGAGTCTGAAAAAGCCCACCGGCCGAGGAACGACTCCAAGAGACTTTTCTCTCATGCAACCAGCAAAGGGTTAAAGATTTATTGATTATCCAGCATGCTGGGGCTGCCTGATCACACAAAAGCAGAGCAGCCCCGACTAACCAAAGGTTAGGGTTTATAAAGGCAAAAACCGCAAAACCGGGAAGGGGGGAATACATGGTTGCTATGCACGGTTGCTATACACAGTTGCTAAAATCAAAAGAGAGTACATAAAATCAAAAGAGAGTATATGGTTACTGGGGTCAACATAACCTAAAACCTAAGTGAAATTAATATTTATCATAATCTTGACAATACCAGTTACAATATTACAATTAGCGATTAGGACTTGACATTAATGTAAGACACAGACAAATCACATCTTTATTATTAGCCCAGGTAACCCAGGTGCAACCTTTCTACTTTTAAGCTTGAGCAATCATGCTAGGGGGTTTTTGTGTGTTGCCAAGGGTGATGTAGTGCACTGTTATTGTCCGACTATTTGAGATCATAGTTTCAGACCAGAGTCTCACGGTGGGGGGGTGCTTTCTCAGAATGGAGTCTCAAGTGCTCCAAAATGGAGTCCCTAACTGTCTAGGTGCTACTTCACTCTGTCTTATTTTTACAGCTGTACCAGGAAGGTTTAAACCTGTAAGGTTAAGCTTAACTTTTTACACCCGCACATATACAATTTTAACTCTTCAAAAGGTCAACCAGTGAGGATCAGACCCGCCTCAACCTTTAACCCCCATGCCCTGAATCTATAAAGGGAGCCCTGCCAACCTCTGCCGCGCTCTGTTGGGATCGGGGAACCTCGCCCGGCAGCGGAATCCCAATAAAAGCTTGTGAATTAATTGATTCGCTGCCCTGGGAAGATTTGTTATGCACTGGACACCTTGCAGTCACCCGCCACCCGGCACAGTGTCGCCGCCCACAGCTCGCGAGGCCAGCCCGCTCGGCGCGGGGCCGAACGGGGGAAAGGCCCCGCCCGCCAAACTTCCGCCGGGTGGCCCCAACTCAAGAATCCCCCCCGGCCAGGTTGGTGGTCGGGCCGGCGCAGGGCGCAAGGGCGCCCCCTAGCGGCCCCGCAGACACGGCCGTGCGCGTGCACGTGAGCGGACGGCGCGGGCCCACCCCGCACGGGGCCGCGAGCTGCCAGGTGTGAAGCGGTGCGGGCCCCCACACCGGATCCCTGCTTCCTCGGGAGTCCGCAGGGGCCGGCACTCCCGGTCCGCTCGGTGCTCGGGATCCGTCAGTCCCGGCGGTGGGGGCGCCCGCGGTAGCCCAGCCTGCTCTGCGGGGGCGGGGCATGCAAATCAGCTGTGGCTGGTCAGCCCGGGAATGCCGGGAGAAGCGGGGCTGTGACTTTTCTCGTAGAAAAATAGGAAGAGTAGGAAGTGTGCCCAGGCGCCTAAGGAAGCCCAAGAAGACTGTCAGGGACGCGAAGGAAAAGGGGCACGCCGTGAGGGCTGGGGTGGTCGCCGCGAGCTGAAGGTGCGTGAGGGGAGGCCTGCTGGAGCGCGGGCGGCAGGGTCGGGTATCGCTTCTCGGCCTTTTGGCTAAGATCAAGTGTAGTATCTGTTCTTATCAGTTTAATATCTGATACGTCCTCTATCCGAGGACAATGTATTAAATGGATTTTTGGAGCCGGGAGTTGGAATAGGAGCTTGCTCCGTCCACTCCGCGCATCGACCCGGTATTGCAGTACCTCCGGGACACGGTGCACCCTCCCTTTACTGTGGTGGCAAAAGACAGGTTGAGCTTGGGGTCCCGGTGTCTTTGGGAGCTCCCGTGTTTCTCCAGCACCGCTGGCTTTCTGCGGTTGCATGCTCTTACCGAGCCTCTTGGCAGCTGATGTGATTTCTGTAAGTCCTGCGCCATGTATCTCCCGGTCCCCAGCGGGTCTCGGGTCTCGGGCACTCACACCGTAGCAGCCCCGCCATACTATGCACTCTGTGCTACTTAACCCACGGCATCACACCCTCTACTCACGTAATCCTCTGTCCGCGCATCCCCCTCCAGTCCCTCCCCTCGTCTCAGCTTTTCCAGGTGGAATAAACAGAAGCTACCCACTCATCCGGGTGTGTTGCACCTTGCTCTGCTCTGTCTCTCCTCTCCATTCCCTCCTTTCAGTAGTCTTGCAATGCAATTAGCAGGCGTTTGGTACAGGTGCTTCCATGGCTTCTGCGGTTAAAAGGCTATTAGGTCGCCTGCATCCCCGCATGGGGCTGCCTGGGTTCCCGTCTCAGCTCTGCTGCAATTTCCAGGTTTCCTCTATGTGCACCCTGGGTGGCGGCAGGAGATGACTCGGGTTCCTGTCACTGGTTGTCCCTACCTTTCAGATAATTTTTTTTTTTAAAAATTCAAATTCCTTTATTTTGAGAGAAAGAACCCTCTCTTTCCCCCTCACGTCCCACCCCTGGCCTCAGTGCCTTGTCCTCTGCAGCTGGAGAGGGTGAAGTCAGCATCTGAGAGCTCTATCCAGTTTGCCACTTGGGTGGCAGAGACCTCGTGACCTGGGCCAGCACCTGCTGCCTCCCAGGGCAAGCATACTTAACGGGAATTGAAGCGCAGCACTCCCACCCAGGGTGTGATATCCCAAGGTGAGTCTTAACCACCCCTTTGACTTTTTTTTTTTAATTTATTTATTTCAGGCAGAGGCACAGACAGGGAGAGGCAGGTCTTCCATCTGAGGGACTGGAACTGGCTCCCACATGGGATGCTGGCATTCAGCTCCGGCTGTGCTTTATCAATCCTGTACCCTCGCAGGCTCCTTGCCTGCTGTCACACACGGACTCATAGGAACACAGCTGTTGTTCTCCTGAACCATCTGCCAGTGTCTTGCCCACACACGGGCATCTGGATGTTTCCTAAGAAGCTACAAAGGCCTGCAAGTTTCCCTTTAGCACCAATCTATAATCTACCGTCTGGGTTTCCATCCTGTCAGTGATCCCAAAGAGATCCAGTCTGGGATTGTGTGCTGCACTGGGTTCTCAGTCTGTCTCCCTCAGGCTTTGCATGGATGTGTCCCTGAAGACTTCGGTGACAGCTCTCTGTAGGAGAGTTCTGGTTAGTTTCAGTCAGTTCTGGTTAATTTCACCTGAAAAGCCGAGAGGGGAGAGAGGGAAAGGGAATCCTCCATCCTGTCCACTCCTCAGATGCCCCCAACAGCCAGTGGGGCATGGATCATGCTTGGCCTGAGGTTCCCCTGCCCCAACCCCTACCTTGGCTTTGTCTGCTCCACCAGATGAGAGCCCGCAGCGCCCTCAGGCTGGGGCATCCTTGTCCTCCCCCACCCCACTGCCTGTCTGGCCTTTTTCCCGTGGCTGACCACTGCCCCAGCTGTCGCTCCCCCATTCGCGGAGGAACAACACTGGACCCTGTGCTGTTCTTTTGTCTGCTTGGCCCTTCCCGGGTTTGCTGCTGGTCCTTCCCGGGTTGGCTGCCGACCCCTCCACCTCCGTGGAGGGGCGGCCCCCCCTGCCACTTTCCCCGCTTCCATGGAGGAGCGGCACACCGCCGGCCAGCTCTCTCGGGGGCTGCTCAGATGTTCCTCAGATGTTCCTGGTGCATGTTGTCTCTTTCCTCCTTTATAGTCCTCTTCCACCAATCCCAACTCTGCTACCCACACGCCGAGTACGCTGCTCTCCTCCAATCAGGAGCAGGATCAGCTCCTGCAGCTTATCAGTCAAATTGGTGAGAGGCAGCTGCATAGAGGTTGTTTGCTCCCTCAGCGCCATATTGTGGGAGAGCAGATGCATAGAATAAGTCTTAATTCCAGTAACTTAGTCTAGTCTCAGTTGCTCCCCACACCAGCCATTTGGGGTCCAGCGTCAACCCACCCATCCGCATTCCCCCAAGCTGTGGCTCTCATCTCATTGAAAACTCCTAGTGCAGGTGAGTTTATATGAATGCAGAGACGGAGATGGATGGATGGATGTGTATCTGGGGTTTTAGTTTTTTAAACTTATTCACTTATTTGAAATGCAGAGTTAGAGAGAGAGATCTTCCATCTGCTGGTTCATTCCCCCAAATGGCCAGAGCCGTGCTCATCCAAAGCTTCTTCTGGGTCTCCCATGTGGGTGCAGGGGCCCAAGGGCTTAGGCCATCTTCCACTACTTTCTCAGGCCATAGCAGAGAGCTGGATCAGAAGAGGAGCAGCCAGGACTGGCCCCTAGCCAAGGTGGGACAGGACACGCTATTGAGCATGCGTGGTCACCTCAGTGAGCTAAGATGTGTCAGAGAGATGATACCGGGCCAAGGGGGCAGTTCTGGCATCACTTCTCAGACTTTTGGGTGAGATAAAAATATCTGATACGTTATAGGAGCCGGGAGTAGGAATAGGAGCTTGCTCCCTCCACTCCACACATCGACCCGGTATTGCAGTACCTCCGGGCATGGTGCACCCTCCCTTCAGGCTTTGGTTGTTTCGTATGCTAATTGATTGAATTTGTGCCATTTAGCCTGTTGTACTATGGGTTGAGTTGGTCTTGGCTCTCTGGTCAAGCAGCTGGCTGGAGTTCTTTGGATGGAGTCCCTGCACTCCATACACCTATTACAGCCCACTTGGTGGTCCTCCTGGGGTCTCGCTTGTACCCTAGTTTCCTGCCTCCCCACTCACTACTCCCCCCGTCCAACTCCGGAACAGTTCCGCTCACCTGCTGCCTGCACATCTGGCCCCTGCTTCCTCCCTTCCAGCCCTCCCTTGTCTCAGCTTTTCCAGATGAAATAAACGAGACGCAATCTGAGGCGCTGTCACAGGAAGCTGTCTCTGCAGTCTACAGGATCCCTACTCCACTTCCTCCTTTTTGTGGAGATCCTAGGTGCCAATGCAACCCCTGGGTCTCCTTGCAACCCAAATAGCAAAAAGCGGCACAGAGCATCTTGGAGATCAGGGAAGAAGTCCCACGAGGTTTCAGTTTCCAACAGTCACCTTCCCCCAGCTTGGCGAATTTCCTACTAACCAGATAAATTCCTATTCTCTCAAATGCCTCCCGCACCAACCTCTTGACAAGAAGAGGCTCTGTCAGTGCCCTGGCTCACTTGCATAATCCTCAGCCTGCGACGCTGGCACCCCGGGTTCTAGTACCGGTAGGGGTGCCAGGTACTAGTCACAGTTGGTCGGGAGGGCCAATGAGGATGGGCCAAGTGCTTGGGTCCCCGCACCTACATGGGAGAAGGAGAGGAAGCACTTGGCTCCTGGCTTCGGATCAGCACAGAACCAGCCATAGCAGCCATTGGAGGAGTGAACCAACGGAAGTAAGATGCGGAAGGAAAGGTGCAACACACCCGGATGAGTGGGTAGCTTCTGTTTATTCCACCTGGAAAAGCTGAGACGAGGGGAGGGACTGGAGGGGGATGCGCGGACAGAGGATTACGTGAGTAGAGGGTGTGATGCCGTGGGTTAAGTAGCACAGAGTGCATAGTATGGCGGGGCTGCTACGGTGTGAGTGCCCGAGACCCGAGACCCGCTGGGGACCGGGAGATACATGGCGCAGGACTTACAGAAATCACATCAGCTGCCAAGAGGCTCGGTAAGAGCATGCAACCGCAGAAAGCCAGCGGTGCTGGAGAAACACGGGAGCTCCCAAAGACACCGGGACCCCAAGCTCAACCTGTCTTTTGCCACCACAGTAAAGGGAGGGTGCACCGTGTCCCGGAGGTACTGCAATACCGGGTCGATGCGCGGAGTGGACGGAGCAAGCTCCTATTCCAACTCCCGGCTCCAAAAATCCATTTAATACATTGTCCTCGGATAGAGGACGTATCAGATATTAAACTGATAAGAACAGATACTACACTTGATCTTAGCCAAAAGGCCGAGAAGCGATACCCGACCCTGCCGCCCGCGCTCCAGCAGGCCTCCCCTCACGCACCTTCAGCTCGCGGCGACCACCCCAGCCCTCACGGCGTGCCCCTTTTCCTTCGCGTCCCTGACAGTCTTCTTGGGCTTCCTTAGGCGCCTGGGCACACTTCCTACTCTTCCTATTTTTCTACGAGAAAAGTCACAGCCCCGCTTCTCCCGGCATTCCCGGGCTGACCAGCCACAGCTGATTTGCATGCCCCGCCCCCGCAGAGCAGGCTGGGCTACCGCGGGCGCCCCCACCGCCGGGACTGACGGATCCCGAGCACCGAGCGGACCGGGAGTGCCGGCCCCTGCGGACTCCCGAGGAAGCAGGGATCCGGTGTGGGGGCCCGCACCGCTTCACACCTGGCAGCTCGCGGCCCCGTGCGGGGTGGGCCCGCGCCGTCCGCTCACGTGCACGCGCACGGCCGTGTCTGCGGGGCCGCTAGGGGGCGCCCTTGCGCCCTGCGCCGGCCCGACCACCAACCTGGCCGGGGGGGATTCTTGAGTTGGGGCCACCCGGCGGAAGTTTGGCGGGCGGGGCCTTTCCCCCGTTCGGCCCCGCGCCGAGCGGGCTGGCCTCGCGAGCTGTGGGCGGCGACACTGTGCCGGGTGGCGGGTGACTGCAAGGTGTCCAGTGCATAACAAATCTTCCCAGGGCAGCGAATCAATTAATTCACAAGCTTTTATTGGGATTCCGCTGCCGGGCGAGGTTCCCCGATCCCAACAGAGCGCGGCAGAGGTTGGCAGGGCTCCCTTTATAGATTCAGGGCATGGGGGTTAAAGGTTGAGGCGGGTCTGATCCTCACTGGTTGACCTTTTGAAGAGTTAAAATTGTATATGTGCGGGTGTAAAAAGTTAAGCTTAACCTTACAGGTTTAAACCTTCCTGGTACAGCTGTAAAAATAAGACAGAGTGAAGTAGCACCTAGACAGTTAGGGACTCCATTTTGGAGCACTTGAGACTCCATTCTGAGAAAGCACCCCCCCACCGTGAGACTCTGGTCTGAAACTATGATCTCAAATAGTCGGACAATAACAGTGCACTACATCACCCTTGGCAACACACAAAAACCCCCTAGCATGATTGCTCAAGCTTAAAAGTAGAAAGGTTGCACCTGGGTTACCTGGGCTAATAATAAAGATGTGATTTGTCTGTGTCTTACATTAATGTCAAGTCCTAATCGCTAATTGTAATATTGTAACTGGTATTGTCAAGATTATGATAAATATTAATTTCACTTAGGTTTTAGGTTATGTTGACCCCAGTAACCATATACTCTCTTTTGATTTTATGTACTCTCTTTTGATTTTAGCAACTGTGTATAGCAACCGTGCATAGCAACCATGTATTCCCCCCTTCCCGGTTTTGCGGTTTTTGCCTTTATAAACCCTAACCTTTGGTTAGTCGGGGCTGCTCTGCTTTTGTGTGATCAGGCAGCCCCAGCATGCTGGATAATCAATAAATCTTTAACCCTTTGCTGGTTGCATGAGAGAAAAGTCTCTTGGAGTCGTTCCTCGGCCGGTGGGCTTTTTCAGACTCTAACACTTTAAGCACCTGCGGGGACCCTGACAAGGACTTTTCTTCCCGGGAAGTGCGGGTAGGGGCTCTCCATCCCCGGAAGTATAGGCCTTCCCTCCTTGCGGATCCCAAAGCTACCGGCGGCCGTCTGCTGCTTTCGATGCCGCTGGACACCATTTCCATAGCATCCTGGCCGACCATTTTTTTTTTTTTTTTAAGATTTATTTATTTATTGGAAAGTCAGAGCTAGGTAGCTTTGGGATCCGCATGGAGGGAGGGCCTATACTTCCGGGAATGGAAAGTTCCTACCCGTACTTGCGGGGGGGGGGGGGGGAGTGCTTGTCAAGGTCCCCGCAGGTGCCTAAAGGTCAACCAGTGAGGATCAGACCCGCCTCAACCTTTAACCCCCATGCCCTGAATCTATAAAAGGAGCTCTCCCAATCTCTGACGCGCGACTTCCCCGGCCCCCCGCTCTGTTGCTCTGTTGGGACCGGCGAACCTCGCCCGGGAGCGGAACCCCAATAAGAGCCTGTGAATTAATCGATTCGTCTGCCTGGGAAGATTTGTTATGCGCCGGACACCTTGCAAGAGCCAGGCCTCCTTGGTGACACCCGCGTGCCTGCTGTGCGGTGTCTGGGGTGGCTGCCGACAGAGGCTCGCCGGCCCGCTCTACTGGCCGGCCGGGCTGTACCGTGCCGCTCATTCGGGCAGGGTCGACCCCGGGAGCGGTAACTCGAGCCCCATCTCCCATGTGAGCGCCGGGCACCCGGCCCTCGGAGCCATCACCTGTCTCCCTCCAGGGTGCATGCCAGTGGCGAGCTAGGAGGGGGAGCAGAGCTGGGACGCAAACCCGGGCTGCCCTGCGCGCCCAGCGCCTGGTGCAGGCATTCCGGGTGTCCTCCCGCGGTGCCCCCGCTTTCCTCTTTCTGAGTCCCCGGACATCCCAGGGCCTGGCAGCAGGGGTGTGGAACCGAGCGCACTTTTATTTTAAAAAGATGTATTTATTTGAGAGGCAGAGTAGCAGGCTGGGGGGGGGGGGGACTCTTTCATCCGCTGGGTCGGTCCCCAAGTGGCTGCAATGGCTGGGGCTGGGTCAGGCTGAGGCCAGGAGCCTGGCACTTCATCCGTGTCTCCCACATAGGTGCAGGGGCCCAAGCACCTGGGCCATCCTCTGCTGCTTTCCCAGGCCATTAGCAGGGAAGTGGAGCAGCCCCAGAACCCAGGCCTGTATGGGTGCCGGCATCGTGGTCGGCAGCTTAACCTGCTCCATCCAGCACCACCCAGCAACTGGACATTTCCGATCGGTGGTCGTGGATTCATAATCACCTAGTGCTCTATGCTCCCCAAAGCGTCCTCCACTATGACCTTTCCTGCAGCGCCGACATCCCATACGGGTGCCATGTCCCAGCTGCTCCACTTCCGATCCAGCTCTCTCCCATAGCCTGGGAAAACAGTGGAAGACGGCCCAAGTCCTTGGGCCCCTAGGGCCCCGCGTGGGAGGCCCAGAAGAAGCTCCTTCTGGCTCCTGGCCCAGAATTGACCCAGCTCAGGTTGTTGCGGCCATCTAGGGAGTGAACCAGCAGAGGGAAGATCCTTTTCTCTGTAACTCTGCCTTCAAATAAATAAAAGAAAAAGGAACAGCTAAAACCATAGAGAAGAAAATGATGCCCCTCCATTATTCGAGGTGCAAGCACTTGGATGAAAATTCACCTGGGCTTTACTTTACCACCCCCGGAGTCAACAAATAATAAAAGACTACTTCCCGTTAGAGACCTTGGGCCTGTCTCCCTACAGGACCCTCACTATACAGCAGAACCTCGAGCCTAGAAGCGAGATGGACTCACAGAGCCAAAGGAAAAAGGAGGAAGAATCGTCTACCCACCTTAGCTTGTCTGCCACCTGTAAGTGTTCCCATGAAAACCTGAGTCAGAACTACCAAACACAGGACAATTCTGTTCTTAGCACGACCTTGTACCCCCCCGAGGGGGTGCACCGTGCCCGGAGGTACTGCAATACCGGGTCGATGCGCGGAGTGGACGGAGCAAGCTCCTATTCCAACTCCCGGCTCCAAAAATCCATTTAATATATTGTCCTCGGATAGAGGACGTATCAGATATTAAACTGATAAGAACAGATACTACACTTGATCTTAGCCAAAAGGCCGAGAAGCGATGCCGGGCCCCTGCGCGCGCGCCGCCGCCCGCCCCCGCCGCGCACCTTTCACGCGCGGTGACTCCCGCCCCGCCCCGCCCCGCCCCCGCCGCTCCTCGGGCCCGCGCGCGCCCCGCAGGCCACGCCGCCCTATCGCCCTCATCGTCCACGCGGGCGAATCCGCGCGTGCGCTCGGGACGGGCTTCTCCCCGCCCCGTATCGGCCCGCGGCCGGCCTCATCTGCATGCCCCGCCCCCCCCCCGCAGTGCTCATCTGCGTGCTCCGCCCCCGCCGTGCTCGCCCCGCCCCCGGAGCCGCCGGCGCCCTCCCGAGGTCGCGGAGAGGCGCGGGCTCCTGACAGGGCTGCGGGGCGGTGGGCGCGTCTCAGCCCTGCCCTGCTCTGCCGCGACTCCTGTGTGGGCCGGCCACCCGGACCCCCACCCTCGCTCCCCTGCGGTCAGGGGGTGCCGAGCGGCTGCGTGGGCAGAGAGGGCGCCCAGGAGGCCAGCGCTATCCGCCGCTACCCCGTGGGGGCCGGGGTCGCGGCTCTGCGACCGGACTCCTGAGCGCCTGCATCGCCCGTGGACAGGAACACCGGATCGTGTGCGTTAGGACCTGTGGGGTCGCTCAGGCCTCAACCCGCAAACCCGACGGACGCGGGCACAGAGCCTCCAAGGCCAGTGGGATGTCGAGGGCTCAGGAAGCCCCACCCCTGCCCCCGCCCGGGGGACCGACCCCGCCCTTACACCCGCCCACTCTTCCTCCGGAAATAAGGCGTTTTTACTTTACTTTTAAAGATTTCCGTGCGTTTGAGAGAATTACGGGAAGGGGGCGAGAGCGAGACTAAAGAGAAACAGAGAGAGCGAGACAGCGAGAGCGAGAGCGAGCGCCTCCATCCACCGCTTCGCTCCCAGGAGGCACAACCACCGGGGCTGGGCCAGTTTATTTCAGTTGGTACAGCAGCTTATATAGCCGAGGCAGCCAGTCGGGTCAAGGGGCGGTTTATGCCTTAACCAATCACTGCCTGTTGCCAGGCGGGCTCCTTTGCCAGGTGGGTTCTGAAGCCATTCCTGAGTAACTGACGCTCGCTCGCTCGCCAGCGCCATCTTGGCACGGCCTTCTCATTCCATAACACGTCCCCCTTTTCATTTATTTTTGAGCAACAGGAGGCATGATCCTTGGCCATACCATTGTTGACCCCGTTTCCATGTGGTCTCATGTGGCTTGTGCCTGTCTTCGGTTGTCCCTCAGGGGATCTTACCTGACGTTGACTAACCAGCCCTCAAAACGGGAGACCACAGGAGTGCTTGCTCAGATGGGGGTAGGAGTGAGGAACAATGGTAATCAGGAATGGCATGACTGCACGCAGGCTGTTGGCTGTTCGAGTGGCTGACCAGAGCTAAGTGGGGTATGAAGCAGTAGCGGATGTGGCTATGGGCAGTTCCTCAGGGCAGGATGATAGGCCAGCAGCTTGACCATCAGTAGCAGGAGCACCCGTGAACAAGGCGGTCTCTCAGTCTTGTTCAGCTGGTCCTGGCTGACTGTCAGTTGCAGGCTTCATGTTTCTGGCTGGTACCCAAATGGGCTGTCCCGCATTCTCTGGAAAGACACAAACATATCCTTAGCCCTTGGTTAGCAGAAGCCTTTTTACGGGCGTTGGAATCCAGGGCCTGAATTTTGTGTCCACTCTGACATTAATGGCAAACATGTGGGTGGGATGGGGTCTAGCAGCTGCCCTGAGAGCCTGGGGTGCCCGGGGACTGCCACAAACGTGGGGATCCTCACTGGGTGCAGATGGGATGACCTCACATGGGTTATCGCCTCAAGGTCGTCTAAGTTCATCCCCCCGGGTGCTTGGGGGGTGGCTGCCTAGGCATTGCTGCGTTGTCTGCTGTCATGTCATTTTCACTGTCGACGCTCTCTCTCCCTAAGTCGTCAACTGTTGCCTGTGAGGCAGCGCCCTGGAGTGACAGGCTCTTATCACTCACAGATTCATTATGTTTGGTAATTTGTGTGGGTTTCAGAGAGGGGGGTATCTTTCCCATGTTTGAGCACTTAAGAGCGGCGCGCCATGCCAACTCTAGCCGAAGGAAAGACACCCACAGCACTGCCGCCATAACAAAACAAATTCCTAGCACCTCAGCGGCTGATGGCATTCTGCAGGGGGTTCCCTACCTTAGGCGAACAGACAGTGGTGTATCAGATCGTACGTATGTCCTGCGCTTAGTGGGGGACTTCCTGGTTCCGTTAGGTCAAGGCCGTGTGCCCACACGGTGTCTCCGGAGCGTCACCTCTCTCGAGTGAGGGAAGATGGCCTGGTTCCGAATTCCGGGATGATCGGTCCCTTCTGCGAATTCCCCCGGCGAACCAAAAGTAAAAGGAGGAGCCGAGAAGCGGCGTTATGCTTCTGGGCGGTGGGTGTGTGCTTAACCTGGGGTCACTTCGACCGAGGACAAGGACAAGGAAAGGGGCGTAGGAGGGGGTTCTGTGCTCACCCTCACAGAACAGAACAGCAAACAAAACGCTGAGGGGCCTACTTGCCGAAATCAAGGGGGGAACCTCGCCAAGTCGTCACGCTGTCTCTCAGCCATGTTGGCGCCAGATGTTGCTGTGGATTCGTTCCGAGAGGAGGAGCGCGGTGGGGGCAAGAGGCACGGAGTCAGGACACAGACACTGGGAGTCAGGTGAAAGTGGGCTAGAGGGGAGCAACTTGCATACTCGTTGATTTCAGTTGGTACAGCAGCTTATATATAGCTGGGGCAGCCAGTCAGGTCAAGGGCCGGGTTATGCCCTAACCAATCACTGCCTGTTGCCAGGCAGCCTCCTTTGCCAGGTGGGCTCTGAAGCCATTCCTGAGTAACTGACGCTCGCTCGCTCGCCAGCGCCATCTTGGCACGGCCTTCTCATTCCACCACAAGTTCTGTCGTATAAAAAGAGCATGTCCCATCAAAGAGTAATGACCCTGCATTCCAGCTCTTTCTGGGCTCCCGTGAGTCAGTCCGCTCCCCCTCAGCCCGCCATCCTCCATGTGCACACGCTAGAGGGCTCGCAAAACACCAGGGGGTCAAGCCGGCTCGGAAGTGGAGCGGCCAGGACTCAGACCAGCACCCACATGGGATGTCCATACAGCACCCACAGCAGTCCACATACTGCTGTGCTGCAAGCGGCTGTCTTCTCCCCCTCTCTCTGTCACTCTGCCTTTCAGACGAGTTCATCTGTAGCTGCCTTCCAGCTCTTTGATTCACCAGCAAGCCCTGGCAGTTTGAGTACTGTGATCAGTCACAAGCCCAGTGGTTCCCTTTCTTTTAAATCCTTCCTTGCTTCCTACCTTCCTGAACAAGACTTTAGTCATGGTCTTGCAACTACGAGTTTGCTTTTGTACATCAGAATATGGAAAGAAAAAGAAAGATATTTGGAGTGAAAACAATTTCCCCTGTTGTTCAAAGTGTTCTTTCTTTCCTTTTCCTTTCTCCCTCCCTTCCCCCACCCTCTCTCTCTCTCTCTCTCACTCTCTCTCTCTCTCTCTCTCTCTCTCTCACACACACACACACACCACATGGAGGGTGGACAGAGACAGAGAGGGATGCTTCCAATTTGGCTAGTTCACTTCCTTTCTTTTCTCCCAAGATTTAATAGTTACCTGAAATTTAGAGCGAGCGAAAAATATCCTCCATTCCCTGGTTTCCCCGGTTCACACCCAAAATGGCCACAAGGACCAGGCCTGGGCCAGGAGCTTCTTCTGACCTCCCATGTGTGTGGTGGGAGCTGAGAAGGTGATCCAGGTCTTTCCCAAGGACGACAGGGGCCCAAGGACTTCAGCCACCACAGGTGACCTGCTTAGGGAAGGGGGAAGGAAGCTTGAGTCGGGTATTGCACCCAGACGCACCAATATGGGGAACAGAAATTATTTAATAAGATTATCTGAAGCACACAGCAAGAGAGGTTCAACCTCCTGGTTTGCTAGTTTGGTCAAGTTACAGCAAGGAGCCTGGACCTCCAGCCATGGTGGCGCAGATGGGAGGTGAGGGAGAAGCCCTAACACTTGGGCGTTTTCTAAAGCCCAACACTAACTCTCAACAGCTAAAGACAAAAACCCTATGGCCTGCTTTTTGATGTCACGTGCCCCCCCTTGATGGCACATGCTGCTGCACCCCAGGGCCTGGAACCCGGGCACCCTGGTGTAGACAAAGGCTGCTCAAGCTGACCAAATGTCGGCCCCACCTCCACCTCTTATGCCGAGCATTGGGAAAGAGAGATGTTCCGGACTCTGTGGTGGTGTTACCCTTGGGTGCCTGTCGCTGCTGACTTGTTGTCGTCCACGCTTCCCCCTGGTTACCACAAAAAACTTTTTTTGTTTTGTTCCAAAACTCAGAAATAAAACCTTAAATTTAAGAGCTGGGGCATTGAATCGAATCCCATGCTTTGGAACAGTTTTAACAGAGTCAGGACTAGGGAGAGAGACGAGCTTACTGGAGCTTGCTAAAACACTGAACAGAGTCACCAATTAAAACGATCAAAAGGAGATGCTACAAGTTTTAAACAGATTTCTGAGACAATTAAAAACTGTTTGCTAGGGGCTGGTGCCATGGCGCACTAGCTTAATCCTCCACCTGTGATGCCAGCATTCCAAATGGGCGGTGGTTCGAGTCCCGGTTGCTCCTCTTCCAATCCAGCTCTCTGCTATGGCCTGGGAAAGCAGTGGGAGATGGCCCAAGTCCTTGGGCCCCTGCACCAGCGTTGGAGACTGGGAAGAAGCTCCTGGCTCTTGGGCTTCGGATCGATGCAGCTCCGGCCGTTGCGGCCATTTGAGGAGTGAACCAGTAGATGGAAGACCTCTGTCTCTTTCTCCCTCTCTCTCTCTCTCTCTCTTTCTCTCTCTCTCACTGTCTGTAACTCTACCCGTCAAATAAATAAATAAAATCTTAAAAAAAAAGTTTCCTAACATATGTATTGCAAAAATCCTCTATTTCCTTAATAGAGGATTATCAGATTATAATTCTATGTTAACAAAAAAATAGAATAGATTTGGATTAAAAATTTATTTGTTATAACGTTCTGTGACTTCATCACACCCTCTTCAACTTACTTGAAATGTTCTATCATTTCCATTCCAGTCAAGAGTAAACCAGCCATCAGGATGAAGTCATTCTTACAAACCATGTCCTTTCTTTATTCAAAAAAGCCTTTTATCTTCTTAACCTTTCTTATCAAGCGCACATTTCTATACTTGTGATGTTTTCTATCTGCCAATTTCCTTGATTTACATTTGAAAGAACCTGTTAAAAAGCTCCAAATTAAGACAATATTTTAAAATTTCTTTGGAGGGGGGGACAGGCAGAATTAGACAGTGAGAGAGAGAGAGAAAGGTCTTCCTTTTCCCGTTGGTTCACTCCCCAAATGGCCGCCACGGCCGGCGCGCTGTGCTCCAATCCAAAGCCAGGAGCCAGGTGCTTCCTCCTGGTCTCCCATGGGGGTGCAGGGCCCAAGGACCTGGGCCATCCTCCACTGCCTTCCCGGGCCACAGCAGAGAGCTGGACTGGAAGAGGAGCAGCCGGGACAGAACCGGCGCCCCAACCAGGACTAGAACCCGAGGTGCCAGCACCACAGGCGGAGGATTAGCCAAGTGAGCCATGGCACCGGCCCACACAATATTTCTTTTTATGTATGTATTTATTTATTTTGTGTTGGGGGGACAAAGCTGCCTTCGGGGTGGAAGGGCTCCTCCACCTGCTGCTCCCTGGTCTCCACAGTGTTAGCGTCTGTGAAGACAATGTTGTCTCTAACGCAATAAGGGGGTGACGGGCCAGGGGGGAAAATGTCTTGCTGCTGCCGGCCCCCCAGCTCCCACTGCCCTCTGGCCTATGTGCGGTGGCTTAGAGGTGTGGGGGAGACTCCCGTTGTGACTGAATGTAACGCCCTTGCCCCTGCCACAGCCAATGCAGGGGAAGGGAGGGGCTCTTTCTGTCTCTTCCTGCCCCTTCTCCCCTCAGCTAAAGAGACTTTGAACTTAGGGGCCCATGAGCCTGGAGAGGCCTGAACCCAGTGAGGAAGTGTACGGGGAGCCCTCTCCCACCCCTATTTCCTGCTGAGAGTGGTCAGTGTTTACAAGCCCTGAGCTCCCCAGCCCAAGGGCTCAGACCCCCTGCGCCCCGCTGGCCTTTCCTAGCCCATCTTCCTGGGGCCTGGCTGCTCCCCGACCCTCCTGGAGTTCGGGTTGGGGCAGGGCTCTCTCTACCTGTTATTCCCTCCTCCGCCTTGTCCTCCTCAGTCTCCCTCACTCCCACCCTTGTGTGACCCCCTTTTGCTTTACCTGCCCCTGTAAATACCACTTTCTCCCAATAAAATCTATTTTAGTTTAGTTATTTGAAAGACAGTGTCAGAGAGAGAGGTAGAGAGAGGTCTTGCATGCTCTGGTTCTCTGGTGGGATGCAAAGGCAGGAGGCAGGAGGTTCTCCTGGGTCTCCCATGCGGGTGCAGTGGCCCTAGCGTGTGGGTAATCTGCTAGTGCTTTCCCAGGCCATAGCAGAGAGCTGGAACGGAAGAGGCGGGAGCAGAACCGGCGCCCATGCGGGGCTTGGAGGCAATGGCCATGTACGTCACAGTCCGCTGTTGGGAGGTGCAGGCTGCTTGGCACCCAGAGGAGAACCACTGCCATTGTGGCTGGACACCGAGACGTCTAGTCTAGCCGGTGTGGTTGGCCTCCTGTTCGTCTGCACACGCAGGAGAAGCAGCACAAAACACAAGCAGAGAGAAGCACCAGGCATTTCTGGGCAAGCAAGCCCACGAACTGGGTGAAGTCTGCCTTTGAGACCGCGTTGTATCCCCTGAGGGGGTGCACCGTGCCCGGAGGTACTGCAATACCGGGTCGATGCGCGGAGTGGACGGAGCAAGCTCCTATTCCAACTCCCGGCTCCAAAAATCCATTTAATATATTGTCCTCGGATAGAGGACGTATCAGATATTAAACTGATAAGAACAGATACTACACTTGATCTTAGCCAAAAGGCCGAGAAGCGATGCCGGGCCCCTGCGCGCGCGCCGCCGCCCGCCCCCGCCGCGCACCTTTCACGCGCGGTGACTCCCGCCCCGCCCCGCCCCGCCCCCGCCGCTCCTCGGGCCCGCGCGCGCCCCGCAGGCCACGCCGCCCTGTCGCCCTCATCGTCCACGCGGGCGATTCCTCGCCCGCGCTCGGGACCGGCCCCCCTCCCCCCTCCTCCCTTCTCCTCCCCCGCCCCACCGCCGCGGCCGCACTCATCTGCATGTCACGCCCCCGCCGTCCTCATCTGCATGCACCCGCCCCGCCCCGCCCCAGGGACCGCGCGCCGCTCCGCGGAAACATGGCCACGTGGCTCGGCCTTGTGGGCAGCGCGGCCTCCGCACGGAGTTCCCGGGTTCTCCCGCGAGGGCCGGAGAGAGCCGGCGGTTCCGCCGCGTGCTCGAGACTCCCGGCTGGGGCGGGACCCGCACCGCGGGGGACCGGCCCCCGCACCGACTGCCGCTGTGGGAGGGGCCTTGTGTTTCACTGGAGCTCGTTTGCAGCTGACACACTTCAACTAGCGTGGAGAGCGTCCCGAGGACGAGGACCGACGAAAAGGGCGGCCCCTGCGCTGGGCAGGCCGTGCGGGGCTCTGCTCGCCCGGGAGCTCGCTGCCTGGCACCGAGGTGGCGTTACCCCGCGCAGACAGCCGAGGGCTCCGCGCGCGTGTGGGAAACAGGCTTCCTCAGGACAGCCGTGTGTCCAGGCCTGTCGCTGCCTCGTGACATTCCATGTCCAGGAGAAGCTAAAACCACCGACAAGAGAGAGCCCCCGCTGAGCCACTAACTTCACTGTGCTAATTCTTTTTGGACCATAGCTAGTAACACAGTTTTTAATGCGCGGGCCTAGAAGCAGGGCTAGGAATGTTAGAATTACAGGGCCAGCCGGTGCCACTAGTAGAGTAGTAAGCCATGGCAAGCTGGCAAACCAACCCTGGAACCATCCGTAGGATCGTTTCTGTTTTTGTTTTTGTTTTTGACAGGTAGAGTTTTAGACACACAGAGAGAAAGGTCTTTCTTCTGTTGGTTCACTCCCCCAATGTCCACCATGGCCGGTGCTGTGCCGATCCAAAGCCAGAGCCAGGTGCTTCCTCCTGGTCTCCCATGCGGGTGCAGGGGCCCAGGCACTTGGGCCATCCTCCACTGCCCTCCCGGGCCACAGCAGAGAGCTGGGCTGGAAGAGGAGCAACGGGGACTAGGGGAGTAGGGGACTAGAACCTGGCGCCGTCATGGGGTGCCGGCGCCGCAGGTGGAGGATTAACCAAGTGAGCCGCGGCGCCGGCCCCCATCCATAGGGTTCTTGTCTAGTTGTGTTACCAGAGAAGCAAAGGGTCCTTGTCTTCGTGCAAGAAAGAATTCAGGCGTGAGGCAGCAGGGGAAAGCAACATAGCAAGGTTTATTAGGGTAGGGACGCACGTAAGAACGGATGGGCACCTCTCCAGGCAGGATCCGAGAGAGAGTGCGTAGTTCATGTGCAGGCTGGGGTTCCTAAGGGGATGGGTCTTGCCTTCCCGCCTTTCCCCTCCCCCTCTCCTTCTCCTTCTCCTCCCGGACAAAGCACTTGTTGGGTTAAATACGAAAAATTCCTGTCTGACTTTTTCTCCCTGAACTTACCAGGGAGATGCCTGGCTGGCATCGGCATCGCCCCACCTGTTTACCAGGCCAGGTAGAAGGGGCAGGACTCCCTGGAAGGTCATCAGGATCCAGGCAGGACTTCGAAGTGCAGGATGCTGGGCTTCTGGAGCTTCCACAGTGGGTGCTGGTCTTCAGGCCTTTCTCAGGCACACATGGGCTCAATTTCTGACTTCCTACCTAACATAACTGTGGACACCAATCCAAGCACAAGACGCCCACTGGAGTGGAGGTCAGAAGACCTGATTTCCCTATCTGGCTTGCTCATGATAACACAAAAGAGTCCTCAGAGGGTCTGATACCTAATTTGTTATCAGCAATCAAGGAGCTGTTCTTGGGGTAAAACTGGAACAGGAGTGGGAGGACAAGGGCTGGAAGGTGAAAGCCTGGAGATGGCCAGTCCCAAACTTGCAGGGATTATTGATAAGCCAGGGGGAGTAGAGCCGTTGATGCAAGAGCAGAGGCCACGATTCAAAGGAATGAGGCCCGGAGTGGGCTAGACAGGGTCTAGAACAAAGGACAGAGTCATTATGAGAGGACCTAAGAAAGGTGCTGTCTAAGCCAAACAGAAACTGACAGAAGGGGCCTGATAATAATCCGGTGGGCTTGAAGGCTCTGTCCGTTATGAGGAACAAGCTTATCGATCTCTTCACACGGGGTACATCCTAAGGGAGGTGTGAACCTCTTGGGGAAGGCACCCTGTTGTTGGGAGCCACTGTGCTGGTGTCCCTGTATAGGCCTTTGTTTAGACTAACCTTCAGCTGTGTTCCTGTAAGGAGGATTCACTAGAAAGTTCCATTTGTACAGCTCACTGCTATGGTTAGCGCTTGGCCATCTGACTTCAGTGCTCTTACACGACCTAACTTTAGAAATGGCAGAGTAACTGATTAAGCAGACACTGTTAAAAAGAGACATTATAGTTTTTGCAAGAACAGATTTTAAGATTTACGATTGAGACCATTTCCAGATAATTACTAACATTAGTACAGATTAAAAAAAAAAAAAACCCTATTGTTATAAAAGAAGATCAGACTTCAATTTAAGGTTAGTGTAATTTTGCATTAACATTTAACTTATAGAAAACTCTGTAAACAATGTTTTAAAATCAAACTTTTTACAACTTTTTATGACTTGCTCACACCTTCTGAACCTTTACACCTGTAGTTACTTTTCCATAGTTTTGAATTGTCATGTATGGACAACCTATGAGAATACATGCTGACAAACTTAAACAGTCTCTCTTATCAAATTTAAGATGTTAAAAGTACACATAATACATTTTTCATGTTTTACTTAGCATTGATGCCTAGATGACTTAAGACACTGAGTTATTAATGAATACCACACCATTATCTGAATTAAAAGTCAAAATTACTTTTCCAAACAAAAGGATAACACCACTTGGGCAGCAACAGTCACTAGTGCATGGTTACAAGTTTGAAAAGATCTTCATCCTTAAGAGAAACAAGTTTAAAGCATATCAAAGACATGTAAAACTGAGCAAGTGAACCAAAGGGCTTTTGCATTAGCCCAACTTTTTTAACCAATCTGTATTGGCTTACTTTAGTTAACAACATAAAGGCTTGTATACACAGAATTTAATCTCATTTTTATAGGACTACTCTAGCTGAAAAGCAAAAACATGAATACAACATAGATTTGACATCATTTACTACATTTTAATACACTTTGTATAATTTGAATTGACTCAAACAGCTGTTACTTTAACAAATTTAGAGTCTCATCCTTTGAGAGTTCCAGGGATCCGACTGGAAGCCCCAAAGTTGAAAGACTCGGTTTAGAATTTACACTATCAGTGAGTCAAACCATTTTGGTCAAAAATTAGTACATTTAACCAAGGCTGTGGGCTAGATCTGATCAGTGTTAGGTAATCACTCAAACATTAAAGACAGGCAGATAACGTAAACAGCTTCGTATTGTAGTTTTTCCAATCAAGACTCATACTGGCAATAGAAAAATGCGAAACCTTCAAGACACATGAAAACTCTCATCAGATAAGTTAGCTACAGCAGCACAGAAAAGAACTGATTATCAGCGTATGAGTCCATTGCTTAAGTTTTTATTAACTGTAAAGAGAAAAACCCATCAAGTTGGAAAGGGTTAATGGATTAAGGTTCTTGCTCCCTTAGATAAGGCCAGCAGTAGCCAGAGGCACTTCCCCTGCCCCCCCTCCTAGTGAGGAGGTTAGTGAATTGGAAATGGAGACTAAAAAAGCGGCCCTGTGGAGCCCTTTCCCAAGAGATATCTGGCTAAGCCTGCTTGGGTGCAGTAGGCCACACTGACTGGAATAGAGTGCAGAGAAAGGCTGTGGTCCCCCATTTACAGGGAAGACTGTGCACACCCGGGCCTAGCAGGACTGGCTGTAGGGTTGGGTAGGTGTGCCGTTTCACCAAGAGTGCTGGGAACCTCCATAGCGCCTAGTCTAATTAAAACAGCCACCAAGTTGAGATCTTAAACCAGAGCCAGATCCAATCAGGGCTACTGCAACCACTCAATTAAAACAGATAATTAATAGCGTACAAAAGCTTTTCAAGACATACCGGAACTACCATAAGCTGCAAAGATGGAAAAACATTTATCAGGTTGGAAAGGGTTATTGAATCAAGACTTTTCTCTAGGTCAAGATACCTGTGGAATTTTTCCTCTCTCTTTCTCCTGGCCATAGGTATAGGGAGCAGTGGGCTCATATGCATCATGAGCAGATTTTAAATCCTTTAACATTTTAAAGGGGACTGGATGGTGACTGGCATTTCTTGGCCATCTTCTGTATGTACTTTCACTGGAAAAGCATCAAAAAAGATTTTGGCTTCCTCCTGGCCTTGCTGTGCTGCTTTTCTCAGGGTTTGAGTGACATTCTTTTTAAGATATTTGGCAAACATTCCCCTTCTTGACAAAGGGATAATTTTTTATCATTGTTTTTTTATAAATAATTTAAAGGGAGGGGCGGAGGGAGTAACCTTTTCCATAGAACTAGAGGATCGGCAGGATTGATTATCCTCGCCATCACAGCTTCTGGCTTCCTCAATTTTCTCATGTCCTCCCGATGCATCTCATCTACAAGGCCTTCTTCAATAAACCAAGGACATGCAATTTCTATGGTTTCTATAAATTGCTCTATTACTTTCTTTTTTAACCCTATTCCTTGCGTCTGCAATAATGCCTTCACTGCCTTTACTATTGGGGGATTTTTCCCAATGCTTGTCCCATAATGCCTGCTCAAAATAAATCTCCACAATTTTGGTGTCGGGTACTCACCACAAATTGTATACCTCTATAGTCGCGACTCCATGAATCCAGGTTCCTCACTGCTTCTCTAATTCTCAGGTCCCACATTCGGGCGCCATTTGTGCCGGCCTGCAGCACGATGAACTGGGTTTTCCTGAAACAGAGAGTGGGAATGCGGAGAAAGGGACGCAAAGAATGGAGCCAAGACAAGTCCTGATCAAGGCTTGTTTATTGAATAAATCCAGTAGTATTTAAACATGACCAGTTGATTACAAGAAGGAGCACAAAAGATTTTCATATCAAAAAGGCTCTTAAGGTTACAAAGAGTTCCCAATAAGGTTCTTAATTATTGATTACAAGGGTACAATAAAACACTTAGGTGACAAATGCAGGTTATAGGTGTGACTGATTATCTGTATCATTTCTTGTGAAAGGTTTAGGTTCTTCTTGCCTCTTCCCGGAATCTCCCTAGCCCAATTGTCAGTGCCGGGGAAGTCTCCATATGTTTAAGTGTAAACAAAGGGAGTGACTACCTGTGGATGCCCACACTTAAACCTTTATTCGATATCCTGAAGGGAGACAGTTCCCCTACCTCCCAAGGAGTGCTTACTCCCGCAGCATGCCTAGCCTTGCAAAAGGTACAACAAGCCTTATCTCAGAGCTGTGTTTCTTGCATTGATTGTAATCAACCTTTAATTCTTATTGTTTTGATTGCAGATTATTTACCCACCACTCTGTTGTGGCAAGAGGCCCCTTTACTTTGGATATATTTACAGGCTACCCTTCAAAAGAATCTTGTACCATATTATAATGCAATAGCTGAGATTATTGCTAAAGGGAGACTAAAATGTACAAAAGATATTTGAAATAGAGCTGACATGTATATGTCAACCAACCATATACTAACAAACAGCTAATATGGCTCCTGTCTTTCACTGAAGGCTGGCCTCTTGCATTAGCTTCTTTTTCAGGACAAGGTCGTAATAACTATCCAGCAGATAAAGTGATACAATTTTTATGACATCATTCCTGTGTATTTCCACGAAATGCAAGCTTTCAACCCTTAGAGAATGCTGGCTTGATATTTATAGAGGGTGCCAACACTGGTCAAGCTTCTGTAATTTGTGATGGTCACCGTACAGTTATTAACACCTCTTTTTCATCTCTACAGCTAGTTGAATTAGCTGCTGTTGCACTTGCATTGCAGTCTACTTTGGATGTAGCGGTTAACATATACACCGATAGCAAATATGTGTTCCTGTCGGTGCCTCGATTGGAAACTTGTTCATTCCTTCCTGGATCCTCAGCTGCCTCTCCTTTGTGTTCTCGCATTTGCACTGTCATTCGGCAGCATACCTGCCCTTTCTTTATAGGTCCTATTCGAGCACATTCCAATCTTCCTGGACCTTTGGTAGAGGGCAATCGTGTGGCACATTCTGCTCTATGCATATATTCTATTGATACAGCAACAGGAGATCACGTTTTACATCATTTAAATGGGCATACGTTACGCTTAAAACATAATATGACTCGAGAACAAGCTCGACAAATTGTAACATTCTGTTCTACTTGCTCCATCCAGTTACCAGTACCTCACCTTCGAATTAATCCTCGCGGTTTATTCCCCAATCAACTATCGCAAATGGATATCACCCACTTCATGGAATTTGGTAAACAAAAATATATACGTGTGTCTACTGATACTTGTTCTGGATTTATATTTGCTTCCTTACATACAGGTGAAGCCACAAGACGTGTTATTACAAGCTTTTGCTTCCCTAGGAACTCCAAAGCAGATTAAAATGGATAATGAACCTGCTTATATCTCTGCCTCTTTTAAAAATCTTTGTGTAACTTTTTTATATCTCATGTTACTGACATTCCTTATAATCCTCAGGGTCGAGGCATTGTTAAACGTACACATAATACTTTAAAGCAATGCTTTAATAAAATTAAAAAAGGGGAGTTTGGGATTCTTGCCCATTCTCCTAACAAATGGCTCTCACATGCTTTATTCATTTTAAATTTTTTCACATTGGATAAAGATGGTCGTATTGCAGCTGATCAACACTGGCATCCACACAGCTGCGAAAAGAGCAATGGTGAAATGGAGGGGTCCTATCACCAATCAATCGAATGGACCTGATCCGGTACTGGTATGGGACGCGGGCTCCTAAGGGATGGGTATTTTTATGCAACCAATTTGCTTTTACATTGTTAGCCCCTGATGATTTTCACAACCGCTCATTGGGCCGTGTGGCCCCAATGCTTTAACATCTGTATTTCCAAAGACAGGACAGGGACGCTCATTCCCTGAGAACTGTGGTGATGATGTCATCGTAATTGGAGACCTGCTTTCACCATGGCTATACAGCTAGTGGGAGTTCCTGGATTGGTTTATGGAAATAATCGTGGACTACGAAGGCTTACATGTTTGGTGACCAAAACAATCAATCTTACTGCTACTGCGCTATCCAGTATAGCTGAAGAATTGGATCAAGTTCATCCAGGAGTACTCTGAAACCGAGCAGCTATCGATTATTTGCTGTTAAAGGATCATATAAGCTGTAAATCTGTACCAGGGGAATGTTATTTTAACATTACGAACAATGTGCCATATATAGAGTCTGTTATTGATAAACTTAAGAGTAAAATGCAACATATGTTTATTACTAACCCACTATTCATTTGGAGGGTTTCAATGGATTCATTGGTTATCAATGTTGGCTGGACCGCTACTGCTTTTCCTACTTTGTATGGGATGTTTTCCGTGTGTTCTGCAATTTGTGCTAACCTCGCTGCAGTCTGTATGGACTGACATTCATCATTTAAAACTTTGTACCAAACCTCCTTTTGTAATCAAAAATAGTTGATATTTGGCTATATGTTTCATCTCTCGCCTAATGTCAGGCTGGTCCGATGGTAGTGGGTTATCAGAACTTATCAACATTAGTGTCACTAAAGTTGGTATACAACCCCCCACTGCTAAATTTAACTGGCTTTAAAAAAATATCGATCATTCTTCAACTGCCCTATCCTTCTCAAACGAACAACAACAAGTATTGCGGCAGGGTATTCTAGATAATAGTGCAGCCATTGATTATCTTCTCTTATTACATCACAAAAATGCAATCAAGTTAAGAATATGTGTTGTTTTAATCTTACTGATGACTCTCATAGTATTGCTATTGAAATCCAAAAACGCACAGAACTTGCTTCTTACTTGACTCAAGACAAAGGGTCCAAAAGCTTATTCAATTGGCTTACATCCTGGCTGCCAAATTTCTCCTGGCTTAAAGAACTGTTTGTGGGGATTGTAATCTTCCTCATAAGCCTCCTTACAGCCCGTCTTGTCGGCAGGTGTTTCGTGTATTTTCTAACTAGGCCTTGGAAGTCCCTCAGAAGATAAGACGGTGGGTAGTCAATGACGGGTAAGATGGGTTGCCGCACATAGCAACCTAAGACAGGGATTCATCGATGACGATGGATTCTGATGACGGGTAAGAATGTGCAGGTGGAACCCACAACCTAAGACAGGCACCATCGTTTGCTTCATTATAAAATTAAATTAAAAAAAAAAAACCAGCACCGCTCAGAGTGCAGAGTTACATTTAATGGGCCTCCACCTATCTTTACGTTGCTTCTGATGCCTAGCTTTCTCTTCCTCCTGGTTTTGGTTAAAGCAGACCTTTGTGGCCCACACTAGAAGTCTACAGTCACAGGCGTAGTAGTGGTTCTGGTAGTGGCTCTTCTGTGAGGTAGACAATGCCCCTGAGGAAAGCTGTGTCCTCACTTGAAAGCTTTCTCTCCCTTTGCGTGGTCTGAAAGGGAGGTTTTGCCTGTTTACCGTGCCCAAGGCGAAGTCAACCTAGCTGTGAAATTATAATTTAAGCTCTCCTTTTGCCTATGCTATTATCACAGAAAATGTTAGCCATCCCTTTTCTAAGATCCAAAAGCCAAGTGGTGCCTCTTGGAGCGTCCTTCTGAATACTCAGTCTCCCATCTTGAAGAGACTGGAGAGAGGAGGGAGGGAGTCCCAGACTGCTTGCTGACAATAGCAATAGCAAATGAAGACTTAGCAAGCGATGTCACCCTTTAGATAACCACTTAGGAGAACATTTAACAGAAGGTCCGATGCCTCCTGTAAGTTTTAAGAATACATGTGTTTGGAAACATCTCTTAAATATCTGACATGATGTGGCTTGTTGAATCAGCAAACTCAAGCACAAACATATAAAAACATTTCGTTTCTTTCTACCAACAGATTTAAAGCTTCTGATACAGAGATTCAGGTCACAGGAATCAAAATGTATCTTTGATTAATTTTAGCAGTTTAAATTTATGAGCAATCTGTTCTCTATAAGCCAATGAAAATAAAGCTCTTAATAAATGTTCCCGTGTAGACATACCATATGTGTATACATATAACATAACATACAAGATAGCACAATAAAGCAGTTTCAGTAATAGCTTTAAAAAAAAAAATTCTTTAACTCCTTTTGGTAAATTACCAGTTGGTTCGAATGACTTGCTGCTCTTAGTAACCTCAGTTAACCATACTTTCTCTCGGTTGGTATCTGTAATACATTATTGGCGTCATCTGTTTACAGAGTTACCCCAAAGTTCTGAATACAATAGAAGTGGCTGGAAAAAGTCCATCAGAATAACAACGCTTTAGTTTTATGAGCAGCAAATTTGATATATAAAACTGTGGATGGCCAAAGACTTTAAGTTGCCACGTGTAAACTTCTAAACTCATTAACCAACAAGAGGCACTCGCTTACTTCACACAGTATTTCCAAAAGCACCTGCAGGATTTTACAGAACATTTAACCCTTTTAGGCCTTTAGGGCTTTCTCATTAGGATAACCATCGTGTCTGGTAACACAAGGTCATTAGACTTTTTAACTTACAGACATTTGTAGCGGTAGCATTTTATATTATCAAAACTTAAAAGGTAGCACCACTTCACATCTTGACAGTACTTCTAATATAATCCAAATAGCCTGCTTCGTTGGTGTCTCTACAAGATGAGAGACACATATCCTTTGATTTTTTTCTTCTTTCTTATCTTTTTTTTTTTTTTTTTGAATGCCTGTCAAGGATGCCAAGAAGGCTTAAAATATCTGGTTGAAATAAGATCCCTTAACACGATGACATAATATAGACCAAATTTGATCCCTGTGACAAGGTGATTACTCAAATGTTTTAGGATAAGCATATATTCAAACAAATCATAATTCTTAACACAAACTCAGGTGTTTTTAAACAAGTAGAATTTAACAGAGACATCAAGAGAACATAATAGATTACTTTAACATAACACAAAATCTGTGTCTCTTTGGTTGTTCCAAGACTCAGAAATAAAACCTTAAATTTAAGAGCTGGGGCATTGAGTCGAATCCCATGCTTTGGAACAGTTTTAACAGAGTCAGGACTAGGGAGAGAGACGAGCTTACTGGAGCTTGCTAAAACACTGAACAGAGTCGCCAATTAAAACGATCAGGCCGGCGCCGTGGCTCAATAGGCTAATCCTCCACCTTGCGGCGCCGGCACACCGGGTTCTAGTCCCGGTTGGGGCGCCGGATTCTGTCCCGGTTGCCCCTCTTCCAGGCCAGCTCTCTGCTATGGCCAGGGAGTGCAGTGGAGGATGGCCCAGGTGCTTGGGCCCTGCACCCCATGGGAGACCAGGAAAAGCACCTGGATCCTGGCTCCTGCCATCGGATCAGCACGGTGCGCCGGCTGCAGCGGCGGCCATTGGAGGGTGAACCAACGGCAAAAGGAAGACCTTTCTCTCTCTGTCTCTCTCTCTGTCCACTCTGCCTGTCAAAAATAAAAAAAAATAAAAAAAATAAAAAAAAAAAGATCAAAAGGAGATGCTACAAGTTTTAAACAGATTTCTAAGACAATTAAAAACTGTTTGCTAGGGGCTGGTGCCATGGCGCACTAGCTTAATCCTCCCCCTGTGACGCCGGCATTCCAAATGGGCGGTGGTTCGAGTCCCGGTTGCTCCTCTTCCAATCCAGCTCTCAGCTATGGCCTGGGAAAGCAGTGGGAGATGGCCCAAGTCCTTGGGCCCCTGCACCAGCGTTGGAGACTGGGAAGAAGCTCCTGGCTCTTGGGCTTCGGATCGATGCAGCTCCGGCCATTGCGGCCATTTGAGGAGTGAACCAGTAGATGGAAGACCTCTGTCTCTCTCTATCTCTCAGTGTCTGTAACTCTACCTGTCAAATAAATAAATAAAATCTTTAAAAAAAGTTTCCTAACATATGTATTGCAAAAATCTTATTTCCTTAATAGAGGATTATCAGATTATAATTCTATGTTAACAAAAAATAGAATAGATTTGGATTAAAAATTTATTTGTTATAACGTTCTGTGACTTCATCACACCCTCTTCAACTTACTTGAAATGTTCTATCATTTCCATTCCAGTCAAGAGTAAACCAGCCATCAGGATGAAGTCATTCTTACAAACCATGTCCTTTCTTTATTCAAAAAAACCTTTTATCTTCTTAACCTTTCTTATCTAGCACACATTTCTATACTTGTGATGTTTTCCATCTGCCAATTTCCTTGATTTACATTTGAAAGAACCTGTTAAA
Source organism: Oryctolagus cuniculus (assembly GCF_964237555.1). Taxonomy (NCBI): domain Eukaryota; kingdom Metazoa; phylum Chordata; class Mammalia; order Lagomorpha; family Leporidae; genus Oryctolagus; species Oryctolagus cuniculus. Next base: position 19,678,857 of record NC_091448.1, on the reverse strand, counting down.
AAGCTCCAAATTAAGACAATATTTAAAAAATTTTTTTTTGGGGGGGACAGGCAGAATTAGACAGTGAGAGAGAGAGAGAAAGTCTTCCTTTTACCGTTGGTTCACCCCCCAAATGGCCGCCACGGCCGGCGCGCTGTGCTCCAATCCAAAGCCAGGAGCCAGGTGCTTCCTCCTGGTTTCCCATGCGGGTGCAGGGCCCAAGGACCTGGGCCATCCTCCACTGCCTTCCCGGGCCACAGCAGAGAGCTGGACTGGAAGAGGAGCAGCAGGGACAGAACCGGCGCCCCAACCTGGACTAGAACCCGAGGTGCCAGCACCACAGGCGGAGGATTAGCCAAGTGAGCCGTGGCACCGGCCCACACAATATTTCTTTTTATGTATTTATTTATTTATTTGTGTTGGGGGGACAAAGCTGCCTTTGGGGTGGAAGGGCTCCTCCACCTGCTGCTCCCTGGTCTCCACAGTGTTAGCGTCTGTGAAAAGACAATGTTGTCTCTAACGCAATAAGGGGGTGACGGGCCAGGGGGGAAAATGTCTTGCTGCTGCCGGCCCCCCAGCTCCCACTGCCCTCTGGCCTATGTGCGGTGGCTTAGAGGTGTGGGGGAGACTCCCGTTGTGACTGAATGTAACGCCCTTGCCCCTGCCACAGCCAATGCAGGGGAAGGGGGGGGCTCTTTCTGTCTCTTCCTGCCCCTTCTCCCCTCAGCTAAAGAGACTTTGAACTTAGGGGCCCATGAGCCTGGAGAGGCCTGAACCCAGTGAGGAAGTGTACGGGGAGGGGAGCCCTCTCCCACCCCTATTTCCTTCTGGGAGTGGTCAAGGGCTCAGAGCCCCCTGCTGGCCTTTCCTAGCCCATCTTCCTGGGGCCTGGCTGTTTTTAATGAAAATTTCAGAGGAGGGGAGGGGAGGGGAAAGAAAGGAAAGAAAGACAGGGTCAGAGAGAGAGGTAGAGAGAGGTCTTGCATGCTCTGGTTCTCTGGTGGGATGCAAAGGCAGGAGGCAGGAGGTTCTCCTGGGTCTCCCATGCATGCGGGTGCAGGGGCCGTAGCAGAGAGCTAGAACGGAAGAGGTGGGAGCAGAACCGGCGCCCATGTGGGGCTTGGAGGCAATAGCTACGTATGTCAGAGTCCCCTGTTGGGAGGTGCAGGCTGGTTGGCTCCCAGAGGTGGACCACTGCCATTGGGGCTGGACAGCGAGACGTCTAGGCTGGCCGGTGTGGTTGGTCTGCTGTTCGTCTGCACACGCAGGGGAAACAGCACAAAACACGAGCAAGGAGAAGCCCCAGACGTTTCTGGGCAAGCAAGCCCACGAGCTGGGTGAAGTCTGCCTTTGAGACCGCGTTGTATCCCCCGAAGGGATACACCGTGCCCGGAGGTACTGCAATACCGGGTCGATGCGCGGAGTGGACGGAGCAAGCTCCTATTCCAACTCCCGGCTCCAAAAATCCATTTAATATATTGTCCTCGGATAGAGGACGTATCAGATATTAAACTGATAAGAACAGATACTACACTTGATCTTAGCCAAAAGGCCGAGAAGCGATGCCGGGCCCCTGCGCGCGCGCCGCCGCCCGCCCCCGCCGCGCACCTTTCACGCGCGGTGACTCCCGCCCCGCCCCGCCCCGCCCCCGCCGCTCCTCGGGCCCGCGCGCGCCCCGCAGGCCACGCCGCCCTATCGCCCTCATCGTCCACGCGGGCGATTCCTCGCCCGCGCTCGGGACCGGCCCCCCTCCCCCCTCCTCCCTTCTCCTCCCCCGCCCCACCGCCGCGGCCGCACTCATCTGCATGTCACGCCCCCGCCGTCCTCATCTGCATGCACCCGCCCCGCCCCGCCCCAGGGACCGCGCGCCACCCCGCGGAAACATGGCCACGTGGCTCGGCCTTGTGGGCAGCGCGGCCTCCGCACGGAGTTCCCGGGTTCTCCCGCGAGGGCCGGAGAGAGCCGGCGGTTCCGCCGCGTACTCGTGACTCCCGGCTGGGGCGGGACCCACACCGCGGGGGACCGGCCGCCGCACCGACTGCCGCTGTGAGAGGGGCCTTGTGTTTCACTGGAGCTCGTTTGCAGCTGACACACTTCAACTAGCGTGGAGAGCGTCCCGAGGACGAGGACCGACGAAAAGGGCGGCCCCAGCGCTGGGCAGGCCGTGCGGGGCGCACCGACTGCTGCTGCCGCCTCCGCCCCAAGGACGCGGATGCCTGGGGGGGGGGGGGGACCTGGATCCCAGTGGAAGGACGCCTCAAGAAAGGGGGTTTCTGTTTATTCTTAATGATTTGTTTACTTACCGGAAAGACAGTCACACAGAAGCTTCCATCCGCGGGTTGAGTCCCACATGGCGGAAGCCGGCTGGGAGCCCGGAGCTCTGTGGTGGGCTCCGTGGGTGGGCTGTCTGAGAAGGTTTTCTTGCCCCCGTTATCAGGTAACCCCTTGGTCCTGAGGAGAGAGAATTCTCCTGGGAGCTTTCCTGGGGAAGGGCTGGGACCACCTGGGAGGTGACCAGGGTCTGGGCTCCTGGGTTTCCGCAGCAGGTGCTGGGCTGCAGGCCTGTCTCTCTCTCTCTCTCACATACACACACACACACACACACACACACAGGCTCAATTTCTGACTTCCTACCTGACATATCCCCCCTCAAGAGAGAATACCCGTAATTCTTTTATGGGGATAAATGGGTGGGGTTCTGTCTTCTAGCTACTTCCGAAGCTGACAAGTGGGCGTCCAGGGGGATATGGGTGTTTTTCTCTTGCTCTCTGTCCTGTGGTGCTTGAGAGTGGCCTCGGGAAGCATGGTCCTGCTTGGTCCAGAGAGCGGGTCACCTCGCCCGATGAGTAGGCTGGAAGCCATGTCCTAGAGGCATCTGGAGCAGATGGCTTGTGTTCTGTTAGAGAGAGGACACGCAAGGATGTTAAGGGGCAACAGTCTGCAGCGAGCACAGAATGTGCTTGGTGCTGTGTCGCCAAGGAGAGGCAGTGACCAGCATTTCCATGACCAGATGTGGTGTTAGGCCAGATATTTTAGTCTTGTCTGACCTGGCCCTGGAGTTGTCTGGCCTCGTCCAAGAAAGCATGAACATGACTTTTGCCCCTTTAGTTTGACCCTGGCTCGGGGCACTTTCTCGGGCAGCAGGTCGCAGGTCTAGGGCCTGCCTGTTTGAAGGCCTGAATTTGCAATCCCTTTGTGAGAGCCCTAGTCCTGGCAGCTTTTCAGTGGATAAAAGCTGAGCCTTGTTTGCTTGCTTTTCCCAAAGGAGGGGGCTCTGCTCTGGCTCCCTGCTGAGAGCCTGGTGTAGGAGCTGTGCTATTTCCCTGCATCTAGGAATCGGTTACCTGTTAGGGAAAAGGTGGGACTGCCTGAGGTTTGCAGAAGTAAGCATTTGCTGCATGGCCCATATCCTCTCTGGCGCTGGTCTTCTCTCCCCAGGGGAGTGGAGAAGGGTTAAATAATTCACTCTCTAAGGGACCGGTCATGCCTTTTCTTCTGGATACCTAGTAGCTCGTTTTGCTAGGAAGTTAAGCCGATGGATAAGACCAGAATCTCAGGCTGGGAAGGGGAGCAGACTAATAAATCATTTACATTTAACCATCTACATTTTGGATTACTTTGCACCCCTTCAAGAGATAGGCCCTTTAAGTCCTCGGTGAGGACCCATCCAAATAGGTGCTGTTACTCAAAGCCCTGTTTTTAGGAACTGGCAGTGAAGTAGGCAGGTGTATAGGTTAAAGTCAATTAGCTTTGTGAGCTGGAAGACCGTGCCTTTGCCACACCTCTGTGTGACCTCAGGCCCCTACCTGGCCACACCTGAGTGCCCACCGGCCAATCAGGTTAATTAACCACTCCCCTTTGGAAGTGGGTTAAAAGCCTGGGACCAAAGCCTGGGACCCCGTGTGTCCTGGCCCTCTTATTTTCCCTGGCCTCTAGCCAGGAGGGGGCTGGCTGTAGCCCTGTGCCTCCAGGGCCCGTGGCCTTCAGACCACCCGCCCTAGGCTTCCTGGCCTAGATGCTCCTCCACGTGGCTGGTTCCTGGTGCTCCGTATGAGTCCAGATTTGCCTCTCTCTCTTAGATAAAGCTCTCACTCTCCTATGCATCTTTCGCACTAAGTAAAGCTTACCATGTACCATGCTGCCTCGTTTATCTGTGCCGGTATTTAGAATTCTTCTCTAAATATTAGGCAAGAGCCCTCTCGGGCTTATTAATATTGGGGATTTATTAACAAGCATATGGCGATATCGTATGGCACCTCAAATTTCAGTACCATATGTGGAAACCCAGATGGGCCTTCTGGGGAACTTTAAGGAGCCACATTTTCATATATATTTTAGGGGTCATTTCTGATATCATATGGCACCCCAAATGCCGGTAACATACGTGGCATCCCAGATGGTGCTTCCGGGGAACTTTAAGGGGCCACAGTTGGATATATATTTTGAGAGGCCGTTTCTGATATCAGCAGGAAGGGCTTTCAGGGTTAAGAATATTTGGATAGACATCAAGGCCTGGCTGGGTGTGTGAGGCCCAGACCTACGCGTGGGGTGCCAGAAGAGAAGAGAGATGAGAATCTCCTTAAGAGAGGCACCCTGTTGACTCCCATTATGAAGCTGGACTAGGAGGAGAGCTGAACAGGAGGCTGGTACAAATAGGCAACTTATGTTTCACTGACCCTAGGCCATCCCCTCAACAGCAGTGGCTAGAGCTGGAAGCTGGGCAGAGGCTGGGCAGAGCCAAAGGCTTTAAGCTCGGAGCCACAGGGTCTGCGGTTCTGAACCAGGGGTCCTTCGACCCCAGGGCAGTTCCGTGTCCAGTGGCCTTGCTCTCGGCTGAGCTGACAGGAGGCAGTTTCTGTCACGACGGCTGCTTGCCCAACGCCCTGGCTCCTCACATCGGAAACGGGTGCCGTTTGGGGTGGACTGGCCTTGTTGGGTCTCCTTGACGGCAGATCACCGTGCAGAACAGCCATTGATTGGCCTGTTGCCTATCCTTACATCGCTCCTGCTGCAAGCTTGCTCCTCGTTCTGGTCTCTAATAAAGCAGGGGCAGCCTCTATGATGTCAGTCAAGGGGTGCTCAACCCAACCCTGATTTTTGAAGATTGCTTTAATGTCATCAGGGGGAGCTAGACAACTATGGTCATGGGCAAATTCTGACACTTAGTATTTTCCTGTGAGCTATAACCATGCCCATGAAGAGACCTTTTAGGTAAGAATCAGGCTAGCTGTGACATTACTTCATAGTTTAACCTCTCATTTTCTGGCTATGCTGTTTGGTCCTCTATACTGTGGCCAGGCATTAGTACAGAAAAGGTCAGTCATCCCTTATATAAGGTCTGGGGATCAAACCGTGCATCACAGTGGAGAGTCCTGCAGAACAGTAGTAGCTTCCCTTCTGGAAGAGAAGAGAGGAGAAATGAGGCAGCCAGTCGGGTCTCTCTGGTTGCTTAGCCTGACTCCCTGGGCCTTCAGATTTAAGCAGCGTTCAACCGGTGTGTTACTGCCATCCTTTGGCTTCTGGATATTTACCGTGTAGCCAGTGGGTTATGGGCCTGGGTTGCCGGGTTTAACTAGTGTTACCGTGTAGCCCATAAGTTTAAGTTTTGGGGCTTCCGGGTTTCCACCGTGTAGCCTGTGGACACTAGAGCTTTCTTGGGCTCCTGGAACCCAGGTCTCTAGCATCTGCCTCATAACCATCTCCAAGCATCTCCAAGTCTCTTTTGCAACACTCTCCCTTTGGGCTGGACCTCCGTGTGATCCACGTTTGAACTAACAATGCCCGGTTATTCAGCGTCAGCTGCATGGAGACTTCGTCATCTCCCTTTAAAGGATCTGGCTTCAGAGCCAGGGGCTGGAGCAGCTAGAAAGAAACATGCTTCTACCTGAAGTTTAGCATCATGTCACATCTTGGCAGCACCTTTAATCCAAATAGCCCAACTGGTTATTATCTCTGCGAGATGAGAGAGATCTCTTGGCATCTGCAGTAGCCCCTCTGGAAATATCAAATTCTGGAGAATTTAGAACTTTGATTTTCAGAAAGTCTGCTAAAGATGCCAAGAGAACTTAAAGTATCTGGGCAAAGCAGAATTCCTTAACACTGTGAAGTGATATCCATCCATGTAGTCAGGGCGATTTTAACACTTTTAGACCAGATCTAATCATAGTGACATTTAAAATAACTTAGACTTTTAAGGCTCGATGCTTTTCATCAATCATAACTTAAGAGACAGTAGAGTACACAATAGATTCCTTCGACGGAACACAAATTCCATGTCTCTTGTTGAATAAAGCAGAAATAAAAACCTCGAACATAAGAGTTAGCACACGAAATCACCACATAACTTGGAACAATTTAACAGTCAAAAAGAGCTTACAGGACCTAACTCTAGAAATGGCACAGAGCAACCAATTAAACAGACACTGTTAAAAGGAGACGGTGCAGTTTTTACAACAGCAGATTTTAAGATTTACGATTGAGACCATTTCCAGATATTTACTGACATATTTATATGCACTTTAAAAAAACGCATTGTCCTAACAGAAGCTCGGACTTCGATTTTAGGTCCGTGTGACTTTGGCATTAACACTCAACTTTGGCCAGCGACGCGGCTTACTAGGCTAATCCTCTGCCTGGCGGTGCCGGCACACCGGGTTCTAGTCCCGGTCAGGGCGCCGGATTCTGTCCGGTTTCCCCTCTTCCAGGCCAGCTCTCTGCTGTGGCCAGGGAGTGCAGTGGAGGATGGCCCAAGTACTTGGGCCCTGCACCCCATGGGAGACCAGGAGAAGTACCTGGCTCCTGCCATCGGATCAGTGCGGTGCGCTGGCTACAGCACGCCAGCCGCGGTGGCCATTGGAGGGTGAACCAACGGCAAAAGGAAGACCTTTCTCTCTGTCTCTCTCTCACACTGTCCACTCTGTCAAAAAAAAAAAAAAACACACACACACAAAACACACAAAACACTCAACTTGTAGAAAACTCTGTAAACAAGATTTTAAAATCGTAAACTTTTCTTATCTTTTTGTGACTTGCTCAGACCTTCTGAAACTTACACCCGAAGTTACTTTTAAGTAGTCTTGAATTGTCATGTATGGCCAACCTATGAGAATACATGTTAATAAGTCCCACCAGTCTCCCTTACAGAATTTAAGGTGTTATAATACATTTTCCCAAGTTTAACTTAGTAACGATGCCTAGATGATTTAAGGCACTGAAGTTGAATACACACCATTATCTGCATTATTTTTGAGGTCAAAATTACATTTCCCTGTTCTTAAGTACCCGATAAAGATGACACCTCCTGGACAGCAAGCAGAGACACTAGTGCATGCTCACAACTTTGAAAAGACCCTCATCTTTTAAAGAAACACGGTTAAAGCGTATCAGAAACACGGGTAAACCGAGCGAACCAAGCAAACCGGAGGGCATTTGGGTTAACCGGATTTTGAACCAATCTGTATTGGCTGACTGTAGTTACCAACATAAAGGCTTGTATACACAGAATTTACTCTCGTTTACTATAAGACCACTCTAGCTGGAAAGCGATAACACGAATACAACACAGGCCTGACATCATTTATAACCTTTTAGCATACTTGACATAATCTGAATCGACTAAACAGCTGTTATTTTAACAAAATCAGAGTCTCATTCTTTCAGAGGTCCAGGGATCCGACTGGAAGCCTCAAAGTCAGAAGACTCGGTTTAGAACTGAAACTGTCGAAGAGTCGAACCGTTTAGCCAAAAGAGTACGTTTAACCCGAGCATTTTACCAAGGCTGTGGGCCAGATCTGATCAGAGTTGAGGTAATCCCTCAAACATTACAAATAGGCAGATAACGTAAACAACGTTGAGACACAGTTCTCCCAATCAAGACTCAGTACTGGCAATAGAAAAACAGGAAACCTCCAAGACACGTGAAAACTCTCATCAGCCAAGTCAGGGACAGCAGCACAGAAGAGGGCCGATCATCAGCGTGTGAGCCCAGTGCTTCGGACAGGAAGCACATCACAACACAAAGAGGCAGTCAGACTCCTGCGGGGCTGAAGGAAAAGTTTCCATGAGCCGCAGAGAGAGACCCATCCATCGGGTTGTAAGGGTTCATGGATTAAGGTGTCTCTCTAGCTTAGGTGGGGAAACCTGCAAGGCCAGCCTTAGACCCAGGCATTTCCCCTCCCCCCTCCTTCTTGTGTGGAAGTCCCTTCGTGGTTGGCAGAAATGTTCCCGGAGGGAAGGCCATGGAAGCTGGGGGTTCTTGTCTTCACGCAAGAAAGAATTCAGGCGTGAGACCTAGAGCAGAGTGATAAGGCTTTACTGGGGACAGGGCATCTGTCAGGAGGGAAGGGACAGCGAGAGAGAGAGCGCCCAGTCACTCAGACTGGGGGAGAGCAAGGTTACATGGTTGAGTGCAGAGGATGAGGCCAGGCAGGTGGCTCCGCAGAGAGGCAGAGGGCTGAGGGTCCATCCCTTTGGATTCCCTAGGATTTTAAGGGGGTCTGTTTACCCACCTCCCCCCTCCTCCAGGACAAAGAATGGAGAGTCCTGGAGGAAGGGTTTGTTGGGAGAAAATTAGCAAATTCCTCCCCAGATTTGCTGGCACTGGGCTGAGTCGGGGGCTTCCCTTCAGGCGTGTCTGAGGTTTTCTTGCTGCAGGCCTGTCTCCCACACACACACACACACACACACACACAGACACACGGGCTCAGTTTCTGACTTCCTACCTGACAGCAGGTGAGACAGAAGCCCCAACACTGGGGCATCTTCCAAGCCCACCACAAACTGGCAACAGCTAAAGAGAAAACCTCTACAGCCTGCTTTTTGATGTCACGTGTTCCCCCGTGGGGGCGCACCCTGCTGTCCCCAGGGACTGGAACCCAGGCACCCTGGTGTAGACAAAGGCTCTCAAGCTGACCAAACGTGTGCCCCACACTGCCCCACCTGGGGTGCTGGGGTCGGTTGATCAGGGAGCCAGGTTGGCTTCAGTGTCCCTGTGCTGGGAATGAGATGAGAGGGGAATACGTGGAGCTGTATGGTGGTGTCGCCCTTGAGTTCCTGTCACTGTGACTTGTCCGTCCGTGTCTACGCATCGCCCCCGTTACCCTGCTTAGATCCCGGTCCCCCAGGGATCTTGCTCACCCTTCCTCTAAACCCAGGGCGGCACCAGCTAGGCCTCCTCCTGATAACTTCTGGGGGAAAACTCAGATAGGAGTTTCTCATATTTACACCCATAAAGTCGTTTGTTTCAGGAGGAGATGTGTGAAGACAAAGACCCATCTCCTTGAAACCCCCCAGCCTCAACCGGACTGCGCGCTCAGCCCTCTGCCTCCACGCTGAGCCGCCTGCCTGCCTGACCAGGTGTGTTCTCTCCACCCAACCATGTAACCTCGCTCTTCCCGCAGTCCGAGCGACTGGGCACTCTCTCAGGTTCTGTCTGCAGAGGTGCCCGTCCGTTCTTATGGACGTCCCTTCCCTAATGAACTTAGCTATTTTACTTTCCACTACCCTCTGTCTCGCACCTGAATTCTTTCTTGCGTGAAGACAAGAACCCTGCCATTCTCCGGTAACAAGCCCCCTTCCTCAGTCTGCACCGCTTAAAGGGACAGCACTAGCCCGTGCGCCCGTCTGGTGACCCCTCCTCCCGGTGCCTGCGAACCCCTTTCTGGGCAGTAAATCATGGACCGAGTCACTGCAGCAGGGACAGGAACTTGAGGCGCAGCCAGCAGTCCCAGCCAAGCCTGCTTCCCACAGCCGTGCCCAGCCATCGTGTTGCAGTATCGCACAGTGTAGTGGTCGTGTCTCTCCCTGAGAAAGGTTGTGCATCTCTGCACTTCCTTAACCCACCGCTTTATTCCCTGTGAACAAGCTCTTCCTGTCCTCTGTACCAGACCGCGGGGTGTACTCAGCCCTTGGTGCTGAGTCATGTAACTAAGGCGGGGCCTGCACTGTGGGGCAGAGGGTTAATTGCCACCTGGGACACTGGAGTCCCATCTGGGCTCCGGCTCAAGCCAGGCTGCTTCCACTTCAGATCCAGCTCCCTGCTAATGCGCCTGAGAAAGAAGCGGAACACAGCCCAGGTAATCTGGCCCCTGCGCCCTCGTGGGATGCTAGAAGAACCTCCTGGCTATGGCCTGGCACAGCTCCCATCATTGTGGCCATCTGGGGAGTCAACCAGTTTATGGAAGATCTCTCTCTCTCTCTGTGTCACTCTGAGTTTCTTTTTTTTTTTTTTTTTTTTGACAGGCAGAGTGGACAGTGAGAGAGAGAGACAGAGAGAAAGGTCTTCCTTTGCCGTTGGTTCACCCTCCAATGGCAGGAGCCAGGCACTTATCCTGGTCTCCCATGGGGTGCAGGGCCCAAGTACTTGGGTCATCCTCCACTGCACTCCCTGGCCACAGCAGAGAGCTGGCCTGGAAGAGGGGCAACCGGGACAGAATCCGGCGCCCTGACCGGGACTAGAATCCGGTGTGCCGGTGCTGTAAGGCGGAGGATTAGTCTAGGGAGCCACGGCACCGGCTCACTCTGAGTTTCAAATAAATGAATAGGTGCCAGCGCTGTGGTGTAGCAGGTTAAAGCCCTGGCCTGAAGTGCCAGCATCCCATATGGGTGCCGGTCCTAGTCCAGGCTGCTCTTCTTCTGATCCGGCTCTCTGCTATGGCCTGGGAAAGCAGTAGAAGATGGCCCAAGTGCTTGGGCCCCTGCACCCACGTGGGAGACCTGGAAGAAGATCCTAGCTTTGAATTGGTGCAGCTCTGGCCTTAGCGATCATCTGGGGAGTGAACCAGCAGACGGAAGACCTCTCTCTCTGTAACTCTGTCTTTCAAATAAATAAAATAAATCTTTTAAAAAAATAAATAACTTTTTTAGAGGACAGTATTTGATTGTCAAGAAAAGATTGTTGGTAGATGAGGACAAGTGCAGACCTTGGGGTCTCAAGAAATACTGTCCTTTCCTGCTCAGTGACCACGATCTGAGGCTTTTTTTTTTTAATTAAAATGATTTATTTGTTTATTTAAAAGGCAAGATAGAAGGAAGTGAAGATCTTTCATCGGCTGGTTCACTCCCCAATTGTGGGGAGCAACTCGGACTAGACTAAGTTACTGGAATTAAGACTTATTCTATGCATCTGCTCTCCCACAATATGGCGCTGGGAGAGGAGGAAACAGCTTTTGCGCAGCTGCCTCCAGTTCAATTGATAAGCTGCAGGAGCTGATCCTGCTCCTGATTGGAGGAGAGCAGCGTACTCGGCGTGTGGGTAGCAGAGTTGGGATTGGTGGAAGAGGACTATAAAGGAGGAGAGAGACAACATGCACCAGGAACATCTATCTGAAGGAACATCTGAGCAGCCCCCGAGAGAGCCGGCCGGCGGTGTCGTTCCTCCGCAAAGAGGGGGAGCGACACCCAATGGCTGCAATAATGGGCTCAGCTGATCTGGAGCCAGGAGCCAGGAGCGTGTTCTGGGTCTCCCACGTGGGTGCTGGGGCCCAAAGACTTGGCCATCTTCTACTGCTTTCCCTGGCCATAGCAGAGAGCCGGATTGGAAATTAGCAGCCGGGACTCAAACTGGCACCCACTGGACGCCAGCTCTGCAGGTGGAGGCTTTAACCTTCCAAGGCACGGTGCTGGCTACAGGTCGGAGGCTTTTAAGCAGTGCAAAGGGGAGGTTGGGCTGTTGAGCCAGGTCCCATCTGCTTGCTGGTCTGATACCAGGTATCTCAGAAGCAGCCCAGCTCCCTGGGAGACTTGTTCCCTGCCTTGGCTTCGTCATGAGGTGGAGATGGCAGGATATTCTGTGCAACGTGACTGCACAATGAAATGCAAGCAGCGAAGTATGACCTCCGAGATGTTCGTGTGTCATCCATCAGGGCACAGCCCAGTCAGTCTGGAGCCTGTGCTTATCCTGCCCTTTTATTTGCTACCATACACTTAGAGCCCCAGTCCTGCTGACCAGAGAGGACAATCGTAGCTGGCTTTCCAGTTTCTGGAATGCACCTGCAAGCACTGTTTGTTTTTTCTAGCACGCTGATTCCTCACAGAATCATTGGTTCTCTCTCTCTCTCTCTTTTTCCTTTTGCAGTGGATGCAAGACTTCATTAAAGGTCTCCCAACCAGCAGTTTGCTTTTGTACTTCAGAATAGGAAAAGGAAAAGGAAAAGGAAGCTTTTTGGTGAGATAACACTTTTCCCCTTGTTCTTCCAAATGCTCTTTCTTTTCGTTTTTCTTCCTTCCTCCCTTCCTTTGTTCCCTTCTGGCCGGCAGACAGAAGTGGGAGTGGGCACACACAGAGCGGGTAGGCTGGAGAGAGCGAGAGCAGGCGCTTTTGCTTCCATCTGCTGGTTCAGGAACCGCACCCATGTGGGAGGCTGGCTCTGCAGGTGATGGCTTCAACCGCAGCTGAGTCACTCCCCAGATGCCTGCAATGGCTAGTAGCCGTGCTGGGCTGGAGTGGAGCTGGGAGGGTCATCTTGGTCTCCCACAAAGGCGGCCGGGCCCCAACTACTTTGAGGCATCACCTACTGCCTCCCGGGGTCTTGCATCAGCAGGAAGCTCGAATCAGGAGCCAGAGCTGGAGTATTGTACCCAGGCACTCTGATATGGGATACAGGCATTTGCTTATCTCATAAACATTTATCTGAAAGAAGAGAGGTGCTCCATCTGCTGGTTCAGTCTGGCTAGGTTGAAGCCAGGAGTCAGGAGCTTCATCCATGGCTGGCAGAGTCCCAAGGACTTGGGCCATCTGTGGACCCAACTTGTCACAGCACCTTACAAGGGAGCTGGGGCGGTGTGGACTGAATCCGATATGGCATGCGGGCAGTAGCGGCTTAACACTGCTGTGCGCGACATTGGCCCTGATGCAGGCGTCTTAAGTGCAGGCCTCACCTCTGGGCTTAAATAGGCACATCCTGTCCCTAAAATAGTTGACTTAAAAAACCAACCGAACCGAACGCAACTTCTCGGACTTGTCCCCTTCTCTACTCTGATCTAGAACTCCTTCTAGTGCTGCTGAATAGCCAAACATCGCAACTGGCACTCACACTCTGTTTACCTTCACCGGGAGATGCAGCCTAAAGTGTAATGAAATCCCCTTCTCATCATGGACTTCTGGAATTCTTCGTTGATTAAGATTGTGCTCCAGTCACGGATAGAAACAAGTAACTTCCACACATCTCAGTGTCGCGACACAACAAACTGCAAAAACTTCTTTAAGCACTGATTCTTCTATTTTTAGTCACTTTGTTATTTACCCCGAGGGGGTGCACCGTGCCCGGAGGTACTGCAATACCGGGTCGATGCGCGGAGTGGACGGAGCAAGCTCCTATTCCAACTCCCGGCTCCAAAAATCCATTTAATATATTGTCCTCGGATAGAGGACGTATCAGATATTAAACTGATAAGAACAGATACTACACTTGATCTTAGCCAAAAGGCCGAGAAGCGATACCTGACCCTGCCGTCCGCGCTCCAGCAGGCCTCCCGCCACACACCTTCAGCTCGCGGCGACCACCCCAGCCCTCATGGCGCGCCCCTTTTCCTTCGCGTCCCTGACAGTCTTCTTGGTCTTCTTTAGGCGCCTGGGCACACTTCCTACTCTTCCTATTTTTTTTACGAGAAAAGTCAAGCCCCGCTTCTCCCGGCATTCCCGGGCTGACTAGCCGCATCTCATTTGCATGCTCCGCCCCTGACGCGAAGAGGCGTGGCTACCGCGAGAGGGCCCAGCTCTGCCGCCACCGCCCGGCTCTGCCTCCGACCGCGTCGCGGTTTGGTGGCGCGCGAGCCAAAAGACAGAGCTGGGGGCTGGGGGCTGGCCGGCGCGAGGGGTCGGGAAGGGCTGTGCGGGGGATGGCGGCCGTGCGGGGTGACGCGGCTGTACGGAGGGCGGTGTCTGCGGAGCGCGGCGTCTGTGCAGCGGGCAGCGTCCGTGCGGGGGGACGGGAGTTGTGCTGGGGTGCGGCCGTGCGGGGGCGGCGTCCGTGCAGGGGTGCGGCCGTGCTGGGGGCGCGGCTGTGCGGGGAGCCGGTTGCGGGGGGGGGGCAGGCTTCCCCTCCCTCCGTGGGGAGCTCCTCTTTCTTTCACTCGGTCTGGGGAGGCAAAGAGCTAGCCTTGCGCGACGTGGGAACTCGGGCGCGTTTGCCCTGCGGGACTGGAAGTTCGAGCGCCCGGGGCGGCTCGGACCGAGCCGCGCCCTGGGCTGAGCGCCTCGCCTGTCCCGTGGGGTCCGGGCTCCTGTTGTCATAAGCCGGGGCCAGGGCCAGGCGAGTCCTGCAGGGCCGAATTTAAGGACGCGCCCTCGGAACCCTTCGGGAATCATAATTAGTACTTTAATCCAACGCATTTTTCTTATCAAGAGACTTTCTGATTGGGTGCGTATATTCATAAACATACTTAATTATTTTTTAAATTTTTGCTCAAGGCAAATGTTTCATTTATTCCAGACTGATCCTCACCTGGTTATTGCTATCTCCATTCTATTGACTTTTGTCATCCAAACTGGGTGGGTGCGGCCAGCCAGGCAGCTACTGGGCACTGGACATGGGGCTGGTTCTGCCTGTGCTGAATGTGAAGTACACATGGCGTATGAATCCAAAAAGGTAGAAAATGTTTCATTAATGGTTCTTACATTGGTTAGATGCTGAAGTGAAATTTTGGATACGTTGAACTAAATAAAATGCAAATTTGATTTCACCTGTTTCTTTTACTGTGACTATTAAAAAGCTTACAGTAACGTAAGTGACACACATTTCTAGTGGGCCGGACTGTCACAGCTCAGACCGGCCAAACACCTTGCCTAAGGTCACATAGCAAATGCAGCAAGGTCAAGGTTTGAACCAAGCAGCCTGTTAGCCACACGGAGTCTTGTGTTTAGAAGTGTAAAATGGAGGTAATGCTAGCACCTCTCTAATTAGGGCCTTTGGGAGCCACACATGGAAATGCCAAGCATATGGGAATCTGTTATGTGCCTGCTAGCAGAGTCAGTTCACATCTGTAAAAGAGATAGTATGCATCTTATGTTAAACATTATCAAGAAACTATATCTTTGGTCAGGCATTCGACATAGCAGTTAAGAAGCCACTGCTGGGGTTGGGGGAGGGCAGGTGCTATGGTGTAGCACATAAAGCTGCCGCCTGCAGTGCCGGCATCTCATATGGGCGCCGGTTCAAGTCCTGGCTGCTCCACTTCCAATCCAGCTCTCTGCTATGGCCTGGGAAAGCAGCAGAAGATGGCCCAAGGTCTTGGGCCCCTGCATCTGCGTGGGAGACTGGGAAGAATCTCCTGGCTCCTGGCTTCGGATTGGCCTAGCTCCGGCCGTTGCGACTATTTGGGGAGTTAACCAGTGGATGGAAGACCTTTCTCTTTCTCTATGTAACTGTAACTCTGCCTCTCAAATAAATAAATAAATCTTTTTTTCTTTTTTTTAAATAAAGGGCGCCGGGTACTAGTCCCGATTGCTCCTCTTCCAGTCCAGCTCTCTGCTGTGTCCCGGGAGGGCAGTGGAGGATGGCCCAAGTGCTTGGGCCCTGCACCCGCATGGGAGACTGGGAGGAAGTACTTGGCTCCTGGCTTCAGATTGGCACAGCCAACGGAAAAAGGAAGACCTTTCTCTCTGTCTCTCACTGTTTACAACTCTCTTTCTCTGTCTCTCTCACTGTCTAACTCTGCCTGGCAAAAAACAAACAAACAAACAAACAAACAAAGAAAGGCATAGTGACAAAGACAGGGAGAGAAAGAGGAGAGAGAGGAGAAAGAGAGAGAGAGAGAGAGAGAGAGAGAGAGAGAGAGAGGAAGTTCCATCCTCTGGTTCACTCCTCAAATGGCCGAAATGCCCAGGACTGGGCCAGGCTGAATCCAGGAGCCAGGAGCTTCTTCCTGGTCTCCCATGTGGGTGCAGGGGCCCAAGGACTTGGGCCATCTTCTCCTGCTTTCCCAGGTGTGTTAGCAGGGAGCTGGGTTAGAAGCTGGATCAGCAGACCTGGATGAAGCTCCTGGCTTCGGATTGGCCCAGCCCTTGCTGTTGCAGCCATTTGGGCAGTGAACCAGTGGGTGGAAGAACTCTCTGACTCTCCTTCTCTCTCTAACTCTTCCTTTCAAATAAAGATTTATTTGTTTATTTGAAAGGCATAGTTACCTAGAGGGAGAGATGGATGCAGAGATTCTTCATCTGTTGGTTCACTCCCCAAATGGTGGCAACAATCAGGGTTGAGCCAGGCTGAAGCCAGGAGTTGAAACTCCATCCAGGTCTCCCACGTGGGTGCAGGAGCCCAAGGACTTGGGCCATCTTCCACCGGATGGGAAGTGGAGGATCCAGGATTGGAACTGGTGCTCATACGGGAAGCGGGTGTTGCATGTGGCGGCGTCACCTGCTTTGCCATTGGGGAGTTCCCAGGGTGGACTCCCACAGGCTGTCTGCAGGGTCACTGAAGGCTCTCCTCTGGCTTCTCTGCTGGCTCCCTCGGTCCCCTCAAGTCCCCCACACTGGTTCAGCCTTTGATCTCTTTCTTACGCGGACACCTCTGTTGAGATGCCCTAACCCTCAGCCCCGTTCTGCAGCCAGCCCTGCTGTCCTAATCTCCTCTGGCTTCCCAGCCCTCAGATGCTGAAAGCCACTCCCCTTTCCTCTTCAAGTGCTTGCTTTCCTGAGTGTCAGGCATTGCAGTTTTGCTGTGTTCTTTTTTAAAGATTTGTTTTATTTATTTTGAAAGGAAGACTTACACACACAGAGAGAGAGAGAGAGAGAGAGAGATCGATCTTCCATCTGCTGGTTCACTCCCTAAATGGCTGCAACAGCCGGGCCTGGGCCAGGCCAAAAACCAGGAGCCAGGATCTCCCATGTGCGTGCAGGGGCCCAAGCACTTGGACCATCCTCCACTGCTTTCCCAGGCACATTAGCAGGATGCTGGATGGGAAGTGGAGCAGCCGGACTCCAACTGGCGCCCAGGTGTGATGCCGGCACTGCAGGCGGCCCCAGTCGTGTGGTACTTTAGTCTTGGAGTTGTCCTCTATCCGCCGACACTGCTTCTCCATCTCCTTCACCTCTTGCCAGCCGCGACTGTGGAGATGCCCACGACGCTGTCACAGCCCCCTTCCCCTTGCTGCTCCCTTGGCCGTCTCAATTCCACTGCAGCAGTTGGGGCCCTAACCAGCTCTGGCCTGTGCTGGACCACCTGGCCCATGCTGACATCCTGCGACACTGCGGCAGAACTCTTCAGAACCGACCCCACGCTGCTGGAGGGGAACTTGAAGACGGCGCATTTTCCATCCCCAGCCTCAAAGCATAGGAAAGGCCCTGTCTGAAAGGAAGATTTGAGAAGGGGCCAAAGGAATCTGAACTTCACCTCCCACTCCTCCAAGGTTCTTCGGGAATCAGGCAGTGACAAGCACATCCACCAGGGGGCAGCACCTGCCCACCTGCGGCCTTTGGCTCTGTCCTGGCCTCGGGTTTGGGCTCCCGGTTGGCAAGTGGGATACCCACAGACTCTTTCCCACACCGTTTCCCACGTCCATTCTTAGATATAGGTAGTGTTTTCTCCACTTTATTCAACTGATCTTTGAAAAATGGGTCTTTGTGATTTGCAAGCTGACAGTTGCTCCTTGGCTGTCACGGGCACAGAAAAGTCCCGTGACGTCTGTCTCGGGTAGCCCCACGCATCCTCTGCCCCGCCTCACCCCGGGGCACGGGCTTAGACTCATCCTCACTCCTCAGGATGTGCTGAGGGGGCAGAGCGAGGGTCCCCAGTGAGGGCCGGGGCTCACACTGACCTCCCCCCAGGGTGTCAGCATGCCCCGGGCCTCCAGGGGGCCTCTCTCTCACTGGATCAGCCTGTCCATCGCTTGTTCTTTTCCCCAAAAAGGCCTGAGAATGGACAGGCAGGGCTTTGGGGCCTTCCTGGGCAGCCCAGAATCAACAAGACCCCCAGGCTGGGAATCTGGGAAAGTCCAGGCAAACGGTGGAGGCTTAGAGCCCATACCAGTCTCCTACGTACATCCAATCATTCCATCACACATTCATTAATGCACACACAATGTCCTGGCTGATGAGCCAGGCACGGTGTTGGCTGCTGTGGAGTGGCAGGTGAGAAGACCCAGCTCCTGTCCTGGAGGGCTCGGCCTGATGGGGGGACAGCGCTGAGCAAGAAAAGGGACACACCCAGCCGCTGGATCTGGTCCAGGTGGGGCGGTCAACGGGAAGGAGCAGTGAGCTCCCAGCGAGCCTGTCCCTCTCTCTCTGGGACACTTCTTCGACTTCTTGTCACTGCACACGGGTTCTGATGTCACCTCTGAGAGGCCCTCTGAGCACCCACCCCCCATCTAAGATAGTTCCATCGCCACCCCGCCATGCTTCCTTCTCCTTCATGACACATGCTGCCTTCTGACGTTATCTTCTTCTAATGGGAACTTCCTTTCTTTATGAGAGAGAGAGAGAGAGAGAGAGAGAGAGAGAGAGAGAGAGAGAATCTCCCATCTGCTAGTTCAATCCCCAAATGTCCACAACAGGCAGGAACTGGACCAAGCTGAAGCCAGGAGCCGAGAACTCAACCCAGGTTTCTCGTGTGCGTGGCAGGAGCAAAGGACTTGAGCAGCACCTGCTGCCTCCCAGGGTGCACATCAGCAGGAAGCTGGAGCCAGGAGTGAAGCCAGGACCCTGATAACAGGATGGCGGCGTCCCAGGTGGCGTCTTCGCCCCAAGCCAAATGCCTGATCCTGAAATCATCCACTTTCCTCATTACCAGTTTCCTCCGCACCCATTCTGGCACAAACTCAAGGGCAGGTGCTTGCCCCTTTCGCTCAGGGCTGTCTGGCCGGAACCTCTCAGACTGGGGCCCAGCACACAGCAGGTGCACCGCACGACTGCTCACACGCATGTTCCTGCAGCACATCCCCCAGGGCCTAGGTCCTGGGCTGCGGAGGTGAGTGTGCCAGAAAGGAGGCGGCTCAGGAACGGGGGGGGGGGGGGAGGGGAGGGGCGGGGCGGGCCCACAGCCTGGTGCTACCTGGACACGCTGGGCCCTTCCTGTGCCCTCCCCTCCCCGCCTGCTCCCCACCATTTGTTCAGCACCTTCCCTGGGCAACACAAAAGATGAAGGGCAGAGTGGGGCAGTTTCCTCTCCTTCATCAGCTAAGTGCCAAGTTCCATCCAGGGTGTGAATGCCGAGAGATATCGTAGGAGAGATGTGAAAGCAGCTTCAAAGGCTGCAGAAGACACAAACCCATCTGTGTGTCTGCAGCTTTGCTGTCCTGTGACATTTGTTCCAAGCCAGCTTTGGCCGGCGTCCAGCTGGGTGATCTTGGACAAACGACCTAACCTTTCTGTGCAACAGTTTCTTCTTTTTTTAGACATGCCACACTTACTTCATGGGCTTGAGCTGTGTAAGAAAAAGGGGAAAGCTTGCAAAGTTCCCAGACCGGAGTGTGGCCTGTGGTGGCCACTCCACACGGTGGTGCTTCCCAGAGCGCTAGCCTGTTCTGACCGCTCCTCTCTTAACTCCACCATGTGCAGCTCCACCTCCAGCCTCGGCTGCTGCTGCTGGAACCTGGCACACCCCAACCTGGGGGCAGAGCAAACGAATTTCCTAAGAAGGAGGTGGTAAGGTGTGCGGGTCCAGGCAGCTGGGGACCGACTTACCAGCACTTGATTGGGGTGGGCACAGGTGGGCAGGAAAGGGCCAGGCCATGCTGTCTGGCAGTGACTTCTCCCTCCCGTTTTCCAATCTCCCTTACATAAAGCCTCTGAAAAAGTCAATGCAGAGGCCAGCGCCGTGGTGTAGCGAGTAAAGCCGCTGCCTGCAGTGCTGGCATCCCATATGGATGCTGGTTCGAGACCTGGCTGCTCCACTTCTGATCCAGCTCTCTGCTATAACCTGGGAAAGCAGTGGAAGATGGCCCAAGTCCTTGAGCCTCTGCACCCACGTGGGAGACCTGGAAGAAGTTTCTGGCTTCTGGCTTTGGATCAGCCCAGCTCTGGCCTTTGTGGCCACTTGGGGAGTGAACCAGAGGATGGAAGAAGACTTCTCTCTCTGTGTCTCAGCCTTTCAAATAAATAAATCAATCTTAAAAAAAAAAAAAAAAGGTTAACACTGACTTACATAATAAGCAGAAAATCCAGCCCTGGGAGAAATATCAGAGTTACAATTTCATTTTCTTTGGCTCTCCCCTCCCCCCAGTTCTACCTACTACCGATTTTGGTCTCGCTGGCCCTTTGTGGCAGCTCCTCCTCTTGCTCCGGCTGCAGCAGGGGCCCGGCCGCCCAGTCCGCGCCTCTACTAATGGGTTCCGCCCAGGGGCACTGAGCCTCCGCTACCGCTCCAGAAACCTCCAGTTGACACTTCCTCTCCTTCCTGGGAAGTCGTGCCAGTGCTCAGCTCACCATCCACGAAGTCTCTTCCTGCCAAGGTTGGGTTGGTGTCTCCCAGGAGAGAGTGCGCACTCTGAGGCCAGGCCCCGCGGCCTCAGCATCTTCTGAATTCCCACAGACTGCGGCTCGTGCAGACTCAGTGGTGTGTGTGGCCAGACACAGAACCCTGCACTTCTCAGTGTATTTTAACAGGCGAGGCCCCGGTGCAGGATGTGTGCTGCTGGCCTAATGGAAGTGTTTCTAGTGTGACTGCCTAGCCCGATAACTGATGACGCAGGACGCACAGGTGCCGCATTCGGACAGACCCCTGCTCAGCCGTACCCTCGCCAGCTCGGACCTCAGACAAGTCAATGAACCCTTGGGAGCTTTCTTTCCCATGCGTGGAGGACAACAGTCCCTAGCAGGCTGCTGTGAGACGTAGCAGGGGTGGACGGAATGAGCCCCGCGAAGCAGTTGTTTTCTGTGTTCCAGGTAACATATGAGGACCCTTCGGCCCTGGGCACGCCTAGCGGGGGTTGCCCGCTGTCCCCCGAGACCAACGCTGCCACGCGCGCACTTTCCATATCTGGTGAAATTCGGAGCCTAATTCCAAATGTTAGAATGTGCTAGAAAAGATCAAATAAAGCCGCCACCAACACAGCAAGCATGCAGCCCCGCGCAGCCCGGGATGCGCCGCTGCGAACTCCACGCCCCGCCCCGCCGCCGCGGGGCCGCTGATTCGCTCGCGCCGCCTGACGTCACGGGGGGTTTTTAGGGCGAGCCCCAGGCCCGGGCCGCAGAGTCCGCGGGAGGCGAGCCGGATTCCGGGTGCCGGGCGTTAGGTGCTCGCTGCTGGCTGCAGGCTGCAGACGGCGGCGGCTGCGGCGTCTGGCGCGGGGAGAGCGGCTGACGCGAGGTAAGGGGCCTGTGCGGGTGGTGCCGTGGCGGCCGCGTGCGGGCCCCAGCGAGGGGGGAGGTCGCGGTTTGCGGAGGGGCGTGTGGACGGTCCGGACGCGCGGAGAGTGGGGGAGCTGGACTTGAGCGGCTGTGTATCCCGACTGTTAGTCTGGGGGCCCTGCCCTACTTCCCCCTCCCGGAGGGTATCCTCTCTTCCCAAACACTGGTCGCCACACAAGAGGCTATAGAAGCCGACCTAAGGCAGGGTCGCACCTTTGCCACCTCCTCCGCATGGCCCCGAGCCCCCTCGAGGGGAGAGCGCCTCTGTTACACCTGCAGGTGTTTGCTTTAAAACAAAAAGGAAGGCTTGCCAGCTGCGAATTTCGTGTTTATCATTTAACCTCTCCCCTTCCTCCCGTGACCTTTCCCTGCTCAGGTAACCCAGGTGTGCCTCCTCCGCCCCACTCCTACGGAGACCCGCGGCGCTTCCTCGTCCACGATGGGGAACCACTTGACGGAGATGGCGCCCACTGCCTCCTTCCTGCCCCACTTCCAGGCCCTGCACGTTGTGGTCGTCGGGCTGGACTCTGCCGGAAAGACCTCCCTCCTTTACCGACTCAAGTTCAAGGAGTTTGTCCAGAGTGTCCCCACCAAAGGCTTCAACACGGAGAAGATCCGGGTGCCCCTGGGGGGGTCCCGTGGCATCACCTTCCAAGTGTGGGACGTGGGGGGCCAGGAGAAGCTGCGGCCGCTGTGGCGCTCCTACACCCGCCGGACCGACGGGCTGGTGTTTGTGGTGGACGCTGCCGAGGCCGAGCGGCTGGAGGAGGCCAAGGTGGAGCTCCACCGGATCAGCCGGGCCTCGGACAACCAGGGGGTGCCGGTGCTGGTGTTGGCCAACAAGCAGGACCAGCCCGGGGCGCTCAGTGCGGCTGAGGTGGAGAAGAGACTGGCGGTCCGGGAGCTGGGAGCTGCCACGCTCACGCACGTGCAGGGCTGCAGCGCGGTGGACGGGCTGGGCCTGCAGCCGGGCCTGGAGCGTTTGTACGAGATGATCCTCAAGAGGAAGAGGGCGTCCCGGGTGGGCAAGAAGAGGCGGTGACCTGGGGCCACCGCTCCCCACCTAGTAGGGGTCTGTACTTGGACAGCAAGTGGAGCCTGTGGCTGCTCAGGTAGCTGGGGGTGCAGGACCTGCGTGCCTCAGTGAGGGACAGAGGAGCGGGGGGGACCCTGTGTTGGTGCCGTGTTGCAGCAGGGACTGGGAGATGCATCGCTCCCTCATCCTTGCCTCCGGAGAAGTGGGGGCTGCAGACCGTGGAGGCCTGAACGGAGACTGCGACTCTACCTCGACCCTGTTTCTCCTTTCTCTTCTCTGGCTTTTCCGTTGGCTGTGTTTTGAGGGGACGGACATTGCTGGGAGACTGCGTGGGGATGGATGCTAATTACCTCCCCACCCCACTTCCCCCCCAGCTGCACAGTGTCCCCAGGCTGCTGCTCGAGGACGCAGCAGTCACCACAGTCTTTATTTTTGTGTCTGTGAAGGGCCAAGAACCCCTGCCCACGTTTGTAGACCCACAACCCTTTTTATAAGCTGAGTGCGTCCTCGGTGTTATTCCTGTTGGCTGTTTTTAGCATTTGCCTGTAAGTTATTAAAGACTGATGATGCTGTATTCTCTAGTGTTGGTCTGGCCTTTTCCTGTCTCCTCATCTACACCCGGGGTAGCCCAGGGTTTCTAGATGGGCCAGGGAAGACACTCACCTTGAAGCTGCGTGTCACTTCAAGTCACACAGTGACTGACTAAGCTGTGGGAATGGTGGCTGCGCTCAGAGAGGGGCAGTGGGAGGAGCTCGTCCTCCCAGCACACCTGCTGAGCCAGCACTGGGAAGACCTAGATCACTGTGTTAGTTGTCTCAGGATGAAGAAAAGGGTCAGAGTACCCTCGCTGGGTACCTGCTGCCCACCAGCGTCAGCCATGTCTGACAATGTCGAACAGTTAGGTCCTCCTGGGCTTTCTGCCTGGGAGTGCTGGGTCGGAACCAAGCCCCTCCCAGCCCCAGAGCTGGTTGAGAGTCCCCGGGGTTTCATCACCCGATAAAGCACCCAGGGAGGCAGAGAGGGTGCTCGCAACCCCCCTCCTGGGGGAGGCTTCCCGAGGAACTTGCTGCCTTCTCCCAGGCTGTCAGAAGCTGAGCTCTGCTGTTTGCTGAACCTGAGCCCATTCCGGTTTGTTCCAACCAGGTCCCTGCGGCTGGCAGGACGGGGGTGGGTGTGCATTGATCCGGAAGGGTGCTCAGTGTGCGTCAGTGCTGGGGCCTGTTTGACACAGAGCTGCTGGGCTGGTTCTGCTGGAGACGTGGACTACCTGTGCCCCTGCCCCCACACACCTGTGACTCAGCCCTCCCATGGAGTCCTGCAGCCCAGGAAGAGGCCAAGGCTCTGGTCTAAGGCTGGGGAGGGCCTGGCCAGAAAGACCTTCCACCTGCTGGGGGGATCTTTCCTCCTCACCCCACTTCAGTTCTTTTACTTCAAAATCTCCCAGATCTCCCAGGACACGTTTTCTGCATTTCTAGTCACCTGGGAGACAGGTCTCTGCACACCCACCCCCTAGCCCTATCAGAGGGGCTCCTGGTTCTGGCTCCATATCTTAGAACTGGCATCTTCTGCTCCCCTGTGCCCTAGCCTCCAGGTGTGCCCTAGCCTCCAGGTGTGGTGGTCTATGGGTGGCTAGGGAAGAGGGGGGAGCTGGTGACAGCCAGCCCTCCACCCCCACCCCGTCACCCACAGCCTTGCACAGGTTGCAATGTGAAGTCCACGTGGATGCCATTTTCCCCTTAGGCCTTCCCTTCCTGGAACCCCTCCCCATGAGGGCAAGGATGACGGTGATCCCCCTTACCCATGCCCTCCCCAGTCCTCCCTATGCAGTGTGTACTTAAGGAAGAGAGAAGGGAACGGGGGGTAGGAGGGTCTGGTGTTGTGGTGTAGCAGGTTAAGCCTCTGCCTACATTCCATATGGGCGCCAGTTCAAGTCCTGACTGCTCCACTTCTGATCCAGCTCCCTGCTAACCTGCCTGGGGAAGCAGCAGAAGATGGCCCAACTGCTCCCTCCCAGGCAAGGGAGACCTGGCAGAAGCTCTGGCTTTGGCCTGGCCCAGCCCAGCCCTGGCCGTTTCAGCCATTTAGGGGTGAACCAAAAGATGGATCCATCTTTCTCTCCCCGCCCTGCCACCCCTGCCCCCATAACTCTGACTTTAAAATAAATAAGTGAATCTTAAAGGAAAAAAGGAAAGCAGGTGTTTGGCACATCTTGGGGAGCCCATATGCCACATTGGTTTGAGTTCCAGCCACTGTGCTTCCCATCCGGGGCAGCAGTGGGCATGGCTCATGGCTGACACCAGTTTGGAGACCTGGATTGAGTTTCTGGCTCCTAGCTTTGGCTTGGCATAGCCCTGGCTATTGTAGGCATTCAGGGAGTGAACCAGCAGGTGGGAGATATCTTTGTCTCTCCATCTCTCTACAAATAAAATGGAAACACATAAATGAAAGTTACTAAGTAGATTTAAAACAAGAAAGAGGACTGGAAGAAGTCCCGAGGTCCAGAGAGGGCAGCATCGTGCCCGAGGACACACAGCACCTAGTGCTGCACTCAGTTCCTTCCTCCTAGGCTAGCTCTCTGTACTTCCAGGCAGTGGGATGCAGGAGACAGGGAGCAAGTGCGGCATCCCAGAGCTCCGACTGCTCGCCCAGCCTCGCCCTCCCCTTGATTAGATTAAAGACCAGCTTTCCATTCCTGCTTCTCCTTCCTGGGGAGGGGGAACTTTATCTCCAAGGCCCTGCAGAGCTCTGGCCTCTAATCTGGCCAGAAGTCCCCACCCCGCCTTTGCACTGATAATGTGGTGTTCCATGCTTTTCTTGAGATGGGCACCTCCCTGGGGCCTGGCCAGCTGGGCTCTGCCGAGGTGGTAGGAGCATGCAGGACAGCCTGCTCTCCAGCCCAGGCCAGCTTTGCATCGGGGCCAGTGGGCTGTGCAAGGGCAGCAGGGGAAATAAAGCAGCGCGGAGGCCCAGGCCAGCACTCACTGGCAGTGCTGGGCAGTCTGTGGCCATGCCCCATGTCCAAGGCCACCTGCAGGGGAGTTTGTGGGTGGATGTGTGGACCCTCCTCCCTTGGCTGAGCCGGGAAGGGAGAGCGGACTTGTTCTTTCCATTTTTTTTTAAAGATTAATTTATTTGAAAGGCAGAATTACAGAGAGAGGAAGATACACAGAGAGAAAAAGATCTTCAATCCACTGGTTCACACTCCCCAAGTGGCCTCAATGCCAGGGCTGGACCAGGCTGAAGTCAGGAGCCAGGAACTCCATCTCAGACTCCTATGTAGGTGCAGGGGCCCAACAACTTGGACCATCTTTCTGTGCTTTCTGGGGTGCATTAGTAGGGAGCTGGATCAGAAGTGGAGCAGCCAGGACTCAAACTGGTGCCCATATTGGATGCTTGCCCTGCAGGTGGCAGCTTTACCCACCAAGCCAAAACACTGACCCCCTGTTCTTTCCTTTGATTTTTACTGTCTCCAACCCCACATTTCAAAAATAATAGATCTTTATTCAAATGAAAGAAATCTAAACTTAGAGAATGGAGAAACTCCAGATATTTTTCTCTGCATGCACAAAAAAGGTGTGTCAATGTAACACATGTAGAGTTACATAATGCACGTTGTATAATTATGCTTTTCTTATTTATATCTTGGACATTATCCAATGCTGGCACACATAGATTTTTCTTGTTCTTTTTTGTTGCCCACATGAAATTCCATCGTATTAATATTAATGTACCACCATTTGTTTATTAAATCCTCTATTGAGTAGTCATGACCTCCTTTTTTTTCATATGGTTTGGTTGTCCTGTAAGACAGAGGAAAGAGGGGAGCGCATTTGGCCCAGTGCTTAAGACACCGCTTGGGATGCCCACATCCAAATCAGAGTGCCTGGGTTCAAGTCCCCACGCTGCTTCCAAAGTGTACCCTGCCATCCCTGTGGGAGACAGAGATCTACTTTCAGACTGATTTTAAAAAGAAAGAGGAGAGATTCCTGGCAGTGGATTTGTTGGGTCAAAATGTTCATACACCTGCCACGGTGTGTGCGGTTATGTCCAGAAGGCTGGGAGGGGAGAAAACCTCATCAGCCTCTTCACCCTGCAGCCCCAGGGGGCCTCACCCCAGCGCCTTTCCAAGCTGGTGTGTGTGCATGTGTGTGGTGTGTGCTCTTGCTTTGAGGGAGGTGAGAAATATCCCCAGCAGCTCGGTGCGGATCTGCAGGGACAAGGAGCAAGACTGGGCTCAGTTTCCCAGTAAGGAGATGGTGCAGCACCCAGGCTGCCTGGCTGGTGGGGGACGTGGACAGATGGCGAGGACTCCCTGGCACCCTGCTTGTCACAGACGTCAGGCAGAGTGGGCGAAACAAGTCCAGAAATAAACCCTTGGGGGACTTGGCTCAGGGCAGGCGCGAGGCTGAGAAGAGAAGTGTGTTTCTGAGCAGACATGGAGAGGGAACCTTCTACCCCAGGAGGGTTCGGGTGACCCATGACCCCTCTGATGCGGCCCCCTCCCACCGCTGTAGCTCATGGCCCCTGGGACAGAAAGCAGAAGGCTGAAGCGTCAGATAGCTTGGCTGCTCTGGGCTCTCTGGGGCTTGATCTCTGCCCAGACCCTCAGACTCCAGGCTGATCCTGGGTGCGTGCTTCTTCTCAGGGGAGGTGGGAGGCAGGGGGCTTATCTCCTTCGCATTCCCCACCCCCTCCTATTAAATCTGGGGAGAAGTTCCTTGGAGGCGGGGAGGGCGACAGCTGGGTTTTCAAAGCCTGTTGAAAGCGAGGCTTTGTGCTTTTGCTGGTGTTTGTTTTCATAAGGTGGCCCACTGCTTTCCACCCCAGATGCTGTCCCTTCTGCTTAGGGACAGGGGAGGCAGAGCTGCTTACTCAGCCTCTGGAGCTCTCCCAGGCCGATGGGGAGGGGTGTCAGGGCCGCCAGGTTGACCACACATCCCAGACAGAGGCTCCCGAAGCAACGCCAGGGTAAAACTCAACTCTGCCACCGCCACTTGTGCCCTTGGCCAAGCCAAGGTCTCCTGGCCTTGGTTTACCCTCTGTAAGTAAAGGTGTTGAATAGACATCACCAGATCCTTTCTGGCTCACTTTTTTTTCTTTCTTTTTTTCTTTCTTTCTTTCTTTTTTCTTTTTTCCTTAAGATTTATTTATTTGAAAGGGAAAGTTACAGAGAGGCAGAAGCAGAAAGGGAGAGAGAGGTCCTCCATCCGCTGATTCACTCCCCAAATGGCTGCAATGGCCGGAGCTGCACTGATCCAAAGCCAGGAGCTAGGAATCAGAATCCAGGAGCTTCCTTCAGGTCTCTCACGCGGGTGCAGGGGCCCAAGCATCTGGGCCATCTTCTGTTGCTTTCCCAGGCCACAGCAGAGAGCTGGATTGGAAGTAGAGCAGCCAGGACTCGAACCAGTGCCCATATAGGATGCCAACACTGAAGGCGGCGGCTTTACCAGCGTTGCCACAGCGCCAGCCCTGGTGGCTCACTTTCTTTGATCTCGGCATTAGGTGGGTGTGGGGAGCTCCTCAGTGACTGTCCTTCATCTTCTCACTCTGAAAAGACCTTGTTTGTTTGGCTTCCTGCCTGCCTTCTCCCGTCTGTCTGAGGACAGCCCTCATTCCCCGGGCACTCAGTAGGTGCTCGTCACGTATCTGTGGAACGTGGGCTGTACACTCCAGGGTTGGGGTGCATGTCACCTCCGTGAAGAAGTGGCTTCTGTTTATAAAAGCCAACAGTCCTCAGGAAAAGAAGCTATCAAGTCAGGTTGGAGAGTTTATCTGGGGCAGCTTCCTGGAGGAGGTGAGAAGAAGATGGCTTGAAACCAGAACCAAGCTTCGTGGTTGACCAGGGACTTGGAGCGCCACGGGCTTGGAAGCACCCTTGGCCCTGCTTACTGATCAGGAGGAAAGGCCTTAGCCTGGGGTTTAGTACACACAGTCTCACTCCTCCCATCCTGTAGTGCCCTGGCCTGGGACACTCCCCAGTATCTGTCCCCGACTCCCCTCTTCCCATCTCCTCCCATGGCCACCTGAGGATGGTCGAGCTGTCTGTGGGTTCCCATCCCAGAGGAACCTAGGACAGGGATGGGGAGGCGACTCCCCAGCTGTCCAACATGGCAGTCACGAGCCATTTGTATATGCGGTGACAGTGCAGACTGTGGCTCGGCTGAACTCGGATCCTCTGTAAGAGTAAGATGCACACCAGATTCCAGAAACTTAGTACACAAAAGAATGAAAAATATCCGATCATGGCCGGCGCCGTGGCTCAATAGGCTAATCCTCTGCCTGCGGTGCCGGCACACCGGGTTCTGGTCCCGGTCGGGGTGCCAGATTCTGTCCCGGTTGCCCCTCTTCCAGGCCAGCTCTCTGCTGTGGCCCGGGGGTGCAGTGGAGGATGGCCCAAGTGCTTGGGCCCTGCACCCCATGGGAGACCAGGAGAAGCACCTGGCTCCTGGCTTCGGATCAGCGTGGTGCGCCGGCCACAACGCACCGGCCACAGCGGCCATTGGAGGGTGAACCAACAGCAAAAGGAAGACCTTTCTCTTTCTCTCTGTCTCTGTCTCTCTCTCACTATCCACTCTGCCTGTCAAAAAAAAAAACAAAAAAAAAAAAACAAAAAAACAAAAACAAAAACAAAAAACGATCAATCCTTTTAAAATACTGATTACATGTTGAAGTGGTATTTTTGATACACTGATTAGATAAGAATTTTAGAACTTGGAGAGGTGGAGGGTCAGAGCTCCCTTGTGCTGTTTCACTTCCCAGATGCCCACAAGCTAGCAGCTGCGAACCCAATCCAGGTCTCCCACGAGGGTGGTGGGAACCCAACTCCTTGAGCTGTCGCCGCTCTGTCCCAGGGTCTGCTTTGGCAGGAAGCTGGAGGTGGGCACAGGCTCTGGGAACTAAACCCAGGCACTGTGATGTGGGACCCAGGCATCTTAACTGCTAAGCTAAAAGCCCTCTCCAATTAACTGTTACTGAAATTAGTTGATTTCTTTTTAGCCTCTGAAAAATCTGGCTACCAGAACAATTAAAGTCGCACACATGGTTCACATTCCATGTCTACTGATGGCTCCCGTTCAGGTTAGCCCGGGGTGGGGGAGGAGCATTATGGGGAGAAGAGCAAAGGTTCAATGATCTTCATTTCTCCCAAGCCCTGGGCAACTGAGACCCCAGCTGCAGCAGCCTGGAAGGAGGGTGGCTTCAGGGCGGCTTCTCCCCGGAGACCTGCACTCCCCTTCCTGAAAGCTGTCCCTGTGGGAGGAGACTCTGCGTATCTTGGATTATTTCAAACCTTATCTTATCCAGCTATGGTTCTCAATGATGGAAGCCTGGCTACTTAGCAGGTGATTTTCCTAGCTCCCTGCATGGGGTTTTCACTCTGTTGTCTCAGTAATGTTGAGTCCAGACAACTGGAATCCGCAGACAACTCCACACCATTATATCTGGTCCGTTCTTTCTTCTTTTTCCTCCTCCTTCCCCACCCCCTCCCTGTCCTTCCCGCCTCCTCCACCTCCCTCCTCCTCTAAGATTTATTAGAAAGGCAGAAGTGACAGAGAGACTGACAGAGATCTTCCATCCACGAGTTCATGCCCACAACAGCTGGGACTGGGCCAGGCCAAAGCCAAGCGCCAAGAACTCCATCCTGGTCTCCCAAGTACTTGGGCCTTGTTCTGCTGATTCCCCAGCTGCGTTAGCAGGAACACTGGACTGCGAGCTCTGATGTGGGCTGCAGGTGTCCCAAGTGATGACTTCACTGGCAGCGCCCAAATCCCGGCCCCTACCGGGTGCGAGCTTTCCTTCTGTGAGACTGCTGAAGCAGCAGCGGCTACTGCCAGACGGCTTTCATCATCTTGTCCTCCCCTGCTGCTTGCTCTGCCTGACCCCCACTCCCACGGAAGCCGGAAGCTGTTGGCGCAGCGTGAGGGCTCAGGCAGGCCAGGCTGAGGAGGCAGGAGGCAGCTGGGGGTCTGACTAATCCACACACTGGCTTAACTGCCCCAGACTTTGCTCCTGTTTAAGCCAGTGGCCTCTGTGCAGACAGCTTGTGCTGGGATGAGCCATCGGGGATCGGGAACTGGGGAGGGCAGACCTACAATGACTCTCACCCCACACACACTTATCCCTAGCCAGAGCGATCCTTCCATCAGTCAGTCATGCTCTTAACCTTCTGCATACAATATGAAAAGTGGTTAGCATTATTGTGTCCTGAAGGCCAAGGGGCTCCACACAGCACCCTACTGTCACCCTAAATAAACAGTCAGGGCAGAGGGAGGAGTCTCCGGAGAGTACTGGGAATGGCAGAACATGGCAGTGGGAGTTTGTGTGTCTTAGTAAACAATGGGCAGAATCACAAAGCTGGAGGCACAGAGTCATTTTCAAGGCCAAACAGAGGAAGATTGCATCAGATATTTTGCAACAGTCTTTGGCCACAGTGATTAATAGCCAGGGTGGCGATGTTTTAGAGGTTGAACAGTTGTTGGGCAGATGTCCTTGCAGAAGTGCATTTTTTTTTTTTGTTTTCTAAATGTTTATTTATTTTACAGGCAGAGTTACACAGAGGCAGAGGGGGAGTGGGGGGAGAGAGAGAGAGAGAGGAGAAGAGAGGGAGACTCTTCCATCTACTGGTTTATTCCCCAAATGGTTGCAATGGCCAGGTCTGGGCCAGACTGAAGTTGGGAACCAGGAAATTCATCCGGGTCTCCCATGTGGTGCAGGGGCCCAAGGACCTGGACCATTTTCTGCTGCTTTTGGAAGAGGAGCAGCCGGGACTCAACTGGCACCCATATGGGATGCCACATAGCAGGCAGTGGCACAGCGCCGGCACTGCAGTACTTTCTTTGGGAGATTTTAGTGGCCTCCATGCAAGCCTGTACTGCCTTTTTAAAGATTTATTTTTTATTATTTATTTGAAGAGGAGAGTCACAAACTCATACACACACACACACACACACACAGAGAGAGAGAGAGAGAGAGAGAGAGAGAGAGAAGGAGAGAGGGAGATTTCATTCATTGGTTCACTTCCCAAATGGCCTCAACAGCTGCAGTTGGTTCAGACCAAAGCCAGGAGCCCGGAGCTCCATCTGGGTCTCCCATGTTGGTGGCAGGGGCCCAAGCACTTGGGTCAAACAGACGTTCCGTTATGGGCTATCAGCATTGCAGGCAGCAGTTGGCCTCGCTGTGCCACACCCCTGGCCCCAACACCTGTGGTTCTGGCAGAGCATAATGTGGTCATCACTGTCAGGCAGGTATGAGACCCTTTCTTCATGACCTCCCAGCTTTCATTCATCTATTTGATATTAGGATTGTCACAAGTGACTCCATTTTGATTCTTTTTCTGAAAGAATTATCTTTTTTTTTTAAAAAATCACTTTTATTTATTTGAAAGGCAGATGGAGAGAGAGAATGAGAGAGCTTCCAGCCTCTGGTTCACCCCTCCAATGCCTGCGTTTGGGAAGGCTGGGCCAGGCTGACCTCAGGACCCAGGAACTCAGTCTGGGCCTCTCATATGGGTGGCAGGGACCCAAGGACTTGAGCCATCACCTGCTGCCGTCCGTAGCGCACGTTAGCAGGAAGCTGGGTTGGAAATAGAGGCAGGACTCTGGTCTCAGGTCCCTTGATAGTGGGTGCAGCCCTCACCCAACGCCTGCCCCTGTTTTGAATGTGATAATTCTGAGGTCCTTTTCGCACTAAGCTACTGCAGCCTAGGTGCAATTTGTACACAAGGAAGCGTCTTAGATGTGGCTCCCTCGACACAGACAGAGACAGGGGCTCAGGCGCGCATGGTTGACTGGGGGGCAAACTCCCAGGAGAAGGGAGGGAAGCCGAGCAGCGTCGGGGAGGAGCTAGCTGGGGCTTCTCAGCAGCAGTCTGGCTTTGCCTCCATCTTGCAGGAAACTCTTGGTGGATAGCCGCACACAGGGAGGCCGGTCTTCGTTGGCTGCTGCTGCTCTGGGTGCCTTCTAGACCGAGGCCAAGTCTCTAGAGAAGGGGAGCCCTTGGCAGCCAGATGGGAGGCTCTGGGTGGAGCATCGCCGCAGCCACTCAAGGGACGCCCGGCTACGCCTCAGGGCTGATTGCGATCCGCCCGCGGCCGTCCCATCCTCGCTGCGCTCGCTCTCGGCCCGCCCTGTTTCTCCCTCCGTTTGTTCTTTTAACTGGAACTCAGGGTAAATCCCTGAATTTCTCTGGGAGCCTCTGGGAAGCTGGGGCTACACAGCTCTCCCCGCCCTTACCAGCCGGTTGCTCGGGCCCCACTTCCGCCCCAACCAGACAGCTTTGATGTCCCCGGGGAACAGTCGACCCTAAAGCCTTCGCCTTCGCTGGCGCTTTCCTTTCACTGGGTGTATCCATCCCCGCCCACAGACGTGGAGAAAGGACGGTTCAAGAGAAATTCTTTCTCCAGGCACGACTGCCCTTCACATCACAGGATACGCTCCCTGGAAGGGGAAGGGTGCGCCCGGGGCTGGCTTCCTTAGGAACTTCAGAACAGAAAAGACCCCTCCTTTCCCTGACTCCTCCTGGATTGGAACAGGGGCTGCGACAGGGGAAGAGATTGTCTGGGGGGAGGGCCGATGGGCTGACCTCCCAACCGTCTCCTCATCTGCTGGCCCGGTCCTGTTTGTAGAGCTGCCAGGATCCCACCGCGGGTGGAAAGCAAGAGAGAGACCAGAACGTTCTTGCAAGGGACTTCGGCTGCTCTTTAACACTCAGGAGCAGAGAGGAGGTCCAGTGTGGTGCGTCCCTAGCCTTTGGCTGTCCTCGCATTGTTGATAGTAGGGCTGTCGACTCCAGGCAAGGGCGTGAGGGAGTAGCTGGGGACAGATGTGGGCGGCCACACACTTGTCCTGCTGGGAGGTGACACTTCCACTACACCTCCACAGGTTTCATGTGAACCTCACCCCGAACTTGGCCTGGTGTCACCGGGGCGGGCAGGAGGGATGGAGTCGAGCAGGCCCAACGCCAACAGGGAGGCACTTCTCAGAAGGCCTTTGACATGCTGGTGAATGGAGTCTCCCAGGCGCCAAATATGGAGGCAGTTCAGCTCAAAGCACAGCAGCAAGGATGGGGCCTGCACCGCTGGGTGATCTTCTGCGATGGCCGAGAGGCCCCTGGAGTGTTGGGGGAGCCCCTGCCCTCTCTGATGGGTTGTCACATGTCAAGTGTGGCCCAAGACTAAGTCTGGGTCCTGCCTGGGGGAAACGGCCCCAGCATCCAAGCATTTGGTATCTCGGAACTAGGAGAAGGGACCGCCGGGCTGGATGTGTCACCCCCATTAGGCTGGGGCTGGGGCTGTAATTGCTGTAATTCGTTGATGAGTGCAATTTGCAGCTGGCTTCTCTCTCTCTGACAGGCCTCAATTAGAGCTGCCAGGGGAGCAGGGGTAGGAGGGAGCCGGGTGTTGCTTCCAGCTCCTTCTCTTGGGCACTTCTCAGCTGTCTGCCCCACCCCGAAAGAAGAAGGGGCTCTTAGGCCAGTTAATTGTCCACCACCTACCCGCAGAGACCTAACTTTAGAGCACATGATCCTGGAGTGGAGAGTGAGAGAGACTTCTGCACTTCTGCAGGTTGATCTGCGTGTTACAGATTTAAAAATTTCCCCATGCTTCACTCGTCGTCAGTATGTGTGTTTTTTTTTTTTTTTTTTTTTTTTGACAGGCAGAGTGGATAGTGAGAGAGAGACAGAGACAGAGAGAAAGGTCTTCCTTTTGCCGTTGGTTCACCCTCCAATGGCCGCCGTGGCCAGCGCATTGCGGCTGGCGCACCACACTGATCTGAAGCCAGGAGCCAGGTGCTTCTCCTGGTCTCCCATGGGGTGCAGGGCCCAAGCACCTGGGCCATCCTCCACTGCACTCCAGGGCCGCAGCAGAGAGCTGGCCTGGAAGAGGGGCAACCAGGACAGAATCCGGCACCCTGACCAGGACTAGAACCTGGTGTGCCAGTGCCGCTAGGTGGAGGATTAGCCTAATTGTTTTAGGGGCTTCTAAATATCCTGTAGGAAGTAAGATTTTTGAGCCAAAATAGTTATTTCTATCTTTCCGCCTATCTTCTCCCCCTCTCACCGAAGGTGGGGGAGGGGGCGAATTAGAAAGCTGGAAAGGAGAAGATTGATTTTCATTTCAAAAGACCGTAGAGTGCTGGAGAATGTGTAGTCTGATGGCTTTCAAATTCTTAAAAAAATAATAATAATGAGAAGGGCCAGTGTTGTGGCAAAGCGGGCAAAGCTGTCACCTGGTGTTGCAGCCATTTGGGGAGTGAACCAGCAGATGGTCCTTCTCTCTGCCTTTCAAGTAAATACATCTTTGAAAAAATTAATGAGAATGTTTGTTCAAATGAAACCTAACACAGAAAGAAACTCAATATGTAAAACAGTTTCCAGTTAAATGGAGATAAGGGCTTTGAGCACTGCTGGACTGGCCTCCTCCTCTAGTCCTGCCTCCTCCACCCTCTTCGGTTAGGGTGGCCAACTTGTCCCAGTTTGCCTGGTGTTAGCGCTGAAATCCTGCATTGCAAGAAATCCCTGGGACCTGGGAAAACTGGGACATTCGGCTGCCCTTGGCTCAATGAACATACTTTGAAAACCACTGATGGTGCAACCCCTGTGCTCTACTGGTGAGGATGTTGAGGCTGTGAGAGTGGTGCAGTCCCATCAGGAGCGCCCCACGCCCAGGAGGGCATGCGTGGGAAGTCAACCCTGCCCCTCTGTATCTCTGGCAGAGGTAAAACCGACCACCTTCAAATTTCTCTCTGCCTCCAAGATCCCCTCTTAGGAGGTCTTCCCTAATTCCTCTAGAAGTAGGTGCATCCCCTGAGCTAATTCTCCATTTAGAGCACTGTCAGGTAGAGTTTTTTTTTTTTTTTTTAAAGATTTATTTGAGGCCGGCGCCGCGGCTCACTAGGCTAATCCTCCGCCTTGTGGCGCCGGCACACTGGGTTCTAGTCCCGGTCGGGGCGCCGGATTCTGTCCCGGTTGCCCCTCTTCCAGGCCAGCTCTCTGCTGTGGCCAGGGAGTGCAGTGGAGGATGGCCCAAGCCTTGGGCCCTGCACCCCATGGGAGACCAGGATAAGTACCTGGCTCCTGCCATCGGATCAGCGTGGTGCGCCGGCCGCGGCAGCCATCGGAGGGTGAACCAACGGCAAAGGAAGACCTTTCTCTCTGTCTCTCTCTCTCTCTCACTATCCACTCTGCCTGTCCAAAAAAAAAAAAAAAAAAAGATTTATTTGAAAGGCAGAGTTACAGAGAGGAGAGGCAGAGAGAGAGAGAAAGGTCTTCCATCTGCTGGTTCACTCCCCAATTGGCTGCAATGGCCAGAGCTGTGCCGATCCAAAGCCAGAAGCCAGGAACTTCTTCCGGGTCTCCTAGGCAGGTACAGGGGCCCAAGGACTTGGGCCATCCTCCATGCTTTCCCAGGCCATAGCAGGGAGCTGGATAGGAAGTGGAGCAGCTGGGTCTCGAACCAGCGCCCATATGGGATGCCAGTACTTCAGGCCAGGGCGTTAACCCACTGTGCCACAGCGCCAGCCCCAGGTAGAGTTATTTTGAATCGTGGGTTTTTTCCCCTGTTTGGACTGAAGGATTCTTGGTTATTTTTGTAGCCCTCAGCAGCTAAAGCTGTGTCTGGCAGAGAGCAGGCACTCAAAATGTTTTTAGATAGATGAAGGGATCGATAAGTGGGGAGATGGATGGGGTTGGAGGGTGGAGAGATGAATGGATGGATGGACTGGGAGGTGAATGAGAGCAAATGGGTGGACCAAAAGCTGGCTGTGGTGCTGAAGGCCTGACCAGGGGAAATTGGTCCATCTCTAGGCAAAGTTCTTTGGCATCAATTCCCCCATTCTGACCATTTTGCCTGGATCTGATTTTTGGAAATTTTATTATTATTTCTTAAAGATTTATTATTTGAAAGGCAGAAAGTTACAGAGAGGCAGAGGCAGAGAGAGAGAAAGAGAGAGAGAGAGAGAGAGAGAGAGAGAGAGAGAGGTGTCTTCCAGTCTTCCATCTGCTGGTTCACTTCCCAAATGGCTGCAACGGCCAGAGCTGTGCTGATCTGAAGCCAGGAGCCAGGAGTTTCTGCCAGGTCTCCCACGTGGGTGCAGGGGCCCAAGCACTTGGGCCATCTTCTACTGCTTTCCCAGGCCACAGCAGAGAGCTGGATTGGAAGTAGAGCAGCTGGGACTTGAATTGGTACCCATATGGGATGCAGTGGCTTTACCTGCTATGCCACAATGCCGGCCCCATGGAAACTTTAGTACACTTATATTTAGAATACAAGGACTAAAGCAACTTACCAAAGCAATTAGGAAAATAAGTCATTTAAATGTATCATTTTGGGATGATTTGTGCCATTGCTTTCCTCTGCAGAAAGTTACGATGTAACTACACAATATTTGATGAAAATACCTCAAATAGGCAGCTGATGGCGGTGACGAAGACTGTCTGAAAATAAAACAGTTTAAAAATATCAGACAAGGGAGAGTGTAGGAGGCAGGGAAAGAGGATAAGGCATTGGTGAATGTAGCAAAAAGACAGCACTCAGGCTAGAAAGGCAGGGATCCTGAGAGGAGGAAATCCGGGTGCACCTTAGAAGGACTTCCTAGTGATCAGGAATGAGAGACAGCAGGGTAGGACTTTAAAAAAATATTTATATTTCAAAGCCGTGTTACAGAGAAAAAGAGATAGGAGAGATCCACCCAGTGGTTCACTCCCCAAATAGCAAAATGGTGGGGGGGCTGGGCCAGGCCGAAGCCAGGGGTCAGGGGCTTCTTCTGGGTCTCCCATGCAGGTGCAGGGACCCCAGGACTTGGGCCGTGCTCCACTGCTTTCCCAGGTGCATTAGCAGAGAGCTGGATCTGAAGTGGAGCAGCTGGGTCTCCAATCATATGGGATGCTGGTGTGACGGGTGGTGGCTTTATCCACTGTGCCACAGTGCCGGCCCCGGTAGGAAGTTGAAACAAAGAGGGAAATGGTGATGTGCATGTTTGGAAGCAAAACCCTAGCCTGACTGATTATTCATTTTTCTTGACTACTAATCCAGCTGACATGTACTGAGCATCCATCATGACCCATTCCTCAGGCTAAGTCCTTTCTCCTGCGTTATCTCAGCCCATTCTGCCTGGGGGTAGGAAGATGGAGTCCACCCATCGCTCATGTGCACCTTTTCACCCACACCCCCTGGTTTTAACCTCAGCAGCCTGCACAAACTTCCGCTTGAGTCCCATACCTTACATCCACCCGCTGCTGAGACTCGCCCGCTGGCTGTTTGCAGGTGCCTTCAATTCAAGATGATCCCCCCACCCCCCCACCAAATCTCATCTTTCCCTTCTGCCCTGGTCCATTCAACTCCCACATCAGAACCTGGATGTCACCCCCTTGTCCCATCTTGTGTCCCTGACTTGGGTGCCAGGCTCATTTTTCCAAAAATGTAAATCTGAACAGTGATAGCCCCCAATTGTCTTTACAATAAAACATAAGGCTGGGCATTTGGCACAGTGGTGAAGGCGTCACTCAGGACGCTCGCATCCCATAGGGAAATGCTTGGGGTCAGGTCCCAGCTCCATTTCTGGTTTCAGCTTCCTGCTGAGCACACCGTGGGAGGCGGCGGTGATGGCTCAAGTCCTTGGGAGTGGTGGTTTCTGCCGCTTGCATTGGGAGACCTGGATGGAGTTCAGGGCTCCTGGCTTCAGCTTGGCCCAACCCTGGCTGTTGTAGGCATTTGTGGAGTGAATAAAAAACTTCAAAAATTGTACTTAGCATCTTGGCCCAGAGTCCTCGTCCTCTGACCTCTCCTCGTTCTGCTGCATCAAACTATGGTCTGGCTGGCCAGGCTCCCTTTCAGCCCCGTGCGTCTACACAGGTGATTCCTCCTGCCCGGGGCCCCCTTCCTCCCATTTGCACCCCCTGAATTCGTCCTCTTTGTTCACAGCTCCATGTGGTGTAAGTCACCTCCTCCAGGCAGACTCCCTGGCTACCTTCTGCTCCTGAGACTGGGAGAAGCGCCCTTCCTTTGGGTGCCTGAGCTTGCTCAGTGCTCGCCGCACTGTATCACAGTTGCTTGTCTGTCTCAAGCTCCCAGATGTGAGCTTTTCTAGGACAGGCATTCGGTCTCTCATGTCAGGTAGTAGTGTGCCCAGCCAGTGCTGCTGAATAAATGTTTGACCTCCTGAGGTTCTTTGTTGCCTATGGGCCTTGGATCTCTTTCCCTTCCTTGGGGAAGCCAAGGCAGCACATTTAAGACAGGACTCAGGATGTGCTGTGGAAGTCAGTCTGTTTTTCTCTCCCTTTCCCTCATCTCCTTCAGAATCCGCCGGTGGCCACACCCTTGGCACTGACACCGAGGCTCCGCCTGCAGGTCAGCTGGCAGTGAGCGGCCCTTCCCTTCCTCCCCGGCTCTGTCTTCGCTCAGCACAGAACGTTTTTCCTTTTTGGGTGTTCAGAGCGCTGATAGCAGAGGGCTGGGTGGGAGGGAGGCAGCCAGGGGCTGACTGCAGGGAGGCAGGAAAGGCGGGTGTGGGCGAGAGCCGAGATGTGGGTGGGAGCGCTGCTAGGGGGGCCCTTTAAGGGAGAGAGATGATCGAGCTGCTGGAGCAGAGCAAGTGGGGTGCGCTTGTCCCCCTTTGCTCCCTGGGGGCTGAGGTCACCCTGTTGGTTTTAACCTCCTCTTGAGCACTGGCAAACGGGGAGAGAGAGAGATGGTTTTTCAGAACTGGTCTTATACGCTTGCTTGGCACCCAGCCACTGGGCAGAATCCTGCCGGCCGGGCTCTTGTTGATTTGGAGAACACAGGAAAAGGGACTCTGCCTCTTGCCTCACTCATTGCTTCGTCTGGGTGATGGCGGATGCGGGGGCAGGGGGACCGCTGAGACAAGGTGCTGCGCCCGCCCGGGGCTGGTGGCCTACAGATCCGAGGTCGGTGGGCAGACCCCATCCCCGCAGTGGGCGCTGAGGTGGGTGTGAGAGCGAGGTCTTGCCGGACTGGGGGGGGGGGCAGGGGTCAGGGCATTCTGACCGCGGAAAGGCCTCGGCTGAGAAGCAGACGCTGGGGCTCGCGCAGTCTCCAGCCCACACCGACCTCCGTCTCCAGCCCCTGAGTCTCCTGAACAGTGAGAGCCGGGCGCACAGCTCAGTCCCTCCTGCAGTCCGCGTCCCCCCACCCCCCATCGGCTGTGAGACGTTGGACGGCTGACGTCAGCTCTCCAAGCCTCAGTTTTCTCCTCGGCTGAATCAGGACAGTGGTGCCATCCGCCTCACCCTGGGTCGGGGGAATCCTTCGTGAAAGTGCTTTGTGAACTGTGAAGTGCCATGCTGACCGGAGCTGTCACTCGGCCTTCCATTTATTCGTAGATTCAGTTGAGCAGTAGCCTTAAGAGCTCTCTTATTAAAGGCCTGGTGCGGCGTTGGTTGTGGCAGGAGCCTGGGGCGCCGCGGGCCTGTGTGTGTGTGTGTGTGTGCGCGCGAGCGCGCGCCTGTGTGCGTCTGCAGCGTGCCTTCATGAAGCAGCACCCATCTGCTGCGTCTGCGGGGAAGCCCCAGCTCCCACAGCCCCCAGCCCTCGCCCCCGGGGTGCAGGCGGGCAGGGACTCGTTCTCCAGGCTCCCCCCAGGGCTGCGGTGCAGGGCCGGTGACTCACCAGCTTTAGTCACCACCCTGCCTACAGAGCTTTCTCTCCCCTGCAAGATGATGAACCCAAAATAAAAACATGGCTGAGGAGCGAGGAGGTGTTGCAGGCTGTGTCTCCGACAGGCCTCTGAGCCACCCAGGAGGGCGCTGAATCCATTCTTTCCCACTTCTCCCAGCCTGCTCCCCACTCCCACTCCCGTCAGGGGTGTCCTGGAGAACCCAGAGCTGCAGGTGGAGAGCAGGAGGCCCTGGCCTGGTGGCGTTGGCTGGGGCCGGTCACTGTCGAAGCAGCTCCTAGCCAGCCATGTTGGATCTAGGTTTTCTTTCTTCCTTTCCTTTCCTTTCCTTTCCTTTCCTTTCCTTTCCTTTCCTTTCCTTTCCTTTCCTTTCCTTTCCTTTCCTTTCCTTTCCTTTCCTTTCCTTTCCTTTCCTTTCTCTCTCTCTTTCTCTCTTTCTCTCTTTCTCTCTTTCTCTCTTTCTCTCTTTCTCTCTTTCTCTCTTTCTCTCTTTCTCTCTTTCTTTTTGTAAATCCTAATTTCTAAGATTTATTTGTTTATTTGAAAGGCAGAGAATTAGAGAGATCATCCATCCTCTGGTTCACTCCATCCAGGTCTCTCACGTGGGTGGGAGTGGCCCAAACACTTGGCTCCCAGGCACAGCAGCAGGGAGCTGGATTGGAGGTGCAGGCAGAGGAGACTTGAGTTAGCACTGAAATGGGACGCCAGTGTCTCAGGCTGCTTTACCCACCGGCCTCCCCAGTTCTCTTATAGAAACAGTACCTACCTAGGCCAGTGCCTTGGCTCACTTGGCTAATCCTCTGCCTCTGCCTGTGGCACCGGCACCCCAGGTTCTAGTCCCAGTTGGGGCCTCGGGTACTAGTCCAGCTCTCTGCTGTGGCCCAGGAGGGCAGTGGAGGATGGCCCAAGTACTTGGGTCCCTGTACCCACATGGGAGACAAGGAGAAGCACCTGGCTCCTGGCTCTGGATCGGCAAACAGCGTGCCAGCCGTGGCGGCCTTTTGGGGGGTGAACCAACAGAAGGAAGACCTTTCTCTCTGTCTCTCACTGTCTATAACTCTCTCTCTCTGTCTCTCTCTCTCACTGTCTAACTCTGCCTGGCAAAAAAGAAAAAAAGAAACAGTACCTACCCGGTGCAGGTGTTGGAAGGGTTAGCAGTTTACCTGTTCGTTGTCTTCTTCCGCATCCCACCAAAGGCTGTAGGAGGGAGGACCCTTTGTTTTGTTGGCTGAGTGTCCTGAATGCCTGACACAGGGATAAGTTTCTGTGGAATCAATGCCTAGAAGGCTTAGAACAGTGCGGGTCCGCGGCGTGCCCTGCATGTGTCGGCCGGGGTTGCAGGGTTTCTGCATTTGGGCGATGCAGACATGGAGGACTAGAGCACTGAAGTCGCAAAGCTGAGACGTGGCAGCAGCTTGAAATGGAACTGCTCACCCGGGTAGGGTCCTTTCTCCCGCGCCATGGCTGCTCCTGGCGCCTCCTCTTCTTTCCTTTCTGCTTTTTTTAAAAAAATATTTATTTATTCTTTGAAAGGCAGGGTTACAGAGAGGCAGAGAGAGAGAGAGAGAGAGACAGACAGACAGAGAGGTCTTCCATCCACTGGTTCACTTCCCAGATGGAGCTGCGCCGATCTGAAGCCAGGAGCTTCTTCCAGGTCTCCCACATGGGTGCAGGGACCCAAGCACTTGGGCCATCTTCTACTGCTTTCCCAGGCCACAGCAGAGAGCTGCATGGGAAGAGGAGCAGCCAGGACTAGAATTGGTGCCCATATGGGATGCTGACACTTCAGGCCAGTGCTTTAACCCGCTGTGCCACAATGCCAGCCCCAGTACCAGTATTTTTTTTTAAAACATTCACCCTTTTATTATTATTATTTTTAGTTGATACATAATTCTATTTCAGGGGAGCAGTGTGGAAGAACAATATGTGTATACAATGTGCAATGATCAAATCAGGCCATTTCCCTCTCCTTTAAACATTTATCACTTCTTTGTGTTGGGAAGCTTTGGACTTTTCTTTCTTTCTTTTTTTAAAAAAAGATTTATTTGTTGATTTATTTTAAAGGCAGAGTTACAGAGAGGCAAGGCAGAGAGAGAGAAAGATCTTTCATCTACTGGTTCAGTCCCCAGATGGCTACAATGGTCAGAGCTTAGTTGATTCAGAGCCAGGAGCTTCTTCTGGGTCTCCCACACAGGTTCAGGAGTTCAAGCAGTTGGCCATCCTCTACTGCTTTTCCCAGGCCATAGCAGAAAGCTGGATCAGAAGTGGAGCAGCCAGGACTCGAACTGATGCCCATTTGGGATGCTGGCATGGCAGGCAGAAGCTTAGCCCACTAGGCCACAGCACCAGCCCCTCTTTATGTCTTTATATTCTTTCCTGTCTCTGAGCCTTCTCACCTTCTCCAGGTAAAACACTCATTAAAACTGAGTGACGGGGCTGGCACTGTGGCATAGTGGGTAAAGCCACCACCTGTAG
Organism: Oryctolagus cuniculus; assembly: GCF_964237555.1. NCBI lineage: Eukaryota > Metazoa > Chordata > Mammalia > Lagomorpha > Leporidae > Oryctolagus > Oryctolagus cuniculus. Next base: position 19,636,460 of record NC_091448.1, on the reverse strand, counting down.
TGCCAGCATTCCATATGGGCACTGGTTCAAGTCTCAGCTGCTCTACTTCCGATCCAGCTCTCTGCTAATGCCTGGGAAAACAGTCAAAGATGGCCCAAGTCCTTGGGCCCCTGCACCTTTGTGAAAGACATAGAAGAAGCTCCTGGCTCCTGACTTCAGATCGGCGCAGCTCTGGCAATTGGGGAGTGAACCAGAGGATGGAAGACCTCTCTCTGCCTCTCTTTCTCTCTCTGTTTAACTCTGACTTTCAAATAAATAAATCAATCGGCGCCGGCAGAAATTCTTTCTACTGTCTTTACAACTCTTCTGTAAATATAAAATTATTTAAAAATAAAGCTAGGAGGCCGGCGCTGCGGCTCACTAGGCTAATCCTCCGCCTTGCGTCGCTGGCACCCAGGGTTCTAGTCCCGGTCGGGGTGCCGGATTCTGTCCCAGTTGCCCCTCTTCCAGGCCAGCTCTCTGCTGTGGCCCGGAAGTGCAGTGGAGGATGGCCCAAGTGCTTGGGCCCTGCACCCCATGGGAGACCAGAAGTACCTGGCTCCTGCCATCGGATCAGCGTGGTGTGCTGGCCGCAGCGCGCCAGCCGCGGCGGCCATTGGAGGGTGAACCAACAGCAAAAGGAAGACCTTTCTCTCTCTCTCTCTCTCTCGCTGTCCACTCTGCCTATCAAAAATAAAAAATTAAAAATTAAAAAAAAGATAGGAACATCAACAACAATAGCTGCTACAACTACTTCTAAAAAAAAAAGCACCTAAATTGTAGGACAGGGAGTGTATGTGGGCGTGGAGGGTGCAGGAAGAGAGGGAGGAATTCCGGAATATTCTTTCAAATTACCTTGCTCATCACTGAGACATACGGGGCTGTATTCCCGTGCGCTCACCCTGATCTCCGTCAGCCAGAGTTTTGGTACACTCGTCCTTCTTCTCCTGACTTCTGAATTTCGCATACTATTTCCCAGGATCCATTTGGATTATCTTTTGTTGTTGTTTCCTAAATAACAGTTTCATTTTTTAAAAAGATTTATTTTATTTATTTGAAAGGCAGACTGATAAGGGAGAGTAGGGGGGAGAGAGAGAGAGAGAGAGAGACAGAGACAGAGAGAAAGAGAGAGAGAGGTGTCTTCCATCCACTGGTTCACTCCCCTAAGTGGCTGCAAGGGCTGAGGCTTGGCCAGGTCAAAGCTAGAAGCCTGGAACTCCACCCGGATCTCTAACATGAGTGGCGGGGCCCACAAACTTGGACCATCTTCCGCTGCTTTCCCAGGCACGTTAGCAGGGAGCAGCAGGGCCTTGACATGGTGCTCGGATATGGGGTGGATGACGCTGTCACAGCGACTAACAACCTGCTGTGCCACAATGCTGGCCCCCCTTTTCATTCTTTTTTTTTTTTTAAGATTTATTTATTTATTTGACAGTCAGAGTTACACAGAGAGAGAAGGAGAGGCAGAGAGAGAGAGAGAGAGAGAGAGAGAGAGGTCTTCCATCTGCTGGTTCACTCCCCAGTTGGCCACAATGGCTGGAGCTGCGCCTATCCGAAGGCAGGAGCAAGAAGTCTCCTCCAGGTCTCCCATGCGGGTGCAAGGGCCCAAGGACTTGGGCCATCTTCCACTGCTTTCCCAGGCCATAGCAGAGAGCTGGATTGGAAGTGGAGCAGCCGGGACTCAAACCGGCACCCATATGGGATGCCGACACTGCAGGTGGTAGCTTTACCCACTACACCACAGTGCCAGCCCCTATCTTTTCATTCTTTAAGATTCTAATTAATTTCCTGTTGAAATGCTCCACTCTTCATTTATTTTGCCCATATTAACAATAATTATTTGAAAATCTTTATCTTCTACCTCTAGTATCTGTATTATTTGTGTATCTACTTCCTGTGGGTTTTTATTTAATTATCAGTTACCTATTCCTGCCTCTTCACTTCCTCAGTGGTGTCTTGGTCGAATCCTGTGAAAAAGGTATGGCAGCATGGCCGAGGTCCCATCAGGTGTTTATGTCCCACCAGGAGGCTCAGGCTCCTTGGGTTTACCACACCCCCAGATGTGGCCTCAGCTTCCAGGGGAGGGCCTGGCAGGCTGGGTCTGGACACCTGGCAGAGTGCAGCGACTCCCCTGCCACTCTTCGGCGCTGTGTTAGTCTCCTTTACTTTCCTCCGTGCAGAGCCCCAGACTTCAGCAGACACTAGGAGGGGACATTGGCTGCATATGGGTTCCTCTCAAGTCTCCCACTGTGGCTTTCCAGCTTCTGTGTGACTGTCGGAAGCTCTGCTGGTTTCTTTGTCTGGAAGCAATGCCCTCTGTGGAGGACAGGCCACTGATATGTTATGTTCTGCATAAAGAACAGGAAGGGAGGTGCTGATAGTCTCTAAACACAAGGAAAAGGAAATGGGAAAGTTAATTGCCTGGTATGATTGGTTTATTTTATGTTTATGTATTGAGATTTCGCAATGTATCCCATAAAATGCACACATATTACATGTTAATCCAATGTTTTTAAAAACAAAGTAATTCTTTTTTACAAAGGTGGTTCTTGGGGCCGGTGTTTTGACACATGGGTTAAGCTAGCGCCTGTAATGCCAGCATCCCGTGTGGGTGCTGGTTCGAATTCTGGCTGCTCCACTTCCCATCCAACTCCCTGCTAATGTGCCTGGGAGGGAAGCGGAGGCTGATCAAGTGCTTGGGCCCCTGCCACTCATGTGAGAGACCAAACTGGAGTTCCAGGCTGCTGGCTTTGGCCTGGCCCAGAACTAGCTTATTGTGGTCATTTGGGGAGTGAGCCAAGAGATGGAAGATCTTAATCTCTGTGTCTCTTCCTTTCTCTCTGATGCTCTGCCTCTCAAATAAATATTTAAAAAGAGTGGTTCTCTACGACTAGTGAAAGTGGTCAACAACCTGACCCTCAGTGGTGGAAGGCGGTAAAGCAGGGTCTCCAGGCACAACGATGGCCTTGGGAATGAGAGCTGTGGGACACAAGGAGGGTGACAGTAGTAGCAATCCAGGAGAGGGGCTGGCGCTGTGGCACAGCAGGTAGAGCCACCATCTGCAGTGCCAGCATCCCATATGGGCACCGGTTCAAGTCCTGGCTGCTGCACTTCCCATCCAACTCTCTGCTATGGCCTGGCAAAGCAGTAGAAGATGGTCCAAGTCCTTGGGCCCCTGCACCCATATGGGAGACCCAGAAGAAGCTCCTGGTTCCTGGCTTTGGATCGGCCCAGCTCTGGCCATTGCAGCTATTTGGGGAGTGAACCAGCAAATGGAAGGCCTCTCTCTCTCTCTCTCTCTCTCTCTCTCTCTTTCTCATACACCATTCTGCCTCTCTGTAATTCTGCCTTTCAAATAGAGATGATGGGCCGGGCTGGGTCTACGAGGACCCCCGTGGAACAGATCTGCCAGTCTTCCAGCGCCTTCCCCACTTCAGTGTGCACTTTCATTCAACCCTTCCAGCCCCCTAGGCAGGAGCAGCAGTGTGCTGGAGCTAGCACGTGCTCTCTCAGATGCTCAGAGTCGAGCCAGTGCTGTGGCATAGTGGGTAAAGCCACCACCTGCAGTGCCAGCCTCCTATATGGGCACTGGTTCAAGTCCCGGCTGCTCCACTTCCAATCCAGCTCTCTGCTATGGCCTGGGAAAGCAGTGGAAGGTGGCCCAAGTCCTTGGGCCCCTGCATCCATGTGGGAGACCTGGAAGAGGCTCTTGGCTTCAGATCGGTACAGCTCCAGCCTTTGCGGCCAACTGGGGAGTGAACCAGCAGATGGAGGCCTTCTCTCTCTCTCTACCTCTCCTTCTCTCTCTATGTAACTCTGACTTTCAAATAAATAAATAAATAAATCTTTAAAAACAAAACAAACCCCAGATCCTTTTGGGTCCAGAGTCCTTGAGTACTTTTTCCTGGGGATATAAACTGATTTTCTGTTCCTAGGATCACCTGACACAGCCCATTGAGAAAAAATTAAAATGTTGCATTCCCTGCTCCTCCCTGCCCCAATGGGAGCAGCTGAAGAACTTCACAATCTTCTTCTGTAATCTTCACCATGATCATGACGCAGGCAGCTTGCCTTTCTCTTTGTTAATTTTTTTGAGAGGTGAGAGACAGAGACAGAGAGAGGGTAGCTCAAATCCCCTGGTTCCCTCCTTGAATACCCATAACCGCCAGGGTTGGGTCAGGCCAAAGTCGGAAGCCGGGAACTCAGTATGGATCTGCCCTGCAGGAGGAAGGAGCCCAGTCCTTGGGCCATCACTGCTGCCTTCCAGAGGAGCCAGGTATGGCACCCTGGCCCTCAGATACGGGATATGGGTGTCCCAACTGGTGCTGTAACTGCTAGGAAATGCTCACCCTAGGCGGCCGTTTTGTTTGTTTTTGGCAGGCAGAGTTATGAGAGAGACAGAGAGAGGTATTCCATCTGCTGGTTCACTCCCCAGATGGCTGCAATGGCTGGAGCTGGACCAATCCAAAGCCAGGAGCCAGGAACTTCATCTGAGTCTCCCACGTGGGTGCAGGAGCCCAAGGACTTGGGAAATCTTCTGCTGCTTTCCCAGGCACATTACCAGGGAGCTGGATCAGAAGTGGAGCAGCTGGGGCTCGAACCGGGATTCTGGGATTGCAGGTGGCTTTACCTGCTACGACATGGGCCTTGGCAGTATGTTTTTATTCATTCCCATTCTACAGACTAGGAGGAACAATGACTCCTAGTGCCAGGCTCACACAGAGAGCCAGGACTCAACAGAGTCTTTTCTCTTGGATTCAGAAAACTTTTTTCATGCTTTGGCTGTCCAGTATTCAAGCAGCAGAATTCTACTCCAGGTTCAAGTTCAGCAGCCATACGGACTTGCTTTGGTTTTCCCTTCAGGTGGCAGGAAGCTGCTGCTGGTTCTCAGGCAGGCTCTGCTCATGCTGCTGCTGCCCCAGCTGCACCTGCACATCTGGGTGCAGCTTCGAGCAGAGTCCTTGAAGAAAGTGCAGCACAGACACTGCCTGGAGGCCAAGCACGCAGATGCAGGTACCAGCTGGACCTGGGCGTGAATTCTGAGTCTACCGCTTCCCTTAGCTGAGGGCCTTGGAAGAACCCCTGTGAGTCTTAGTGTCTTCATGCATAGAATGGGGATAAGAATACTTACCCATACAGGCTGTCAGCTAACTGAGCTCACACTCAGCACAGGGCTGGCATACAACTGGCACCCACTAATTGATAGGTTGGAGCTACACCAAATGGTACACCATTCTGGACAAAACTTAACTCATTATTTGGGGGCCGGTGCTCTGTGGCGTAGTGGATAAAGCTGCCGCCTGCAGTGCCGGCATCCCAGTATCCCATATGGGCACTGGTTTGAGTCCTGGCTTGTTCACTTCCAACCCAGCTCCCTGCTAATGTGCCCGAGAAAGCAGCAGCAGAAGGCCCAAGTCCTTGGGCCCCTGCACCCACGAGGGAGACCTGGAAGAAGCTCCTGGCTTCCGCCGGGCCCAGTGCCAGCCCCCTGCCATGAACTTTTTGACATGTCCTCATACATTAGGAACACCTGGCAGATTTGGACTGTGAATAGAGGAACCCAGAAAAAGGCTTCGGTGGCCTGGAATGAGTTCTAACTCTGCCCAGCAGCTTTGCTCCCCCCTGGGATGTAGGGTCTTTTCAGAGATGACTGAAAATATGTGGGAAGCAGGACCAGTGGTGGGGCAAGGGGCAAGGAAGAGAAACAGGGGCTGGGCTTGGCTTGGGTTCAAGTCCTGGCCTTTCTATTTCTTGCTATGTGAAAATAGTAAGTGCTCGTTCTGAATCCGTGACGTGGGAAATACAGTCCGTGTAGGGGACTAACCACTACCCGTGGGAAGAAGACTCTGCGCTAACAGCAGCCCCGACAGAAGCAAGGCGGTCCCGGTGCAATCTGCGGAAGGACTTTGTTTCCTCTTCTCTCCCATCCTATCAAGGAGTTCGGCAAAACTTCATGTGATACCAAGTGCGTCATAACCCGAAGGGGACCGGGCCGCCCACGCACACGCATGGAGAAGGGTGTTATGGCCGAGTGTGTTTTCCACAGCCTGTTTTCCCTCATTCTTTCACTCCTTTGTGTGCTTGTTCACGTGGCCAGCGCTCCTCCAGTGCTGCCTGTCCGGTCCTCGTCTGGGCACTGGGCTTACAGTGGGGTGCACTAGCCGTCTCTAGGACAGAGAGGGTCCCGGAGCACTCCAGGGCTGTGCGGCTGGGGCTAGGACAAGGCACATTCAGGGTGGCTCTAGTAGGGAGTCTTCCTAGGGGCCCTTCCCAAGTTTGCAGTGGGGGGGTCTGTTCAGCATGGATACCCCCAGCCCAAGCTGAGATATCCCTCTGGTCTCCTGGGTCCAGGGTGGAGGGGAGATGGGGAATGTCTATGATGGCTCCATGGAGGAACCTCGTTTGGGCACATTCTTGCTGCCACCTTACTGCTCTGAGCCTCCTGTCTCTCTGGGAGGGACGTGCAGATCCAGTCTCGCCATTGTAGCCTTCTCCCCTGGAGCATCACAAAGGCTGCACTGGAGTGCAGCCAGGCCAACGGGTTATTTATTCCGTCACTTGAATTACATCTCCAAACTTCCCTTGATTTGGCTAATTCAAAACATTAATGCCCGACGTGGCGGGGGCAGGGCTGCCACAAAGTGTCACCAACCCCTCATTTTGTGCCGGCTGATGGGAGACCATAATTGCCCAGATGGGGAGGAAGCATGATTAGTCTTTCTTTTGTGCCAAGCCCCCAGGGACACGGGAATTAATCATGGAGCCACGGTGGGAGGGGCTCTTCTGTCTCGTGGTTGTCTCTCAAGCTGGGGAGAAAGTCCCCGATGAATATGCAGGAGAAGGAGCTGCTCTGGCAGCTTAGCCTCACTCAGCTCCGCTGGTTTCCATCCCGGCAGGCTCCGCGCTCCACCCAGCCTCGCCTTCCAAGCCTTCTCCCGCTGGCTGGGTGTTTTGTTCCCTCCGCTTCCTTGCGCCTCCCGCTCACCCTTTCCCACCTGTTTGCCTGTTCCCAGCAACCCTCAACGGGGTCAGGAGGGACCTCCCACCACCAAGGCTAAAGCTTGACTTCCCTGTATTGTTGAAGCTGTTGGCCACTTTTTCCTTCTGCAAAGTCTTTCCTTATTTTCCGGGAATCCTTTCTCTTCCTTTTCTTCTTTTCGTCCCCATCTCTATCTCCCTCCCCACTCCCCATCCTGAAAAAAAATGTCTACAGGTCCCCCGGGTTCTGTCTTAGCCCTTCTTCTATGCTTTCAGCTCCCCAGGGAGTGGCACATGCTGCTGGCTGCCCACTCAACACTTGTGTTCTTTTTCTTCTTGTTCAGGGAAGGTGTCTTTGCCTCTGTGCCAAGGGGTGGATTGTGATTGGTCCAGAAATCATGGTAAATAATTTCTTTGCCTATGGTTTATTTAACAGTGGACATAGGACATAGTCCTGGCCAAGGAGCATGAGTGGAAGTTGGGTGGGTGAGATTTCAGACAAAAATGTGTGAGAAGCTTCCCTTCTTGTCTTTTTTTTTTAATTAATTGATTTGAGAGGCACAGTTACAGACAGAGAGAGGGAGTCACAGAGAGAGAGGTCTTCCATCTGCTGGTTCACTCCCCAGATGGCCGCAATGGCCAGAGCTGAACCCATCAAAGCCAGGAGCCAGGAGTTTCTTCCTGGTCTCCCATGTGGGTGCAGGGGCCCAAGGACTTGGCCATCTTCTACTGCTTTCCCAGGCCATAGCAGAGAGCTGGATCGGAAGAGGAGCAGCTGGGACACGAACTGGTGCCCACATGGGATGCCGGTGCTGCAGGCAGAGGCTCAGCCTGCTACACTGCAGTGCCGGCCACATTTCTTTTTTTAAAAGATTTTGCCTTTCTTGTCTTTAAACGAGATTTGAGGAGATGTTGCCTGAAGCTGCAGCATTCATCTGTGAGCCAGGAGAAAAGTTCGGCAGAAGCAGTCCCAGCAATGCAGCCCTGGAGCTGTGATGTGGCCAAGCTAATGAACAAACAAATCCTGGTGTGAACCTGCTGGTCCACAGTATCTGCAGGGGAAAACATTCCTGACGGATCCGCAGGGAGAGAGCAAAGTCTCCCAGGGCTTCATTGATCAGCGCTGTACGTTGCTTCCCAGGTTTTTGTGTTTAATTCAAACCTCCCACACATAGCACCACAGACGTCCTCACCTGATAGCCCTTAAAGCTAAGGTCTCAAACAAAAGGCCAGCGATATGTCTTCTTATTCTCAGATCCAGTTGGCTTGCTTTCTATCATCCTGCAGTATTTTGTTCATACCTCTGTGAGCATGTTTGTCCCCTTGATTGGTTTGCTTAACTGTCTTCCATTCTGGAATTTAAACTCCCAGAGGCTGGAAACTTACCCATCTTTAATCCCTACTTGCAAGGAGGAGCTCATTAATTAAGCACCTGTTGAAGATATTAATTGGTAAATGTTCAGAGTGTTTGGATGTGCTCAGCTGCAAGGAATTCGATACCCAAAGACTAGTAGTTTAAACTGTAAAGATGTTGACTTTTCTCACAAAATGTGAAGAAGTCTGGAGGTAGGAGGTTCCAGAATTGGTTAAGCACCTTGGCAAGGTCAGGCACTGAGTCAGAATCTCTTGGATGTGCTTGGCTCAGAGTCTCTGAAATTCTTCATGGTTACAAGGTAGCTGCCAGTTAGCTGTTAAGATCTTTGCACAACAAGCTTTCAAAGAGGAAACAAGAGCCGGTGCTGTGGCTCACTAGGCTAATCCTCCTCCTGCAGCACCGGCACCCCGGGTTCTAGTCCAGGTTGGGGCGCCGGTTCTATCCCGGTTGCTCCTCTTCCAGTCCAGCTCTCTGCTGTGGCCCAGGAAGGCAGTAGAGGATGGCCCAAGTGCTTGGGCCCTGCACCTGCATGGGAGACCAGGAGGAGGCTCCTGGCTCCTTAGAGGAAACAAGGGCGTGTGTGTGTGTGTTAGTGGCCACACAAGGGCTTCCACTTCATGTGTTCCTTTTTGTGGCAAGGCAAATCCTTCCAGAAACACCTCTCAGTATTGTTGGCTGGAGCTGGGTTACATACTCCCTTGGGTCACTTTCTGGCAAGGGGACACACCAATGACCAGGACTGGCTTAGGCTCATCCTGAGTCATCCCTGGGTTCTGATTAAAGCAGAATTCTGAATTTTACAATCCAGGCAGAGGGAGTGTTTACTGGATAGGGGACTGATGACACTTGCTACTAAAGTGCTTTGTCCCAGCTCAAGTTCTCCAAGAGTCCTGACGGCTTTGCTAAGTCCTTCTGAGACACAGAGTTCTGTGGTAAACCTACCCCGTGCAGGAACAGTCCTTAAATGCTCCATGTTTAGTGATCCGTGGCTGAGGCTGCACAGTCTCTGCCTTTGGGAATTCGCTCTGCTGCAAAGAGAGTTGTTCGTATGCGTTCGTGACAACCCATGCCAAGGGGGAGCATGAAGGGGCAGGAAACTTAGCTTTCAGCTGCTCACCAGCCATGCCCGGGGCATGGGCTTGCTTCTATTTGGGGGCAGGAGCATCTCACGTGCATCCCATGGCAGCAGCTGCCTTCCTCAAAGGCTGTGCCAATTCCTGGGCCCAGCAGCAGTGCTGGAGCGCCCCTCTGTCTCCTCCCCTTCCTGGTATTATCATGTTAGAATCCTCCTTATCGGGCCCCCGGCTCCAGCCTTTCTGTACTGAGACGTAAAACCTTCACCTGAGTCTCAAAGCAGTCACTTGCTTTTCAGAATCTTCTGGGATTCCCTGTTAGGGATAGATTTATCCCCCAAGGTGGCGTTGGGCCCTAAGGATCTGTGTTCTCAGGCTTCTGCTTATGAATCTTTCACTCCAGCCAAATGCTTGCTATGCTGTTCTCCACCCTAAATTGCAAATTCCTTCCTTTTTTGCTGCTGTTATTTTTTTCTCTGTTTATTTTTTCCCCACATGCTTCTTGTTGAAGACCTGCCTCGACTCTGCCCGTGCAGAAACATCCCTCACCTGGCTAGCTGCCTTCTTAGCACCTGGAATTCCTTCAGCTCGGTGGTTCTCACTCTCGACTGCTGCTGGGACCCCATGACAGCTTTACCTGGTCTACCTGCCTGGGCGCCAGCATGGGCTCTGCAAGGTTTCAACACTCCCCAGGTGGTTCTCGTGTGCAGCCAAGGCCCAGCGCCACGTGTTGGACTCTGCTTCACACACGGGTGAGCTCCCTGGTAGAAATCGGATTCCTGGGCTGCACCCCCAGAGGTCTTGACATTTATATTTTTAAAAATCATTTACTTTTGTTTATTGGAAAGGCAGAGAGTCAGTGAGAGCTAGAGGGAGTAGAAGAGGGAGACAAAGGGAGAGAAACCTTCCAACCTCTGATTCACTCTCTAAATGCCAGCAATAGCCAGGACTGGGTCAGGCCAAAGACCTGGAGGTCCCATGTGGGTGGCAGGCCCCCGGCTACCTGAACCCCCGTCTGCCGCTCCCCATGGTGTGCACTGCAGAAAACTGGAGCTAGAAGTAGAGCCAGGACTTGAACCCAGGCACTCCAGTGTGGGCTGCGGTTCCAAGTGTCTTAACCGCTGTGCCAAATCCCTGCCTCTGTTTTTTTTTTTTTTTTTTTTTTTAAAGATTTATTTATTTATTTGAAAGGCAGAATTACAGAGAGGCAGAGGCAGAGAGAGAGAGAGAGGTCTTCCATCTGCTGATTCAGTCTCCAAATGGCCACAATGGCTGGAGTTGTGCCGATCCGAAGCCAGGAGCCAGGAGCTTTCTCCAGGTCTTCCCATGTGGGTGCAGGGCGCAAGGACTTGGGCCATTTTCTACTGCTTTCCCAAGCCATAGCAGAGTGCTGAATCAGAAGTGGAGCAGCCAGGACTTGAACCGGCGCCCATGTGGGATGCCGGCACTGCAGGCAGCGGCTTTACCTGCTATGCCACAGCACCGGCCCCTCTCTGTTTTTTAAAAAATGCTCTCCATATGACTCTGTCATACACCTTGATGGAGAACCACTGTACTATGCTTGTATTTTTTTGCACTTCTCACAGTGCCAGGCACAGAGTAGGTGCTTAATAATGTCTGATTGTTTATACACTGGCTGAGTCAGGAGAAACAGGATGGGATAAGTGTGTAAGAGATTTGATGACTGTAATGTGTTGTGCAAGTTCAGCAATTTATTTATTCAGAGGTTATTATTACCACTTAAAGTGTTTTGCAGTTTCTGAGCTAGGGCTATTATGTTTGGCAACAGTGAGAGCTTGTGGAATGGGCACAGGAAGGGGTCTCTCTGCAGCATCGGAATGCTGGACAGTGCTCGGATTTTCACCCTTGGCAGGGGAACTTTCCAGTGTCCATGGTCCCAGATGACGGCGATGCTTGGACATTCTTGGTTTGGAGGAGTTGGGGCCTGAATACCTATAGTCTGACAACTTACCTTTAGGTCAGAGGCAAAACAGAGAAATACTTTTTGCCCTTCTTCTTCCTCCCCTTTTCTCCTCCCTATGACTATTCGCAGGTACAAACGCTGGTGGCTTTACCCGTTCTGTCACAGCGCCGGCCCCATAACATTATTTTTTAAGCACTTACAAGGATCCCATTGGGTGTCTACTCTGAATTTTTCATCCTCTTATCCTTGAACATTGTGATCATTTCCATTTTTTAATATCGTAAATAATTAGTGCAAGTAATATTTGTGCATCTTTGGTTGTTTTTCTTTGAGATAATGTCCTAGAATTGTTGATGATGGGTCATGGATTTGCTGAATTTCTAGGGCTGATTCACTAATTTCTCAGTTATTGTCTAGGAAGTACAGTGGAAAGGAAGGCTGTCCACGTTTTGAACCCTTGCCAACACTGGTATTTACTGCAATTTCTTTTAATCTTTGTCAATTTGATAGATTTTAAAAAAGACTTTTTTACTATAATTTTAATGCCATGCTGTCTTCATTTAATGGTTTTTGCTGTCTCAAAACCAGTGTTTGCGGGTCATGAGGCAGAGGCACACCGTGGTTTGTGGGCACTCTGTCTCCAGGATATTGACTTTCGCTTTGCTGTGACCTGTGCTAACCACAGAGCAAACCCTGCCTGCCCAAGTTATTGGCTCTGGGCTGAGGCTCTCAGTTCCAGCCCACGTAAATACGTCGTGGAGTAAGCTAGAAAGATTGCTCCTCGAAGGTAAATACCCCCTCTCTCATATCACACACAAAGGGAAAATCTCCTGGAACCTATATAAAAATGTCTTTGTGATTTTTGCCCTAGCTGAGAAACCTGAGCCTTTGTTCCAAGTCCTCAGGCTGCTGGCCCTCCGGCAGCGAGGGGTGTGTGTCCCGTCGCACGGGAGGCGCTGCTTTGTGTGGCTTCCAGGCCGTGCGGGCTCTGTAGGATTTGGGAAAGGGTGGGAGGGAGGCCTGAAGTCGCCGCCAGCAGACCCGTGGATGAATGGCTAAGTGCCCATGCTGACGCGCAATTTGCATCTAAGAGGCGGTTTGGGGATTTGGTGAATAGCCCCTGATTGTAGATAAACACCACCTGCCACGCTGTGCACCCCGCGCCCCCCTTCTCCAGGGAAGAAAAGCCATTCTTCTGTCCTGCACTCGCCAGTGCTTTTATGCTAATACTTCGGAGCTGGACAAGAAAACTGGATTACCAGGAAGTCTAGCTGGCTCCTCTGGGGAGAAGGAAGAGCCTCTTCCAATTGAGGTTCGCCTACATTTTGATTAAAATGGAAAAGTGGTGGCTGCAGGGACCCTTCCCTAGTCCCCAAAGGTCCCCTTCTGTGGTCTGTGGGCCTCGTGTTGGAATGCAGATTCCGTGGCCCTGCACAGGCCTGACAGGCCAGAAAGCTGCCTTTTTAGCGAGCTCCCCAGGTGATCTTATGGACCCTAAAGAACCGCAGGCCTCAAACCTTGGAGATTCGGATTCCATAGTCCAGTAGTCTGTGCGTGTGGAAGGGTTCTTCTTCCAAGGGACTTTGGGAAGCATCCAGGCCTTGGAATCACTACCTAAGGAGATTACTGGAGGTCAAAGATTTAGATATCTTCCCTACCCATTTTTTAAAAAACAATTTACTTATTTATCTCATTTTGTTTGAAAGGCTGAGAGAAAGAGGTACCTTCCATGTGATGGTTCTGCAGTACTCAGAACGGGGTCAGGCTGAAGTCGGGTGCCCAGAACTCCTTCTGGGTCTCCCACATGGTGGCAGGAACATGAGAGAACTTGAGCCTCCCCTGCTGCCTCCCAGGGTGTGCGTTAGCAGGAAGCCAGAATTGGAGAGTGGAGCCGGGACTCTCATCCGGATACTTGGACATATAAGATAAGTGCATCTTAACTGCTGGGTCAAAAGTCCGCGCCTCACTGCTCATTCCACGGGACTTCCAGCGCTAAAGGCAAGGAAGGAGGCAGAGTCGGCTTTGTGCTCCTCTTTGGACCAGGGCCTATTGAACATGAGCTCAGAGGCGCTTTGAGCCACCTCTCATTGCTCCTGGGTGGGAACTGCATTTTTAAAAAATATTTATTTTATTTATTTGAAAGGCAGAGTGACACACACAGGGAGAGGGAGAGATGTCGCTCCCCGTCTTCGTGGAGGAACGACACAGGACCCTGCGCTGTTCTTTCGTCTGCTCGGCCCTCCCCGGGTTTGCTGCTGGTTCTTCCCCGGTTGGCTACCATCCCTTCCACCTCCGTGGAAGGGCGGTTCCCCCTGCCACATTCCCCACTTCCGCGGGGGAGCGGCACACCGCCGGCCGGCTCTCTCGCGGGCTGCACAGGTGTTCCTTCAGATAGATGTTCCCCTTAGATGTTCCTGGTGCATGTTGTCTCTTTCCTCCTTTATAGTCCTCTTCCGCCAATCCCAACTCGGCTGCCCACACGCCGAGTATGCTGCTCTCCTCCAATCAGGAGCCGGATCAGCTCCTGGAGGTCATCACTCAAATTGGCAAGAGGCAGCTGCGTAGAAGCTGTTTTCTCCTCTCCCAGCGCCATATTGTGGGAGAGCAGATGCATAGAATAAGTCTTAATTCCAGTAACTTAGTCTAGTCCGGGTTGCTCCCCACAGAGAGACAAAGAAAGAGATCTTCTGCCTGCTAGTTCATTCTCCAAGTAGCTTCAAGGGCCAGGATTGGGCTAGGTTTAAGCCAAGAACCCAGAACTCCATCAACGTGAGTGGCAGTGGCTCAAGGACTTGGGCCATCATCCACTGCCTTCCCAGGTGCATTAGCAGGAAGCTGGCTGGGAAGCAGAGCAGCTGGCTGGCATCACAAGGGACGGCCTAACTCACTGTACCACATCTCCAGCCCCTGGTTGGAAGCTGCTTCCAGCACTGTGTACGTCTGGACTAGGATGCTATGGGGGCACTGGAGAAGCAGGCTGGAACTTCTCATTCTGTTTGGCCAACTCTGTCAACGTGGGCAGTGTCACCTAACCTTTCTGAGCTCCAGGGTTTGTATTTGTAAAATGAAGAGAATAATTCCGACTCGAAATATTAGGTACCACCTATTACTATAAGAATGGGTACAGGCCGGCGCCGCGGCTCACTAGGCTAATCCTCCACCTAGCGGCGCCGGCACACCGGGTTCTAGTCCCGGTTGGGGCGCCGGATTCTGTCCCGGTTGCTCCTCTTCCAGGCCAGCTCTCTGCTGTGGCCAGGGAGTGCAGTGAAGGATGGCCCAAGTGCTTGGGCCCTGCACCCCATGGGAGACCAGGAAAAGCACCTGGCTCCTGGCTCCTGCCATCGGATCAGCGCGGTGTGCCGGCCGCAGTGCGCCGGCCGCGGCGGCCATTGGAGGGTGAACCAACGGCAAAGGAAGACCTTTCTCTCTGTCTCTCTCTCTCACTGTCCACTCTGCCTGTCAAAAAAATTAAAAAAATTAAAAAAAATTAAAAAAAAAAGAATGGGTACAAATAATAATGGAAAATACATGAAATCAGAGAATGCAATTCCAAGCCAACTTGAAATACCACTTCATGTCCATAGATGGATTATTTAAAAACACGAGATCCCTGCAGGCAGGTGAGGTGGTGGTGAAATTGGTACACTCACACCCTGCCAGGAAGTGCTGTCAGTCACCCCACGGAAGTGAAGGGAACTGTGTGCCAGGAGCCGTGCAGCTGTCTACGCCCACTGACTCAATGATCCTGTTTCTCAGAATTATGCGAGTCAGCAAAACGCAAGCAGAGTTTTGTGCATGCACGTGTGTGCTACAGCATGGCACAGAAAACAGAAGGTCAAAACCCAGCGAGCCGGAAATCAGGCGAACATTTAAAACACCTAGAAGACCGTTTAAAATGAAAGTAGATCCGTGCAATGAAGCACACCACGCAGACGTCTAAAAGATCGGTCATTACAAAGGCCGCGTAGCAATAGGGGAGATATTTCTAGGTGTTTAGTGAAAACAGGTGCTGTGTCTGTTGGCTATAGCCTTGCACACTGTGGGAGGGAGCGTAGACAGGGAAAGACGCTCATCTGCACAGTGGGTAGGTTTACAGACACTTTTCTCCTTGCCACCATTAAAATAAATTTATTGCCATTTTTTTTTTCTTATAATGGAAGTTACTAGTTCTTACCCTTTTCTTTTCCATGCTGGCTGGTAAGGGGGACCCAGTGGGACAGCGAGACGCCTGCAGTGCGTTTGTGAAGGTTGCCGAGGCGAATCTACCATTTGTGACTCAAGTCTCTGTCCCTTCATTCCACACCCAGCAGAGTCCCGGGCAGGGGCTCCTTGGCAATGCGCACCCAGACACATGGGATGAGTATGCGTGGGCCAAGGGCTGCGGAGGAGGAGAAAAGGATGTAAGAGCACAGCAGCCCTGAAGCGGCTCCCAACCGGGATCTCTGCCCCGTGGCTCTCTGCTGAGGCTGGTACCCTCCCCCGGTGGGCACGATGATTGTCATGAAACAAATGATCTGACTCCACATGTGCTTAGTGGCCCCATGGGGACACACTGACCTGGTCTACAGTCAGGACTACGTGGAGGTGCGCAGGCTCTCTGGATGCCACTCGTGGTGGTTATGTGCACGAATCCTAAAACCATCGTGAGTTCCAGTGCTAGCTGGGGTTCTGGGGCATCTGCTTATCCTCTGTGTCCCTCAGATTCCTCCTTGGTCAAATGAGAACAGTAAATGTAACACACTTCATAATACTAATGGAAGAACAACACCATGGGTGTTCTTAGGATTGAGTGAGTTAATATACAGAGGGCTTAGAACATGGTAACGCGTCCATGAATGCTAAATGGTCACCATTCTCTTAGAGCTGACCTCGTCATAGCCACCGAGGTGGGACCCCAGATCCGCCTCTGGGACTCACACCATGCGGGCTTGCATTCTTCCTCTCTTTTTTAAGATTTGTTTTATTTATTTGAAAGTCAGAGTTACACAGAGAGGTGGAGACAGAGAGAGAGGTCTTCCATCCGCTGGTTCACTCCCCAGATGGCCGCAATGGCCAGAGCTGCAGCAATCCAAAGCCAGGAGCTTCTTCTGGGTCTCCCACGTGAGTGCAGGGACCCAAGGACTTGGGCCATCTTCTACTGCAATCCCAGGCCACAGCAGAGAGCTGGATTGGAAGAGGAGCAGCCGGAACTAGAGCCGGTGCCTATATGGAATGCCTGCACTTCAGGCCAGGGCTTTAACCCGCTGCACCACAGAGCCAGCCCCCAACCTCTCCTTGAAGCTTAATTTTTCCTGGTCCCACCTGCAGTCTTGCTGTGAGTGCCAAGCCTGCGTAAGCTTGCTGCAGTCGGTGTTTGTCACCTGCAACCCAGAGGCGTAATACCTCGGGGAGAAAAAGACCCGCATGAAACAACACTGGATAATACAGAGGGACTTTCGATGAAGTGTGAGATTGCTGGGTGGAGAGAGACCGTAAATGCCACAGACAGAACCTGATCAGAGCGGAGGGAAACTGTGTTTGAAACCACAAGTTGTTAAGCCAGGGAAACGCAGCTCGCTGCTCAGTGGGAGCTCATTCCCTGGTCTGAGAAAACAGACGCTAGGATCAGGACCAGCAGGTACGAGTGCGAGGCGGGGTGGGGTGGGGGGGCACCTGTGTCTCATCATCTTCTGGACTGGCACCTGGGTCTCTATCACTGGCAACTCCTGCCTCGCTCTAGGAGAACGAGTGTCCCTGGAAAGGTAACCAAGGAGCCTACCTCAGCCTACTGAGAATCTCCACTTCTAGCTCCCAACCCCGGTCTACAGATGGGGCGGGGTGGGGGAGGAGGGCTGGGGAAAGACCTCAGGAGGCCAGGCCAGGCACCGCGGGGCCGCTCTGCCTTCAGAACCACCGGTCTCATCACTGGATGTTTATGGAGAGAGCAGCGGCCCTTAAGGAACTGGAGAGAATGTTCCGATTGTTTATGCAATGATTGCAGCTGTTCCCTTTGCCAAGGACAAAGCTGCTCTGCTGGCTCCAAGGTGAAAGTGAGGGGGCAGGGCCTGGCTTTTGGCTCCCACAGAGGCTTGGTTGGTCATTCTGTGATTTTGTTGCTCATTAGAGTCACCTGGAGGTTTTAACAGTTTTTTTTTTTAAGATTTATTTATTGTATTTGAAAGGCAGAGTTACAGGGAGGGAGAGGCAGATACACACACACATACACACACACACACACACGACATACAGAGCTTTCCATTCTCTGGTCCACTCCCCAAATGGCAGCAACTGCCAGGGCTGGGCCAGGCCAAAGCCAGGAGCCAAGAGCTACTTCCCGGTCTCCCACATGGGTGCAGGGGCCCGAGGATTTGGGCCATCTTCTACTGCTTTCCCAGGTGCACTAGCAGGGAGCTGAATCTAAAGTGGAGCCGCCAGGACTTGAATCAGTGCCCACATGAGATCCTGGCACTGCAGGTAGCTTAATCTGCTATGCCACTAAAAATTCTCAATACCCAAGTCCCACCTCAGACGGATGAGAGAGAATGTCTGCGGTGGTGGGCGAGCATTGGAAGTGTTTCAGGGTCCATGGGTGTTTCAGTGTGTGGCTGTTCGGGAACTACTGTCCTAAACACTTCGGATCTGAGTGCCTTGGGTGACACACAGCAGGCCAGCGACAAACCGGCTTCTGCCCCCAGACACTGTGTTTAGCTTTAGAAATGTCATTTTGGAAACTGTCCTGCAGTAAAATTTGCTTTCTGTTAATGTACATTTCTATGAATGTTTTGCTGAGCTATAATTCTCATACTCTGAAATCCACCCTTTTATTAAAGTGTCCAATTCAGTGGCTTTTAGTTTATTCACAAAATTGTGCAGCCATTGCCAGTTCCAGTGGTTTCACATCTCATTTGAGGACATTTTCTTCATCTCCCAAAAATACCACATTGCCCCATTTCCCCCTCCCCTCACCCCAGGCACATGTGACTCTTTTCTCTGTCTCTGTGGATTTGCCTACTCTTGGTATGAAATAAATGAATCATGCCACATGCAGGCTTTTGTGTCATGCTTATTTCATGTGGCAGATTTTCAAGATTCCTCCACTTGTAGCATGTAGTAGTGCTCCATCCCTTTTTCACGGCTGAATAATATTCCTCTGTATGGATATACCACATTTTGTTTATCCATTCATCATTGATGGACATTGGAATTGTTTTTGTTTTTTGCTTATCACGAATAATGCTGCTATAAACCTTTGCGTACAAGTTTTTGTTTGAATCCGTGTTTTCATTCTCTTGGATATTATCTAGGCGTGGAATTACTGGATCATACAGAGCCTCCACGCGTAAGTTTCTGAGGAATTGCTGGACTGTTTTCCAAAGTGGTTGCTCCGTTTCCAATTCCACGTGCTTTCCGGTTTCTCCTCACCCTTGCCAGTGCTTGTTGTTAGCTGTTTTTGGTTGTAGCCATCCCAGTGAGGCGGGTGGGGGCATGAATTGCGACACATACATAGATTTCTGTAGCTCCCAGCATAATCAGGACCCGGAACTGCTCCAGGACCACAGACAACGCCTCAGCGCTCGACCTTTATTGCCGCCTCGCCCTCATCCCCCACCCTGGGAACCACCAATCTGATTCTGTATTCTCAGCAGCAGCACAGGTGAGTTCCGGCCGTTTCACGGCGTTGCCAGAATTCAATATTCTTGGTGGTTTTCGATTTCAGTGATTCCAATAGGTGTTGGTGCCATCTTGACGTGGCCGGTCCCCGAGGACAAGTGACACACACAGCTCATGCTGCACCTATTTGCCATCCTCACCTCCTTGGGGTGAAGCATCTGTTCACGTCTTCTGCTCGCGTTCTAGTCAAGTGGCCTGTTTTTGCGTTGTTTGGCTGTGAGAGTTCGTGATATGCTGGATACAAATCCTGGGCCGGGCATGTGACTTGTCAATGCTTTTCTCTAAATCTCTTTCTTATATGCACTGCTTCCCATGCCTGTGTCTGATGGGAGCAAGCAATGGGGTTATTTATTGAGCACCTACTGTATGCTGGACATTGAGCAGGAGGAACAGGGGGTGAGTGAGCCCAGTCCCTGTGCTCACGGACGCCCTCCTGGGGGTGGAGGGGCGCAGCTTGGGCACCGCTGTCCACATCGCGAGCGGCAGTGACTGAGCCACAGTGAGGGAGGTGAGGACACGTAGAGGGGTTCAAAGTGAGGACTTCGAAATGAGGCTGTCCGGTCTCAGCTACCACTCGCCAGTGGTGGGACCTTGGCCCCGTTACTAACATTCTCGACCCAGGTTTCTTCATTTGCAGAACTGGAGCTGTCATCACACCCACAGCAAGGTTGGGAGTGCACAATGACACGGTGCAGGTGGCACATAATACCCTCTTCCTAAATATTAGTGATTACCACTTCTTTCTGAGCAACGTCGTTCTGCTGCAGTCAGGGGAAGCTGCCTGGAGGAGGTATTCTGGCTGAGCCGCAAGGACTGGAAGGACTTTCAGGAGCTGAGTTAAAGAGCCACCTCCTTTGCCTCGCGTCGTATATTCTTACCCAGAGAAGAGTTTCCTCTCTCTTCCTTGCTCCACCCTCCCCCTCTTCGTCCTGTGCTCTTGGCTCACGCACTCCCTTCCTGTTCATCAGCCAGAGGCCTCGACGGTCCCGCTGGAGACCTTGGCCTTAGGAGGTCACTGGCCTCGGGGCTGTGGAGCGGGGCTCCGTGGCTGCAGAGTGATCTCTGCTCCCTGGGTAGGGACTCTGCTCCCCAGTCCCAAGGGGAGCAGGTCGCTGTCCTGGGAATTCCTCCCTGTGGCCTGGGGCCAGCGCTCAGAGAGAGCTGGAGCTAGCGCGGGTCACTTCCAGGGTAAATGACTGTGCAGTTTTCTGTGTGGTCATCAGGCTCACGCAAGGACAACAGCTCCACGGGCTCGGGCTCGGCCAGTTAATAACTCACTGCCGGGGAAATGGGAATTAAATGAAATGGGAGGCATATTTCGTGTGAGCTCTGGGGCACCTCTGACAGCAATTTGTGTCATCGCTCCGGGCAGATACTAAAGCTGTCTGGATTCTAATGGCCTGCCTGCCACACCGACCCTCTGGATCCGTTTTATGAACACGGTCGGCTTTGATTTATGCTGATTTTATTGCTTTGGTTTCTCTTCTGAGCTGAGCGGAGTGAGGTGCGTGCGGCGAACGGCTCCGTGAGGAATGAGGTTCTCAGCTGGTCTGTGTGGGGAAGCCTGGCCGCAGCCGTGTGTCCCCTCTGCTTTGCAGAGCTGGGCTGTCCTGCAGCAGAACTGCCCGCGCATGCGTGCCGAGCTGGCTCTGTCGGCTGTGCACTGTGCTTGGGAGGACCCTGTGGCGCACGGGGGTGAGCCGCCCCTTGGGACGCCGGCATCCCATGTCAGAGTGTTGGTTCTAGTACTGGCTGCTCCACTTCCGATTCGGCTCCCTACTAAGGTGAGCTGGAAAGGCAGCAGCAGGTGATGGCTGAGTTTTGGGCCCCTGCCACCCATGTGGGAGACCCAGCCGGCGTTCCCGGCTCCTGGCTTCAGCCCTGTCTAGATGCAGCCATTGCAGCCATCTGCAGAGCGAGCCAGCTGACGGAAGAGCTCTCTCTTTCTTTGCATCACTCTGCCTTTCAAATAAATACATTAAAATTAATTTATGAATGAGGAGCCGCACATTTTGTACTGGGTCTTGAAAATTCTATAGCGCATCCCGACTTTGTGTCCGTCTACATCTGCAGTTCTTTGTGCTGACCTCAGATGACCCTCCCAGGTCATTCTGTCCTTTTTCCTGCTCTGGGATGACCCCAACATCCTGACTGATAAAGACCCTCAAGGAGCCCTTGGCTGCTCTGTCCAATAGTCTCACAGCCCCATCGGCCAAAGTGTCTGAAAACACACAGAGAGGTAAATGGTCTGCTTACATGTACTATCTGGCTGTATCTCAAAATCCAATAGGTACTGCAGGAGGTATGCAGGGGACCCCTGGCCCATGTGTTCTTGTTTCACACTTCTGTAGAGACAGCACTGCTAACCAGCACTGGGCACCCTCAGAGTTGATGCTTTAATGAGATGTATGTGCATATTCCCATATTTATTCTTCTTTACCAGATGGTAGGGTAACTTACACGCTAATTTGAACTTTCCTCCTTTACCTAACTGTACATCTTAGAAGTCACAATTCCCTTTTGTTTGGATTTAACCATAGTTTGCGTCACAGTTCCCCAATGGATGGACACTTAGCTACGTCCAAACTTTTGCTCCTGTAAACAATGTTCTGAGAGTAGGGTGGCCAGATTTAGCAAGCAAAAAAATACAGTTTGTCCAGCTGAATTTGAAATTCAGATAAATAATGAATAATTTCTTAGTGTAAGTGTGTCCCACACGTATGTCCCCAGAGGGTGGGCCATGTGGAGATAGAGTTACTGAAAAAAAGTCTTGTTGACTATCTGAAATTCCGATTTGGCTGGGCAGGCTGCGTTTTATCTGGCAAGCTGATTCTGGGACAAAGCCTTGCACCTAGTGAGGTCTCAGTGAAGATTTGTTGAGAGAAGGAATAAACACTCCCTCTTTGGAACGAAAGCTCATGAGGGCAATAGTTTGGCATGTCTGCTCAGTGCATGGACAGATGCCACAGTAAATTCCCCATGCATATTTCATTTGTCCCAAGACAGAAAATGTTGTAGAATAAATTCATTTCTTTAAAAGTCTGGTAGGTTCTGCTAAATTGCCCTCCAAAGGCCACCAACATCCCTCGGCCAAGTTGCCTAATTCTATTTCTCCTGTCACCTAAAGTCATTTAACCTTTGGGGAACTGGCCCCGGGAGGCTGCCCTAAATAGGGCTCAGAGAGAAACTGAAAGTGCCAACCCCATTATTGCAGCCCTGTGTGCCTGGTCCATCAATCCAGGCCAGGAAATGAGGAGTTTTAGATGCAAATGGTGGAGAGATAGCATCTGGCTCATCAGGGCCCCCAACTGTCCTGTTCCCAGAGGCCTCAGCGGAGCCTGGTGGCCTTGCCAGCTCCTGATGATGGATGGCTCACATTGGCGGGGCTGTCCCAGAGGCACACTCGAGTTCACTGTCCACCTGCCTCCCAGTCTTCCAATCTGTCACCAGCATGGGATGATTTAATCATCATAACGAGGCTGTTAGCGAGCACACAGTCCGCAGGCTCCAGTGGGAAGGCCGGTCCCACGTCTTCCCCCAGCCGATCCAAGCCATGTGGTCTCCATTTGCCGACCACAGAGATCGGGCTGGGGAAGGACCTGAGCTACAACACAGGGTTAGGCCTTTTGAACCAGGAGCCAGGAGGCCTGGACCTGGGTCCCTGTTCCACCAATTCCCAGCTGAGCGACCTCAGACAGGTTACTTAACTCTCTGAACGTGTCAGCTCCCTCCACAGTGACGTGGGACGAATAACTCCTAACAGCTCACAGGTTTGTCATGAAATTCAAATCAGTAGTTGATGAAAGGATCTGTGAATGGAAAATGTTGAGGGGCTGGGAGTGTGGACAGCCATGGTCTGGTGTGATTTCTGAGTTCCGATTGTTGCTGTCCTTAGTTTTACTAGCACACTTCAAAATTTCTCTCCAGGAGATCAACAACGTGGGAGGTAGGAGGTGGGGCTTGCCCTCTGCACAAGTTTGGAAAACAGTCAGGAAGTGGGTGTCTGGCGTGGTGCAGCAGGTTTGGCCATCTCTTCGGATGCCTGCATTCTACATCGGAGTGTGGGTTAGAGTCCCAGCTCCCTGCTAATGTGCCCGGGAAGCCGTCGACCATGCCCACGTACATGAGTCTCTGCCACCCACGTCAGAGACCTGGATGGAGTTCTTGGCTCTGGGCTTTTGCTTGGCCCAGCCCTGGCTGTTGTGGGCATTTGGGAAGACAGCCAGAGGATGGAGGATCTCTCTCTGTCTCCCTACTTTTCAAATACATTATTTTTTTTTTTTTTTTTACAGGCAGAGTGGGCAGAGAGAGAGAGACAGAGAGAAAGGTCTTCCTTTGCCGTTGGTTCACCCTCCAATGGCCGCTGTGCTGTGGCCGGCGCACCGCGCTGATCCAATGGCAGGAGCCAGGTGCTTATCCTGGTCTCCCATGGGGTGCAGGGCCCAAGCACTTGGGCCATCCTCCACTGCACTCCCTGGCCACAGCAGAGAGCTGGCCTGGAAGAGGGGCAACCGGGACAGAATCCAGCACCCCGACTGGGACTAGAACCCGGTGTGCCGGCACCGCTAGGTGGAGGATTAGCCTATTGAGCCGCCGCGCCGGCCCAAATACATTAATTTTTAAAATAAACTATAAACTTTTATTTATTTATTTATTTGAGAGGCAGAGTTACAGATAGCGAGAGGGAGAGACAGAGAGAAAGGTCTTCAGTCCACTGGTTCACTCCCCAAATGGCTGCAATGACCGGAGCTGGGCTTATCTGAAGCCAGGGGCCAGGAGTTTCTTCCAGGTCTCCCATGTGGGTGCAGGGGCCCAAGCACTTGAGCCATCTTCCACTGCTTCCCTAGGCCATAGCAGAGAGCTGAATTGGAAGAGGAACATCCGGGACCAGAACCAGCACCCATATGAGATGCTGGCGCCACATGTAGAGGATTAACTTATTGTGCCACAGCACTGGCCCCAATAAATTATAATTTAAAAACATAAGCACCACCCTTGGTGACCCTGCTGTCTCTTCCTGGGATCGGCAGGGTCTCTGTTTCCCTTCTGTTAGTACGTAGTAGCCATAGGAGAGGCCGTCCACCCAGACAGTATTTACTCCATTAGTTTCCTGAGACCAGCCCAGGAGGCAGCCATGCAACCTAATTTAAGTTGGGGCTTCTCTCAAGTTCTCACCCTGGCACCTGAGATCCCTGGAGGAGAGGCCTGTTTGCAGTCTAAGAACCAGAGCCAATTTCTCAGCGCTGCTGGGGAGGGAAGCGGAAGAGCTGGGGAGGGTGTGGGTAGGGAAGTGAAAGCGGGGAGCTGCCTGGTCCCTGCCTGCCAGTCCTGGGGGTGTGGGCCTCATCGTCCTTATTTCCCCTCTGATGTAAATGGAAAGGTAGCAAATCACTCTGTGTGTGTGTGTGTGTGTGTGTGTGTGAGAGAGAGAGAGAGAGAGAGAGAGAGAGAGAGGCAAGACATCACTGATCTAGCCAAAAGGAGCCCCTTATGGAGGACCAGGGACTTTGTGTCTCCCTGTGAGCTGCCAGAGAGCTGTGAATCCGCACGTCCAGAATAGCCCCCAGCACCACCCCGGTGTGAATTGCCCTGAAAGCTCACGTTGTGCCCTTACAGAGGCTCCAGCTGCCCTGGCAGAGGGTCTGACGGCTTCACACTCAGAAGTGGGAAATACCCACTAATGAAAGTGGGTTTGTCTGAGTTGCTGGAGGAGTCCCACAGGGGGAACAAACAAACAGACTTCACCTTCGTAGATCCAGACCTGCTCTCACCTGTTCCGCACCTGGGGGCAGGAATAAATTCCCGAGTCTAACACAGCAGGGAAGTGGGAGGTGGCTGGTGCCGGCTGCAGAAGAGCGTGTGCTGCCCAGAATTGACTTCCTTGGCCAAGAACACTTTGAGAAACTGCAGCGTGTTTGGGAATACAGAAGGTTCTGAAAATGGAATTTCCTAGTTAAAGAAAGGCTAATAAGGAAACTTTCTTTTTTAAATGTGTGTTGAAAATATTTCTACATTGTCCTGATCTGTGTGTCTAGCCCAGTGTGGCAATGGTAATCGGATGTTTCTTGATTTGTGGTTTGCAGCTTGCTTGGGAGTACTTGTACTCCGTACAAACTATGTCAATCAGTGACTTGGGATAAAATTAGGACAACACCCAAGGCTAAGTCTGAACTTCCAGTTTGGGGGAACAAAATATTGGCCTGTTCTGCTTTTGTACTTCCAGTTAAAAGGGAGACACTGTAACGAACAAAATTCAGTTATAGAAACAGTTTATGGGCCTGGCGCTGTGGTGTAGTGGACAAAGCTGCCGCCTACAGGGCTGGCATCCCATATGGATGCTGGTTTGAGTCCCAGTTGCTCCACTTCCAATACAGCTCTCTGCTATGGCCTGGGAAAGCAGTGGAAGATGGCCCAAGTGCCTGGGCCCCTGTACCCATGTGGGAGACCAGGAAGAAGCTCCTGGCTCCTGGCTTTGGATCGGCGCAGCTCTGGTCATTGCAGTCATTTGGTGAGTGAACCAGAGAATGGAAGACCTCTCTCGCTCTCTCTGCCTCTGCCTCCCTGTAACTCTGCCTTTCAAATAAATAAATAAATCTTAAACAAACAAACAAAACCCATTAGGTTGTCTGAGCCGCAGAGATTATATTGTGTGCTTGGCTTGTGCTTTTTTTTTATTTTTTTAAGATTTATTTATTTATTTGAAAGTCAGAGTTACACAGAGAGAGAAGGAGAGGCAGGCAGAGGCAGAGAGAGAGAGGGCTTCCATCTGCTGGTTCACTCCCCAGTTTGCCGCAACGGCTGGAGCTGCGCTGATCCTAAGCCAGGAGCTTCTTCTGGATCTCCCACGTGGGTGCAGGGACCCAAAGACTTGGGCCATCTTCTACTGCTATCCCAGGCCACAGCAGAGAGCTGGATCAAAGGTAGAGCAGCTGGGACTCAAACCAGCGTCCATATGGGATGCTGACGCTGCAGACTGGGGCTTTAACCCACTGCACCTCAGGCTGGCCCCGTAGGTTCTTTTCTTATCTCTCTTTTACAGATGAGAAGATTGAGGCCCAGAGAGGTTAAGTGACATGTCCTTTGTTACACAGTTAGGCAAAGGCAGAGGCAGAATTTGAACCCAGGCTTGAGAGACTACATTACGCTCTTGTGCCTGCAGAGACTGCTTGATCCCGGCTGGCACAGGACTCCCCCAGTTTTGGCACTGGAGGTCCTATGTCCTAGGAAACCCTCAGTGCCAGGCAACCTTGGATGCTCAATCACCTTGGACTCCCAAAAACAGCTTTTCAAGGTCGGCTATTCTGTAAATAACACCGTAATCACCTCTAGATCGCGTGGCATCCAGTTTGCTGATCGCTAACGAGATAGGGAGGTTGTGAAAATGACCTTGTTAGGCTCTTGCTATTAAAGTAAACTGGGTAATTTATGGAAAAAAAAATCTGTGGATTAGACAGAAACAGGAGCCAAAGAAAATAGTCCTAAATGAGCAATAATGACCAAGAGAAGGGCTTGGCTGAGGGCTGGCCTCGTGAGGGCAAGTGCAGATGCAAACGCTGAATCCTGAGGGTGAGGACTGGGATGGTAGCGTCTCCAACCCTGGCTGAGCACCATGCGCCGCGTGCAACCTCATCAGTTTCTTGGAGATGACTCATTCAACCCTCAGGCAGACATGGGAAGTCGGCACTGCTGTTACCTCACTTTACAGATGGCAACACTGAGGCTCAAATCAGTGGAGTCAGGAACGTCCTTGTAGCAGTCAAGGGAACAGCTGGTCTCAGGAGGGGATGCGGGTTCAAGCCTGTTGTCGTCTCAAAGGGTGCTTTCCAGGTGTCTCCTCCTTGCAGTGTTTCCAGAAGTTCTGCAGACAGAAGTCTTTCTCTGCCCTGTAGTCGGCCACATGTGGATTGGACCTCAGGATAAAGGCTGCGTGAGCGCCAGCTTGCCTTTCACTCACCAGGTTCTGTGGCTGCATTCAGTAAGATGCTGCTGCTTCTATTTTTTTTTTTTTTTAAGATTTATTTATTTGAAAGCAGAGTTACAGAGAGGCAGAGAGAAAGAGAAAGAGAGAGAGGTCTTCCATCCACTGGTTCACTCCCCAGATGGCCACAATGGCTGGAGCTGGGCCGTTTGGAAGCCAAGAGTCAGGAGCTTCTTCCGGGTCTCCCACGTGGGCACAGGGGCCCAAGCATTTGGTTCATCTTCCACTGCCTTCCCAGGCCACAGCAGAGAGCTGGATTGGAAGTGGAACAGCTGGGACTTGAACTGGCACCCATATGGGATGCTGGCACTGCAAGCTGGGGCTTTACCCACTAGGCCACAGTGTCGCCCCCTAAGCTTCTTTTACATGCAGAATTTGCCTCATCTTCCAGGTTTTTCTCAATTGGCAAGAGTCCGGCATCTCCTGTGTGACTTGGCCAGACAATCAGATGTTGATGAGTGACTGATGAGAAAACATGGGAGCAATCAGTTCTGTCAGGTACCCTCCTGTGACATGAGAAGTTCAGGCCCCTGGGGAACGGCCAGTTTCATTTTTCTGCACCTTGCTGCATTATTCATGTATCATCCTCAGGGGCTTGCAATTAATTTGCATTTGTCCTGGTCTTTTATGAGAGGACCGCAAATGGCTCTCTTGCTAGCGTCCTGCAAACATATTTCCCTTTAAAATACTACCCTGCAATAGGTAGAAAAGACCTCTTTAGAGCTGAGTCAATACAGGAAAGTTGGAAGACCGTGAGTGTGCAAGACAGTGCTCATTTTCCATGAACTTTCTGCAGCCCTCCTATACACAAGGACTGTTCTGGAGAGAGTGGGGGCCTGATTTGCCAAAAAGGAGGCAGCTATCTTTGATTCTGCTGAATGATACAATGTTTCTAACAGGGGAGGGCAGCTAGGGCTTTTGCTTTTGTCTTATTGTAGTGTTATTTGCTTTTACTTGGCTGATGTGTGAAGTGTGACTTAGTAAGTGAAGTTGAACGGCCGGATAGCGTTCTGCATGCCTCTAAAACAATTGTGATAGAATACTCAGCATGCAATTTACCGTAGTAACCAGTTCTCAGTGTGCTGTTCAGTGGTGTGAAGTACATGCCCAAGAGGGTGTTACTATCACCACCATCTGTCCAGGGACCTCTTTTCATCTTGCAAAACTGAAACGCCATAGCCATTCAACAATGCCTACTTGTTCCTTATTTTTTGTTTTGCAATACATTTTAGGAAGGCCAGAAGGAGCATTAAAAAGGTGCATTTGCTGTGTGAAATGTTAAATGTTTGAAGAGATAGATGTGTTTACCCTAAATGGACATTATGCAATATGAACATACATAGAAGCAATTTTTTTATATGTGATTAAAAATAAAAAGTAAAAATATGGGCATTTGTCTTCCTTAATTGGCCCAGGTCTCTGCTCATCATTTCCAGGAAGAAACAAATAACCACATAGCTCATCCACTGCAGCAGGGTCAAGTGATTGAGCCCTCCCCCTGACACCTGTGGGCATGCAGGGGTCTTGGAGTCCCAATTCTCCAAGGCCTATTATGTTCAACGGCAAAGTCACTGGGTAATTAAGGACCCAGACAATAGTCAGGTGGGGCAGATGTTGGGCAGATCTTACTCTGAAGAAAGATCAGTGGCTACAATTGTTTTAAATTATTTATTTTAGGGGGCCGGCGCCATGGCACAGTAGGTTAAATCTCTGCCTGCGGCACTGGCATCTCATATGGGCGCCAGTTCTAGTCCCAGCTACTCGTCTTCCAATCCAGCTCTCTGCTATGGCCTGGGAAGGCAGTAGAAGATGGCCCAGTCCTTGGGCCCTGCACCCGCATGGGAGACCGGGAAGAAGCTCCTGGCTTTGGATTGGCGCAGCTCTGGCCATTGCAGCCATCTGGGGAGTAAACCAAAGGATGGAAGACCTTTATCTCTGCTTCTCCCTCTCACTGTCTGTAACTCTACCTCTCAAATAAATATATAAATAAATAAATCTTTAAAAATTTATTGATTTTATTTGAGAGACAGAGAGGAAGAGTGCTCTCATCTGCTAGTTCATTCTCCAAGTGCCCACAGTGGCTGAGGCTGGGCTAGGACAAAGCCAGGAGCTGGGAACCCAATCCAGGTCTGCCATGGGGGCCATCACTGCTGCCCCCCAGGGTGCTCATTAACAGGAAGCTGGGATTGGGAGGGAGCCAGGACTCGAACCCAGGCACTCCGATGTGGAATAGGGGTATCCCAAGTGGCATCTTGACTGCTAGGCCAAATGCCTGTTCCCAGGCAGATAGAATTATTTTTTAAGATTTATTTTATTTACTTGAAAGACAGAGATACAGAGAGAGGAAGAGAGAGGCAGATATATATATAGAGAGAGATCTTTCATCTGCTGATTCACTCCCCAGATGGCTGCAACAGCTGGGGCTAGGGCTGGGTCAGGCTGGAGCCAGGAGATTCACCCACATGGGTGGGGGTCCAAAGACTTGAGCCTTCTGCTGCTTTCCCAGGCACATTAGCAGGGAGCTGGATCAGAAGTGGAGCAACCAGGACTTGAGCTGGTGGCCATATGGGATGCTGGCTTTGTAGGCGGCAGCTTAATCCGTTATGCAATGCCAGCCCTGTAGATAGAATTTTTTAAAAAAATAGTTTTAAAAATATTTAAGGAGAACAGATGCTCCATTATAAAAACAATTTAAACTGTATAAGAGGATATCAAGAGAAAATTAGCTGTCTTTTTTGTTCTCTCCAGTTTCCAGATTAAATATGTACAAAAACGTGTCTCTACGTATGTTTGTATCCATCTGTATGTATCTATTCTTTTGAAAAGAAACAACAAGAAGGGAATATTCCTGTTCATAACACTTTGCTGCTTCCTGGCTGCCTTCTGTTCACAGCATGGATGGACCAAGATTCATTCAACTTTCCCCCACTGCTGTGGTTTGCCTGGAAAGGGTCACTGGCCTCAAGCTTGCTCTCCGGTGCAGCAGTGTTGAGGCGGAGGAACTTTTAAAGGCAAGATCTACTGGAAGGTAATTAGGTCTTCAGGGCCACACCCCGGGAGGGATTAATTCTGGTCTCCAGGTGTGCGCTAACTCTTACAAGAGTGGACTGTTATGAAGGGAGGCCACCCACGTGCATGACCCCCTCTGAATGCAGCCAATTCCCTTTCTGCTTCCCCATCACGTGTGACACAGGCAGGGGTCCCTTGTCACGAGCCAGCTCCCCTACACCCACCAGGACTCTGTGCTAAATAAACCTTTATTTTTTACAAATCACCCAACCTCATAAATTTTGTTATAGCAACACAAAATAGGCTCAGACACCTGGTGATGGGTGTTTGGACGGTGTGTGGATTTTTACTGTTATAAGCAATGCAGCAGTGAGCTTTCTTGTGCATCTGAAATATGGTTTTGCATGTTTCTGTGTACATGTCTGTAGGATAAATTCCTAGAAGTAAGATTCTTAAACAGGCTGGATATTACCAAATGCTGAAAGGTAAAATTTGAAGACAACGGCTGGTCTCCTGAGAAGTTTGCTTATGGCCTTGTGACTCTTAAGCTGAAGAGATCCCCACCTGGTGAGCGGTGAGAGCTGTGCACATAAGGAAAGCACACAGGGTCTTGGCTCCTGTGTATTTCAGCCTGGAGCTTTCTCTTACTGGGAATCTTTGCCCTCATTTTATTTATTGCTTTTATAATAATTTTATTTATTTATCTCAATTTTATTCAAATGACAGAGAGACGTCTTCCATCTGCTGGTTCACTCCTCAAATGCCTGCAGCAGCTGGGGCTGGGCCAGGCCGAAGTCAGGAGACCTAAGGCAATCCAAGTCTCTACACCGGTGGCAGGGACCCGACTGCTTGAGCCATCAACCGCTACCTCCCACCGTACGCTTTAGCAGGAAGTTGTATAAGAAGCAGCGTGGCTGGGGCTGAAACCAGGCACTGAGTGTGGGATGCAGATGTCCCAAACTGCACATTAACCGCTGTGCCAATGCCCACCTCTGCCTCCCCTGTAAGCTGCCAACCTGGCCTTCTGATTTCTGAGTCAGTCTCTCGATGTCCGTGAGTGTCCAGAGTCCTGGCAGACTGCTCACCGGCCTAGGGGGACCAGCCCAACCTGCAATTCAGTCTCTTCCCTCCAGGTTTGAGGAGGTTTGTGGTGACCCACCACACTTCACTGCTAAGAGGCCCTGCTTGAAACGCCTCCCCGGCACTTCCCCACCTCTCTTGGCACCTGCCCATGGTGGATGTTTCCAGAATGCCTCTTCGGTGGATTTAAACTGTGATGTGATTTGTCTCCTCTGTGAGTTGCAAACTCTTTGTAGACAGGCATTCGACCCACCCTGGAGTCTCCCACGGCACTGAGTCCACACTTGGTGCTCCGCTGCTCACTTGCTTGCTTGAATGACCAGTGCCTGGAGCCACCCTGAGGCCTGGATCAGTTTGAGGTCTCATTTTTCCTAAAGCCCAGGGGAACCCCATGCTCATCTTGGCAGACCTGGGGGAGTCTGTCCAAAGGTGTAAATGATCTCTCTCTGGGGGTTAGAATTTTTCTTTCCCCAGGATTGGGCCTTGTTGGAATATAGCCAGGAACTCAGATTGTCCAAGACAGATTTGAGTAGATTTGTGTCTGGCTGGCTCTGCCTGGTCAGGAGTAACAGAACAGAGTAAAGATTGCCGCTAAGGCATTAAAAGTGAAACACCACACCCAAAAAGGCCAAGCCTGTAGCCGGATGGGAACTGAGAGGCATTTTTTCTGCCTACCGCACTGGGTTCCTGCTTCTTCTACTGCTTCCTTGAAGTGGACACTTCAGACCTTTGTTCTTGAATGTAAAGTACGCACGCCCCACTCCCTTACGTATACTGCTGGTGGCCACAAGCTCTCTCCCTGCCTGACTCTTCATTCCTGCTGTGCGTGACCTGGGAACGGAAGACTGTCCTCCTGACTCATGGCGTCCTTCCTGCCCAGGATCTGTAAGGAAGTATCTTTGAACTTGTGGATCTGTGCTTCCACCTGAAGAACAGAGGCTACCCCAGGCTGGGTTTTCCCCAGTGTGCAGCAGAAACACGAGGCCTGACTCCCAGGCAGGTGTAAACTGGACACAGGCCAGAGAAGAGGCACAAGGGCACCTGCCAGTATGAACACGTTTCCTGTGTTAGGGACCTCCTGGTTGTGGGACAGCAACTAAGCATTAGGCTGTCTGCCAGGTAAAAGACTTTCCCATGAAATGCATACTGCAACCACTCATGTGCAGACCCCCTGTTTCCTGAGATGACAGGGCTGCTAGCTGGACCCCCAGTTTAACTGGGGGCTTTCAAACCACCAGGGAGTGGGTGGGCATTGTGGTGCAGCTGGTTAAGCTGCAGTCTGTGATGTCTGCATCCCATAACAGAGTGTTTGTTGGAATCTTTCCATCCAGCTCCCTGCTAATGCACCTGGGAAGGCAGCAGATGATGGCCCAAGTACTTGAGTCCCTGCCACCCATGTGGGAGATGTGGACTGAGTTCCTGGCTCCTGTCTTTAGTCTGGCCTAGCTCTGGCTGTTGTGGGCATTTGGGGGGGGAATAAACCAGGGGATGGAAGACTTCTGTCCCTCCGTCTCCTTCTCTTTCATTCTTCCTTTCAATTAAATAAGTAAACAAAAAAACCAAAAATACCAGGGAGCAGAAGCGGCTGTCAGGTGCCAGGGGAGTCAGTGACAGATGCCTTCTAGGGAGTGCAGGAATTTTCTGAAAACTTGGATTGGGAGGAGAAGGTTCCCCAAGTGAGAACCACACCTCTGCCTCCATTTACAGTTTGCTCTAACTTCTGCGTGTGACTTCTGAACTGATATTCTTCTGGTGACAAGGGAATAAAGCAATGACACGCCTGAATCATCTTCA
This sequence comes from Oryctolagus cuniculus, assembly GCF_964237555.1. Classification (NCBI taxonomy): domain Eukaryota; kingdom Metazoa; phylum Chordata; class Mammalia; order Lagomorpha; family Leporidae; genus Oryctolagus; species Oryctolagus cuniculus. The sequence goes on along the minus strand of NC_091448.1, from coordinate 19,603,620 downwards.
TGTGCTCAGGAGGAGAAATTGCTGGCGTGGCTTCGCTCAGAGAAAGGCGAGGTTTTTACTTCCATGGTCTTAGGCACTGGAATGTCCAGCTGCCTAATCAAATTAGCATCGCATGCTGCTGCGTGTAGCAAAAGTGGATCCTGGCTGTGTCCCACCCCTAAATCCCTTGCTAGCTCCTGCTATAATCATCTTTTTTCTTGAGTATGTTTGTGTTCATGTCACAGGCTTCTGACACAGCTGACTTCAGAAGCAAGACCTATCAGTGCTTCAAGGTTGGAGAATTTCTAGGGCCAGCAGGCACGGGTTTGAGGAACCATCTGCAGGGCTGGCGGGTGTGAGGAGTGCTTGTTTCATGCAGCAGGGAATTAAGGTCTCTGAACTTGTAGGACATGCACTGCTGAAGGGTAAAAATGCTCCTAGTTTGGGATGTAGCATTGTGTAGTATGGGAGACAACTCAAATTTAAGTGCCTCCTTTGCCCCTTAGCTGTGTTGCACAGGACAAGTCACTTCACGCCACTAAACCACATTTGTTGATTTGTTGTATGGTCTCTGAGCATTGGTAGCACATAGAATGAATGAAGGAGTTTACTGAGCAACTGCTATGTATTCTGGATGCAGCAGAGCTAAGGACCATGACCTTCGCTTTTAATTCAGAATTTCTATATCCTCTGTGTTTCCATCGCATTCTTCAAGTCTGCACAGGTTTGCCTGGGTGTGGCTTTGTTCGGCTGGTTCTTCACCCACCCAAATCCAGTGCAGACACACAGCTGAGAGTGCAGCGTTTCCTTCTGAACCCATGCCCCGAGGTACAGATGTTGTTTGGACACGTCCATCAGTGGGAACCCCAGCTTCCCACATGCTGTAGGAGACGGAGGCTGAAATGCGCGTGTCACCTGGGCTGAGGGTCTGGGTTTGGTGCTTTGGCGCTGCTGCTTCCCATGTCCTCAGAGCTAAGATCTGGGTGACCAGGTGAACTTGGCCTGCAGTGTGAGCAGCTTGGCTCAGGAGTGACTCAGACCTCCAGGCCACACAGACCTCCCTGTTCTGTTCTACCAGTAACTCATTGCACAGAGTTACTGACCCAGCCTGGGCATGGAAGTGAATCTAGTGGAAGGGCCCTGGAATCTAGAACTTGGGATAAAGGGATGAGGAACTGAAATGTCCCAGGATACCCTCTTCATTCCCGGAGACTGGGAAGTTCACTGGCAGCTGGCAGCTAACTCCCTGGGGAAGGTATTTTCTCTCTCTGAGCTTCAGTTTTCTCACATGTAAAACAAGACTAATAATACAGTCCAATGCCACAATGAGATCTGTAACACTCACATTAAAAAAGAGCTGTATTTATGTGTTTGAAAGGCTGAGTGATGGGGAGCAAGAGAGAGGTCTTCCATCTACTGGTTCACTCCTTAAATGCCTGCCACAGCTGGAGCTGGGCCAGGCCGAAGCTTGGAGCTAGGAAACTCCGTCTGGGTCTCTCGCATGGGTGAAAGGGACTCAAGTACAGGTGCAGTCGCAGGAAGCTAGAAGGGAAGTGGAGTGGCCAGGCTTGAACCGACACTGGGATTTGGGATGCCAGTGTCTCAAGTGTTAGCTTAAGGGGCTGCAACACGATGCCCACTCTAGCTCTCATGTTTTGCTCTTCAATTTCATTAGTATTGGGAGCTGGAAAATGAGACAATCAGAAAACCTTTATTAATGGAAAGAAACTTAGTGACATACAATGTCTACTTTTCACACACCAAAAGTTTATAAAGCAGTTACTTTTATTTTTTATTTATTTATTTTTTGACAGACTGGACAGTGAGAGAGAGAGACAGAGAGAAAGGTCTTCCTTTGCCGTTGGTTCACCCTCCAATGGCCACCGCGGCCAGTGCACTGCAACCAGCGCACCACGCCAATCCGATGGCAGGAGCCAGGTGCTTCTCCTGGTCTCCCATGGGGTGTAGGGCCCAAGGACTTGGGTCATCTTCCACTGCACTCCTGGGCCACAGCTGGCCTGGAAGAGGGGCAACCAGGACAGAATCTGGCGCCCCAACCAGGACTAGAACCCGGTGTGCCGGCGCCGCAGGTGGAGGATTAGCCTAGTGAGCTGCGGTGCCAGCCAAAGCAGTTACTTTTACATCTAAATTATTTCCTAGGCAAAACTTAAATTCTGGGGGTTGGTGTTGTGGCTCAGTGAGTTAAGCAGCCGCCTGTGGCTCCAGTATCCCATAGGAACGCCATTCTGAGTTCTGCTGCTCTGATTCCAATCCAGCTCCCTGGGAAAGCAACAGAAGATGGCCCAAGTAGTTGGGCCTCTGCTACCCACGTGGGAGACCTGAATGAAGTTCCAGGCTCCTGGCTTCAGCTTGGCTCAGTCAATCCCAGCTGTTGTGGCCATTTAGGGAATCAATCAGTGAATGGGGAAGATATGTCTGTCTCTGTCTCTCCATTTCTCTGTGTAGCTCTGCCTTCAGATAAACCTTAAAAAAAAAAAAGACCTACATTCTGGAATTCAGTGTCTAAACAGTTCTTATAAGCATGGTAAATGAAATTAAATATTAAAAATGTAAACTTAATATCCTGAAAAATATTATTACAGAATTGACAAAGAACACTAGGAATACAAGAACATAATTGAATGTGGAAATTTTCTGTTTTATGTAAAATAAGTTTAAAACTAAAAAGGGGAAGGGAAAAATTATAAATAATTTAGAAATGTATCGGAACAGATTTTGTGACACGGTGGTTAAGCCACCACTTGGGATTCCCTGCCACCCATATGGGAGATCCCAGTGGAGTTCCTGGCTTCGGCCTGGCCCAGTCAGTGGATGGAAGATCTCTCTCTCTCTCTCTCTGCCTTTCAAATAAATAAAACCAAATAAATAAACTTTTAAAAATCAGAAATTTAAAACTATAATAAACATTTAAAACATATCATTATATATGCAATATAAAATATGCAAGAGGAGGTACAATTAATCCTTCTTTTCTGCTCACAGAAATATTTAGGTAATGCACAAAGAGCCTGTTTCCCTGTGATCTGGAGGAAGAAAGGCCTCCTTGTGAACAGCAGTGTTGGCTGGCATTTGCAGGTGGCTGTGAGTGACTGGCCCAGGCCATGGTAACTGGGACACTACGGCTCTTAGAAAGAGTTGGAGGATAGAGTTCAAGGCTGCCGCTGCCCTGCTCTGAAAAGCAGACAAAAGTGAGGCCCCATCACTCGGGGTCTGACCAAATGGCTCTGTTGCTTGTCTCCTCACCTCCTTGTAGCTTCTTGCAGTTCCTGCCTACTTCCTAGGAATGTAGTAACAACGGCTGAAACGTCTGTGTACCCAATACAGACTGGTGTGTTTCCCTTTTCCTATGGCTCAAAGTCTTTTCAAAAAAATCATGAGCACACATTGTTGACTATACACATTCCATTGAAAGGGCAGGCCACATGGCTCAAATACTGGTGGTGGTACCCTCTGATTTGTTTAAAACTGGCTTAGACGATCACACAGTGATTCTGAATCTGGCCTGAGAAGCTCAATTTGAAATGTATCTCAGTGTTCTAAATACTTTCTTGGCCCATAGGAGTCAGGCATGCTAGAGCACGTTTGAAGATCTACATCTATTCCATGAAAATATATAAAATCCTTATATTAGTTACCATGTAGTACACAGACACATGGACGCAATTATAGTGTATGGTATGCCAAAGGCTCAAAACGGCAGAGCAGTTATCTAAATGGTAGTTTAGAATTTCCAAATTACTACCTTTTCCTAGGAAGTTCATGTCCTTATGTCATTGCCAACCCAATAAAAAAAAAAAAAGGAGGAAATACAGTTTATATAATCTGAATGTGCAGTCTCCATCACACAGTGGAAGAGCTGTAACCAGCCACGTGGCTTTGGGCAAACCACTTGACGTGAGCAGTTTAAAGAACATTTGTGTGCTACCACGTGCAAAGCTTTGTGATGGACTTCTGGGAGATGACTGGATATGTCTTTTTTTTTTAAGATTTATTTATTTGAAAGGCAGAGTTACAGAGAGGCACAGAGAGAGAGAGAGAGAGAGAGAGGTCTTCCAACAGCTGGTTCGCTCCCCAGATGGCTGCAACAGCCAGAGCTAGGCCGATTGGAAGCCAGGAGCCAGGAGCTTCTTCCAGGTCTCCCACATGGGTGCAGGGGCCCAAGGACTTGGGCCATCTTCCATTGCTTTCCCAGGCCATAACAGAGAACTGGATTGGAAGTGGAGCAGCCGGCCCTGCAGGTGGTGGCTTTACTACCCACTATGCCACAGCGCCAGCCCTGCTTTTTTGCTTTGTTTTGCTTTTGTTTTTAAGGGAAAAGGCTTATTGTCCTTATTGTCAGCTGGGGGAAACCCAATAGGCTGCCTCACTGTGCAAGAGAGAACAGCAGCCTGTCCTGGGAAAACAGGTCTTATACAGCTTTGCAGAGGTAAGAAGTGGCAAGAGAGGGAGTGGCAAATCCTGTTAGGGTGGGGGTGGAGCTGACGCTTGTGACTGGGCCATTTGGTCACATGACTTCTAGTAAGCCAGGCTGGGCTTAGGAAGATGGTACCATTTTACTATCATTCCCCTCTTTTGTTTTTTATAAAGCAAGTGTTGTATGGGATTACATTGGCCCCAAAAGTCCAGGAGGGGTGGAGGGACAATGACCTGTCTTCTGGAGCTCCTTCCTGCTGACATGGGGTGACAGGTTACTCTCCGCTGGCATGGGCGATGTCTGAAGTGGTGATGTCCTGGGTGGGGAGCCAAGTAGATCCCTGTAGCAGCAGCATTTGGTTGACCACCTGGCTGGTGAAGGCTTTGGTTTGTTCCATCATCACCTCCTGTAAACACTGTTAGTGAGGTGATTCGGCTTTGGGGACCTCAGATGGTGCCAGCGGGGGTCTCAGTGACCTGGGGACTTCCTCTTGTAACTGCTGTTTGGAGTTGGTTGGTTGAGATCACGTGGTAGCCCAAAGCTGCTTCTGAGATCACTACCGGGGAGAGGGAGGCTGCAAAGCTGATCCCAGCCAGGACTGGGAGAAAGGCTGCTGTCTCTCGTGGGGAGAGGGGTTTGTCTGTGGAACAAGTCTGGACAATCATACATTAAGTGGGGGAGAGGGCCATCAATACACACAGGTCGGGAGTAGGGCCTCTGATGTAAGAGTAGAGGCTATGATTACAAAGGAATGAGGCCTGGAGTGGGCTAGACAGGGTCTAGAACAAAGGGCAGAGTCATTATTGGAGGACCTAAGAGCTGCTTCTAAACCACGACTAAGTTTTCTGATTGAGAGGCAAATAGAAACTGACAGAAGGGCTTGAAAATAATCCGGTGGGCTTTAAGGCCTTGCCAGTTATGAAGCCCAGACCTGCCCATCTCTTCACATGGGAGGTGAGAATTTCCTTGGGGAAGGCACCCTGTTGACTTCCATTACCCAGCTGGCCTGGGAGGGGAGCTGGTCAGATAAAGGCAGGTGGCCTAATAGGAAACTTAACAGTTCTGCCTGCAGTGTTGCCGACCCTACTTGGCCGTCCACCCAGCAGTGGTGGTTACTTTGGAAGCTGGGCAGAGAGAAGGGCTTTTCAGCTTAGAGCCAACAAGGTCTGTGGCTCTGATCTGGGTGTCCTTTGACTCCAGGGCAGTTCCGTTTCCAGGGACCCAACTCCTGGCTGCCAGAGCTGCCAGGGCTCTCCAAAGGCTGACTTCTGTGTGCCTCTGAAGCTCCGAATTTCCACATTGAAAACCAACCCCATTTGCGGTGGACTGGGCTGTTGGGGCTCCTTGATGGCAGATCGCTGTGTGAAGCAGCCATTAATTGGCCTGCCACCTGGCCTCACACTGCTCCTGCTGCCTAGCTTGCTCCTCTTCCCTCCCTACCCCCCGGCTTCTGGTAAAGGAGACCACGGAGGCAGCCTTTACAAGGATGCAAGTCAACGGGGTGCTCAAGTCCCATCTCTAATCTCTGATGGTTGAAACTAGAAGTCTATGGTAGGATTTAAAAAAAACATGTATCCCTTTTAGGCCTCTGGGCCTTTCTCATTAAGATAACCATGTTGGGTAATGCAAGATCATTAGACTTTTTAATTTTTGGACATTTGTATCTGTAGCATTTTACATTATCATAACTTAAAATTTAACACCACTTCACATCTTGACAGTACCTGTAATATAATCCTAACAGCCTGATTAGTTGGTGTCTCTACAAGATGAGAAACATATCTCCTGTGATATTTCCAGGGGCCGAACTGAAAATATCAAAGTCCAAAGAATTTGTAATTTTGATTTTTTTTTTGGAATGCCTGTCAAGGATACCAAGGAGATTCCGGCTCCAGTTTTAAAACATTTTTAAAAATTTATTTTCATTTTATTTGAAAGGCAGAGAAGAGAGAGACACACAGAGACTGGGGTGGGTTTGGGGGGAGAGAGATTTTCTATCTGCTGGTTCACTCCACAAATCCTACAAAAGTTAGGGCCTGGCCAAAGTCAAGAACCGGGAATTTAGTCAAGCTTTTCCATGTGCGTGGCACTGATACAAGTATTCGGGCCATTACCTGCTGCCCCACTGGGTACACATTAGCAGGAAGCTGGACTTGGAAGTGGAGCTGGGAGTCTAACCCAGGCATTCTAGTAAGGGATGCGGGCATCTTAAGTGGTATCTCTACCACTGTGACAAAAGCCCACTCTGACCTTGGCTTTACAGATAACTAAAGTTTATATCCTCATTAAACATCCAGCTGGAGCACTGATCAGGTAGCTGAAATGTAGGATTGGAGCTTGAGGTTATAGGGGCTAGAGATGAAGATTTGAGAGCTGCTGCCAGAGATAGTGGAACCTATTTGGGTCTATCAGCATGTAGACTCAGCTCTTAACTTAGTGACGCCCAAGTGACGGTGACTTCAGACAGATGTGCATTCCTTTCTTTCTCACGTAGTTCAGGTGGAAGCTGGTACGGTGGCTCTGGGAGTGAGACTCGGGTTCTTCTTACCTGTTTGTCTTACTGAGCTCAGGGTCTTGCCTTTGTTTCCATGGTCAAAAGTGGCTGAGGCCATCACTGTGGCTCTCTTGGTTAATCCTCCGCCTGTGGCACTGGCATTCCATATGGGCGCCGGGTTCTAGTCCCGGTTGCTCCTCTTCCAGTCCAGCTCTCTGCTGTGGCCCGGGAGTGCAGTGGAGGATGGCCCAAGTGTTTGGGCCCCTGCACCCGCATGGGAGACCAGGAGAAGCACCTGGCTCCTGGCTTCGGATCGGCGCAGGGCTGGCCGTAGCAGCCATTTGGGGAGTGAACCAATGGAAGGAAGACTTTTCTTTCTGTCTCTCTCCCTCACTGTCTATAACTCTACCTGTCAAATAAAAAAATTTTTAAAAAGTGGCTCAACACTAAAATATCTGTACTTTCAGCCAAAGGAAGAAGAAAGTGGGGGAAAGTAAGAGCTGAAAGTACAGTAACACAGGTCTTTGGCTAAATGCCCAGCTGCATACTGTAAAGTTTATGTTTCTATGGTCCCTTGCAGATAAGTGGCCAATGAGAGGTGAGAACATTTCTAGGTCCATTCTGTAAACATGTTTTGAACATCAATATGTCTCACAAGCTGAGTCACACAGCACAGCATTATGAAATCTAAATGAAAGGCAAGTCTTTTGCAGAAGGGGTTTCACGACTCTACAGACGGGTCAAGCAGGGTGAGAACAGAAGGCAGGAGGGCAGCCGTCCTCAATCAGGGCTGAGGTTGCCCCCAAGGGGATATTTGGCAAAGCCTAGAGACTAGTGACATTACATTACAGCTACGTGTGTGTGCCTGCTGCTGGCGTCTAGACAGAAGCCAGGGAAGACGCTCAACATTCCGATGCACAGGAAAACCCCAACTCCAAAGTGTGATCCTGACTCAAATGTCGACAGCGCTGAGGCTGAGAGACATACAGGAGGAGGTTAGGACAGTGGTCCCAAACTTTGTTGCACTTCAGAACCATCGGTGGAGTTTTAAAACAGTCCTGATGCCAAAGTCAAACCCACACCAATAAACGCAGATTATCTCAGGGTAGGCATCTGGAATCCATGTTTTTTTTATTATTATTGTTATTAATTTTTTTTTTGACAGGCAGAGTGGACAGTGAGAGAGAGAGACAGAGAGAAAGGTCTTCCTTTGCCGTTGGTTCACCCTCCAATGGCCGCCGCAGCCGGCGCACTACGGCCAGCGCACCGCGCTGATCTGAAGGCAGGAGCCAGGTGCTTATCCTGGTCTCCCATGGGGTGCAGGCCCCAGCACTTGGGCCATCCTCCACTGCACTCCCAGGCCACAGCAGAGAGCTGGCCTGGAAGAGGGGCAACCAGGACAGAATCCGGTGCCCCGACTGGGACTAGAACCCGGTGTGCCGGCACCACAAGGCGGAGGATTAGCCTATTGAGCCGTGGTGCCGGCCCCCATGTTTTTATTTTTAAAACTTAACTTTTCAAGAATTTATTCACTTGAAAGACAGAGACAGGCAAAAAGATGGACAAAGCTCCCGTCCACTGGTTCATTCTCAAAATGGCCACAGTGGCTCGGGCTGGGCTGGGTATGAAGCCAGGAGCTGGAAAACACAATCAGGTCTCCCTTGGGCAGCAGGAACCTAACTACCAAAGCCGTCTCCACTGCCTCCCAGGGCCTGCATTGGCAGGAAGAGCCAAAGCAGGGAATCAAACCCAGGCACTTCCCTTGTCTGTTGTAAATGGTCCCACGTGACCCTGATGTGACTCCCAGTTTGAGAACCACCTGGTTAGGAGGTAACTGGCAAACTCTCCGAGAGAGGTGTCAGCAATTACTAGCACACAGTGAGTCTCAACAGACAGCTGTTGCATAAATCAGGACATAAATGAATGACATCACGGAGGTAGAAGCAAATGGTCTAGGGGAAAAGCTAGGGCTGGCGTGGAAGTAGAACTTTGAGTATAGATCACTCTTGGCAAACTCTGGCTCTACCGTAGCTGGAGGGAGAAGCAGACAGAGGATTTCCTGTTTTTAGGTTGGCGGGGAGCGAGCATGCTTGTAGGAAGAGGGCGAGGAGTCAAGTGAGAGGAAAGGGGTGCGGACGTGAGCAATAAGAGACGTTGTCAGGGAGGGAAGAAGATGAAGAGTCCGCTGGAGGCTTGAGCTTTGGAAAGAGACACGTTCCTAGAGACAGAAGAGAACTCAGCTGGAGACACGCAGTAACCGTGAGATGGAGGTGAGGGCAGGGGTGAGGCTTGGGGATTATCAGATGCCTCCAGCTTCCCTTTAAGTGGGAGGGGAGATTTCAGAGAATGAGTCTGGTGGGGTTTTGGACTTGAGAGCTGAGTAGTCTTGGGTCAACTGTATGGAAAACCATCATTAAGAAGAGCTCAGGTCGGGGCTATTGTGGTGCGGCAGGTCATACTCACATCCACTTTGACTGCTGGTTTCCATCCTGGCTGCTCCACTTCTGATCCAGCTCCCTGCTAATGCACCTGGCAAAGCAGCCGAAGATGGCCCAAATGCCTGAGTCCCTGTCAACCATGTGGGAGACCTGGATGGAGTTCTGGGCTTCTGGCTTTGGCCTGGCCTTGCCCCAGCTGTTGCAGCCATTTGGGAAGTGAACCAGTAGACGGAAGAGTCCTCTCTCTCTCTCTCTCTCTCTATATATATATATATATATCCTCACTCCTGTAACTCTACCTTTCAAATAAATAAATCAACCTTAAAACACACACACATACAGATACAATGAACTTAAAAAGCCCACATGGTGCTCAGGTGAGGTTTGATTGTGAATCCGTGCCAGTTCCATCAGCAGGATCTTGGGAGGGGGGAACAGGGCATTAGGAACTGCTTGTGGCGAGTACAGGAGGGACAGGAGAAAACCACAGAGGGAAGAATTCCTTGGCATTTGTTTGCAAATTCCAAGTGGCTTAGAATGAGGTCTAGACCAGTAGGAAATGTAAGTGAAATTAAGAGTGTTGATGGTTTGGAGAGGAGAGGAGAGGGTAGAGAGATGTAGACACACCAAGAGACTCAATGGTAGAGAAAAAGAAAAGAAAGTTCAGTGAGAACAACTTCAGATGTTGAGATCTGGGAGTGAAACCATTTCAAATAATGATAGACTCTGATGCAAGGATTTCATTCCATTATCTCTTATTTCAACTCTAAAACTATGAGAAATACAGGTGAATGAATATTGTGTCTACATCCAAATTTCCAAATAACTGACAGTGTGACCTGAATTAATCTGTATGCCACGAGAAACCTGTCTAGGTCCCAGTCCATGGGGGTGGACTGATACTACCTTGGGAATTTCTGTATGCGCTCCTGGAGTGAGGATGATCAATAATATCAGGCCACTGTATCTTCCACATGCTCTTTTTTTAAAAAAAAGATTTATTTATTTATTTGAAAGTCAGAGTTACACAGAGAGAAGAGAGAAGAGAGGGAGAGAGAGAGAGAGAGGGAGAGAGAGAGAGAGAGAGAGAAAGAGGTCTTCCATCCGATGGTTCACTCCCTAATTGGCTGCAACGGCTGGAGCTGTGCCAATCTGAAGCCAGGAGCCAGGAGCTTTTTCCGGGTCTCCCACACTGGTGCAGGGGCCCAAGGACTTGGGCCATCTTCTACTGCTTTCCCAGGCCATAGCAGAGAGCTGGACAGGAAGCGGAGCAGCTGGGTCTCGAACCGGCACCCATATGGGATGCTGGTGCTTCAGGCCAGGGCGTTAACCCACTACACCACAGCGCCGGCCCCTCTTCCATATACTCTTATAGAAATTCTACTCACATCAACATTTCAAGTCGGCTGTGGGAGTCCGGGAAGACAGAGTCCTTCTGGGTCATGTAAAAGTAAATATATGACTAAGAAGAAAAGAAAAAACAAAAAAACCTTGCCGCACATACGCCCATGTGATGTTTTATCCTCACTTCCCCCATCCTCTCCATCAGCCACTCTGCAATAAAACCAGTAAAGTGGTGATGTCCTGGAACCAACTGCTTTGAAAGCTGAACCACAGGCTGTGTTTATGGGAGGGCTCAGACTCTGCACACTATTGTGAGGCAAAGAGGGTGCTTGTTAGGGACTTGTGCTCATCACTGAACCAGGAGGGGAACCCGGGCCCCTGAACTCTGTCTTTCTGCTGTGTTTCGAGAGCAGGCGTTTGGCCTCCTAATTGCCCCATAGGCTGGCTTTATTTGGAGGCTCAGCTGGGTGGAGCGAGCTCTGAGAGGAGATGCATTCATTTTTAGTTACCTCACCAGATTGCTAATTCTCACTCTGGAGGCATAAATCACCATAATTACTGTAATCCCAGGATGGAGCGCGGCTCTCCTGGCACAAGGGCAGCGGCTACTGCCACCACCAGAGCTGCCCTACCTGGGGCTCGGAGCTGGGGCACTGGGGAAGGAGCTGCACTTGAGGGCTCTGCGGGGACTGCTCGGATGTGGGGTTCAAGGCATGCTGGGAACCCATTCTCCTTTACCTAGGGGTGCAGCTCCTGTGTTAGCGGCAAGAACTGCATGGGGTAGCAGGGACTTTTGGCCCTGGGCTTGCTGAATAGCTGTTGACTGCTTGGTTTGCAGACAGAGTCTCAACAGAGCCTCAGCCCCTTTCTCTTCCCTCTTCCCGAGCACTCACTTCTTGGTTTGGCTTGGTTTCTGCATCTCTCAGAGGAAAGCCTTAAAAGTTCCTAAAGGATGACTTCAAACAAACCAGAGGCTACAAACACAAGTGAAGGCCAAATACCATTAGAGAGAGAAAAAGCCCAATGTCACTTATTATTTTGTCAACTCTACTTGAAATAGCGATCGAAATTTCTTTCTGTTTGAAGACCAACCTAGGCGTGGGCGTCGTGGTGCAGTGAATTAAGCCATGGCTCACGACACCTGTATCCCTTATCAGAGTACGAGTTCAAGTAATGCCTGCTCCGCTTCTGAACCCACTCCCTGCGAAAGCGCCTGAGAAAACAGTGGAAGATGACGGAAAAGTTCCTGAGCCGCTGCCGCCCATGCAGGAGACCCAGATGGGAGTCCTGGCTCCTGGTTTCATCCTGGCTCAGCCCTGCCTGTTGCGGCCATGTGGGGAGTGAACTAGTGGATGGAGACCTCTTTCTGTCTCTCTGTAAGTCTGCCTTTCAAATAAGTAAAGAAATATTCTTAAAAATACATAATAAATATATTATTAAATATTTATTATATAATAAATACATGTTCTTAAAAATACATAATAAAAATACATAAATAAATGAAAATTCCTTGCCATTCCCATAGAAGGAGAGGAGGCAAGTGTGGGAGAGAACGTTTTCTTTACAAGTGCACATCAAGGTGGCCTCTGGGTACCTGAATCTGTTTTTGCTGTGGCCTGATATTTTAAAGGCAGCCTTTAAGCGAAAGAGGAGAACTCTAACAAGAAAAAGCCTGCTGAGGAGGGACGTTTTTGCCTTGGAAAACCTGGAGCCTAAAGCATTCACTATTACTGGCGGCAGGTTGATGGCCTAGAAGAGAAGGAATTCTAGGTCAGGAACATTTTGTGCGAAACTGAGGCTGCACTTGGGCATTGGAAGATAAGGGCATTAGAAGACAAGTAATGGCTCGAGCAGGCTGGGCTGCCCTGCGGGGTCCCTGGCCCTGGGCTGCCCCTCCCCCAGCTGCCCTCATGCTTGGGCAGCAGCGCTGTGGCTTTGCCACGAAGCCCTCAGATGAGTCCCCTGGTTCCTCTGTGATGGTTTCCGCTCTCCTCCCTCCTGATCCTCAGCGAGGCCTCGGGTGAGGGGGCATGGCCACTCTCACCAGCTCCCAGGCCCAGTGCAGTCCCCTGGCATGAATGACAGCAGCTGTTTCCTAAAGTCACACACTTAGGAGCAAATTATTCTGACTGCGCCTGTAGGAGCCCACGCGCCCCTCCTAAGACCCCAGGTTTACCCTAGCGGGAAAGGCCAGGACCCTCTCGGTTGCAGCAAGACTGCTTTGTTCTGGTGATTTTTCCCGCCAGCTCTCCTTGGACGCCCTTAGATGACTTCCATCCTCTCCCCTGATCTAGGGTTGCAAAGAGGTTCAGTCCTCTCTTCCCTGCTGCCTACCTCCTCCCAACCCCCAGTTCTTACCCAAACACCGGCATCTGGGAACAGACTCTGGGCCAGAGTAGAAACACTGCGGGGGCGACGCTGTGGAGAAGCGGGTAAAGCTGACGCCTGCTATTCCTGCATCCCATATGGGCGCTGGTTTGAGACCCAGCTACTTCGGATCCAGCTCTCTGCTATGGCCTGGGAAAGCAGTGGAAGATGGCCCAAGTGCTTGGGCCCCTGCACCTGCGTGGGAGACCCAGAAGAAGCTCCTGGCTCCTGGCTTTGGATCAGCGCAGCTCGGGCCGTTGCAGCCATCTGGAGAGTGAAACAGCAGATGGAAGACTCTCTCTCTCTCTCTCTCTCTCTGCCTCTGCCCTCTCTATAACTCTGCCTTTCAAATAAATAGTCTTTTTTAGAAAAGGAAATATTGTGGGAATGGACGACTGGTTTGAACACACACTACCAATCTAGCAGTAGGCATAAAAGCAACACCGTGGTTACTACTAGAATGGTGATGGGAAATAATTTCTTACCCAGCACGGGTGGAAGTGTGGGTAGGGACAGTATAGGCTATCTGTTTTAGTATTTTTTTTTTTTGTGGCGGTAAAGCTAACCAATCATAACGAGCAATTAACGTTATCTGCTATTATATTAAACATACACGTAGCGCTCAAAGGACAGTTACAGGCCGGCACTGCGGTTCACTAGGCTAATCCTCCGCCTTGCGGCGCCGGCACACCGGGTTCTAGTCCCCGTCGGGGCGCCGGATTCTGTCCCGGTTACCCCTCTTCCAGGCCAGCTCTCTGCTGTGGCCAGGGAGTGCAGTGGAGGATGGCCCAAGTCCTTGGGCCCTGCACCCCATGGGAGACCAGGGTAAGTACCCGGCTCCTGCCATCGGATCAGCGCAGTACGCCGGCCGCACAGCGCTGGCCGCGGCGGCCATTGGAGGGTGAACCAACGGCAAAGGAAGACCTTTCTCTCTGTCTCTCTCTCTCACTGTCCACTCTGCCTGTCAAAAAAAAAAGGACAGTTACAATAGTTACAATACACTCGCATTCAAGGCGCGCTTGGTTCTCTTGAGAAGATTGACTCCCTGCGCGTAGAGCGCGGTCGCCCTCTGCTGACGTAGGGAGGTAGCGCGCCGGGAGTGGGCGTTTCCGGGCCTGAGGGGGCGAAGATCTTTCTCACCACTAGAGGGCTCTGGTCCGCGCTACGGAACCCGTTCTTGCCCTCCCTTCTTAAAGTACTTCCGGCCTGATCTCTATGATCCATCCAGTTGGCGGCTAGGGAAGTTCCTAAACTTTTCGACGTAAACAAAAGGGACGTGCGCCGACCCGGAAGTGAAAGCGGGAGCGAGGCCGGCCGGAAGGAAGGAGGAGGCTGGAGGGAAGCTGTAGCCATGGCTGTGGCCGTGGCCACGGCCGGGGTCCTGACCGGGCCGGAGCCAGGCCCCGCGGAAGAGCTCGCCAAACTCGAATATCTGTCTTTAGTGTCGAAGGTGTGCACCGAGTTGGACAACCACTTAGGGATCAACGACAAGGATCTCGGTGAGCCGGGCAGGTCCCTGGGGCCCCAGGGCTTGGGGTTCCGGGGAGCGGAAGGAGCCGAGTGTGGGCCGAGTGGGGTGCGAGTCCGCTTCTCCCCAATTCACGTGGCCCTCGGCCCGGGGAGTGAGTCTGGGAGCCCTCCGAGCCGATCTGTTAGAGCTGTCGGGGAAGCCCAGGGCCAGCCGCTCCGCTTGGTGTTTTGTTTTGTTTTTCAGCTGCGAATAATTGAACAGCTTTAACAGCAGCGGCGGCGGCCACCGTGGTATTTGATGGTGGTTGCCGACAGTCTTTGGGTGCTCCCACTGTGCCACCTGTTCTGCCCAGCTCTCTAATTCCGTGCCTTCCTCGGTCTCAGCGCCACGCTGTGAGATAGCAGTCAGCGATCGTTAGTGTTACGCTGCCTCGCAAGCACCAGTCGTTCGCTGTCCGGTGCAGACAGCATCTGGAGACTCGCGCTGAGCTCCTCGGAAAGTCTTGGGCCCTGGAGGCGATGGACGGGATGGAGGCACAGGTTGCTTGCTTTTGATAGGTGCTGGGACATTCCCCGCCCTGTCATAGGAGGAGGACATAGGGCAGAGATAATGGTTGTGCATGCGGAAGAGTTTAGAGACTAGCCAGAGCTCCGTCGGATTTGTTTTCTAAATGAAGAGGAGGGAGTCGCTAAGAGGGCTGAACCGGGGGGGGGGGGGGGGGGTGCGACAGGAAGGGGTCGAGGAGGGTAGGTGGGTTTCTTCTCTGATGTGAGGTGAGGTTTTCGCAGGGTTCCTAGATTGCACTTAGGAAGGTGCCCTGCAGCCAGTATATTGCCAGCATATATTTTAGTTCATATTTCTCTTGCCTGAGAGAGACAGAGAGAGACAGAGACAGAGACAGAGAGAGAGACACCTTCATCTATTGGTTCACTCCCCCAAATTGCTGCAACTGCTGGGGCTGGGCCTGGCTGTAGCCAGGACCCAGGAGCTTCACCTGGGTCTTCCATATAGCTGGCAGGGGCCCAAGCACTTGGGCCATCTTCTGTTGCTCTCCCAGGCACATTAGCAGGGAGCTGGATCGGAAATGGAGCAGCCTGGACTGGAACCAGTGCTCATGTGGGATGCCTGCGTGACAGGCAGAGGCTTAACCACTGTGCCACAACGCTGGCCCTTTAGCATCTGTGTTTGATAGTGCATTAACTTAACGATGTCCTTATTTAATTCCGAACATTAAAAAAACCAACGTGGTCATTTGGTGCAACAGTGAAGACCCTGCTTGGGTGCCCACATCTCATATTCAAGTGCTGGGTTCGAGTCCCACGCCACTTCCTGCAAATGGGCACCCTGTGGGCAGCAGGTGATGCCTGAAGTCCTTGAGTCCCTGCCACCCATGTGGAAGACCCAGGTTGAGTTCCTGGCCCCTGGCTTTCGCCTAGTCCAGCCCTGGCTGTTGCGGGCATTTGGGCAGTGAATCAGCAGATAGAAGATCTTTGTCTCTTTCTCTTTCAAATAAATAAAAATCAGTTTAAAGATGAAAAAACTGATGATGGCTTGCAGTGTAGATACGCTGCTGATTATTGTGGGATGAGCTTTTTTGAGTATAGCATGCCTAATACCATGTGACTTAGTTCTCTTTCTACGTTTCCCCAAAGCAAGTGGGACCTCCAGTCAGCTGCCTGGGATCTGGGCTTGGGTCCCCCAGTTATTAGTGGGTAGGTTGTTGTCTCCAACTCTCAGCCTTTGATGTAGATCTGAACAATAGTGGCCCCTACTTAGGAGGGCTGTTGTTAGGAACATGAGGACAACCCATGGGAAGCATGTAGCGGAGTACTCAGCCTGTGGCGATGTTCAAGAAGTATTAACCATTGAGGTTGTTATTAATTTGTTGTTATGCATGAGCTGTGTCCGTGTGGCCTGATGGTGTGTGGCTTCCACTTAACATCATCAAAAGGATGAAGCGAATTCCAGCCTGGAGGTGGTACTGGAGTACTGGTTGGTCAGCCAGTTATCTAGATCGCCTGTGTTCCTTTTTCCCTTTTTGTTTTTTGTTTTGTTTTTTGTTTTTTGATTAGAATCCAAATAAATTCAATAAATTTCTTGTGAGGCTGATTATCTCAGTTGGTGAGAAAATGTGTGTGTTTTCTGAAACTCTCTTAGTTAATAAGTAGCTGTAATATTAGACATCTCAAAAACTAGGCAGGTTTGTGGAGAAACATTGTGAGGGCAGGCAGCTCCTTCCTGCACTTGGAGATGGTGACAGCCAGCAGCTGCCGGATTCTCACATGTAGGCTGGATCTGTCCTTCCCGAAACTGTAGACTGTTCTGTTGTATACAACTGTGTGTGTGTGTGCGTGTGTGTGCGCACACACGCACGCGTGGGCTCATGCTTATGTACATTGTCACCTTGAGTCTGCGTGGCGATACGCCTGGCTAGGAGTTTTGAGAGAAAAAGATACAGTGATTTGCAGCAAATAGATTTGCCTAGTTTAAATAAACTCACGGCCTGGTTGAACCATCTTGTAGTAACACTTTCAGTTCATTTGTAAAAGTTCACTGAAACACAACGTGGATAATACCAGTTTCTTTACCCTTACCTGAGTGCTGGTCTTTGGTTTCTGTGACAGTTGGGTAGCATAATTATTTTTATTTTCGGTATACTTGAAACTGATTGCTTGCTCAAGCCTCCATTTCTTATTATAATTCATTTTCTCATTTGCAGCTGAATTTGTCATCAGTCTTGCTGAGAAAAATACCACCTTTGACACTTTTAAGGCATCTTTGGTCAAAAATGGTGCAGAATTCACAGTATGTATGTTTGGAGACTTCTATTTTACTTTACTGTGACTGTTGAATTTAATTTTGGCAGGATTTAATACAGGATTTGGGTACAGGAAGGAGACAGTATGCACATACACTTAAATAAGCCATTAAATGTGTAATGTTTTCACGCCATTCGGCAGCGGCGAAGTGAGGATTTCCTGCAGCACCTTTCTGGGATACTGCGGAGGGATTCCTAGCGTTAAGTCTGTGTGTGTGTTTACATTCCTGTTCTGTGAATCAGGAAGTCGGAAAAGAGTCAAGGTTTTGGAGGTAGTTCTAAACCACGGGAGATAGCATGGTTGGAGGGAACTGAATAACTTGACCCCGGAAAGAGTCCTCGATACCAGTTTTCCCTGAAGCGCACTGTGCCAGATTGGGGATGCACCAGGTTGACATCCGAGCGCCTGAATTCAGATGCATAACCTCCCTTTCTTTGAAGCTTTTTTTTGTCTCCCCTTTCCTAAGTGTATTTACACACTGATCAAGGCACTGATAATTTTTGTTCTGTTTCTTTTCAAAGGATTCTCTTATTAGTAATTTGCTGCGTCTCATACAAACCATGCGGCCTCCAGCAAAGCCGTCCACTAGCAAAGGTGAGCAGAGCTGCACCTGCGGAGTGTGTAGACCTGAGCATCTTGTCAGTTGTACTTGTCCTCTCAGCAAGTGCTGAGCAAGTAAATATTCTAGTAGTTTTTTAAGTGATTTAAGACAAAATTTAAACTATAAGGCCCAGCCAAATGAGTGCTGCGGCTTCCGTCCCTGCTACGCACCCAGAGGGTTTGTAGTCAATGTTTTTAGGAAACTGAACTCCAGGTATAGTGATGTGTGTGGTTAACGTGTAGCAGAATGCCATGTTCTGTTTCAATTTGATGCAAATCTGATGGTAATGTTCTGTTGTTAACTAGTAATAGTATTAATTCATTTTTTCTTTCACCCTTTCATGTTCTTTAATGAAATAAGATCCAGTTGTTAAACCCAAAACTGAAAAAGAAAAGCTGAAGGAACTCTTCCCAGTCCTTTGTCAGCCAGACAACCCTTCCGTTCGGGTATTGATACCATTTTGATGATATCTACTGTGTGTGTGTGTGTGTGTGTGTGTGTCCCCTCTATTCTGTATCTATTAGTAATTCTATTAATTTTAAGTTTGCCCTCATTGTAGAGGGATAGTATTTAATCACTTGCTGAGTGCACTATGTGTAGAATAGTGTTAAAGGGTTCTGAGAATGATACTCAAGGGACAGAGATTGGGAACAGAAAGCAGTGATTAGGGACATGAAATATGTATGAAATAACTTAAAGTTCTAGAACAGATGCCTGATGTGTGAAATTTATTTTATTTTATTTTATTTTTTGCTCCATTACATATTGCATGGTCCAATTTTCGAAGTATTTTGAATTTCATTTTAGTAGGTGTTTATTGAGTGTATCCCAAGCACTGTTGTAAGGACCAAGGATACAGAGGTGAACAAATCAGACAGGTGTTTCTGCATCTCAGGCTGGGATGGGAGCAGGAAACAAGTGTGTGAACAGTCTAGTGTGGGAAGAGACAGGAGCTATAGAAACAAGTCTATAACTTAGCTGGCAGCAACAGGGCTGTGGAAAAAATAAAGTAGGAGGAAGGAGATGCAGAGGGAGAGTTGCTTTTTTAAGAGTTTTTTTTTAAAGATTTATTTATTTATTTGAAAGAGTTACACACAGAGAGAAGGAGAGGCAGAGAGAGAGAGAGAGAGAAGTCTTCCATCTGCTGGTTCACTCCCCAATTGGCCGCAACGGCTGGAGTTGCGCCGATCCGAAGCCAGGAGCCAGGAGCTTCTTCTGGGTCTCCCACATAGGTGCAGGGGCCCAAGGACTTGGGTCATCTTCCACTGCTTTCCCAGGCCACAGCAGAGAGCTGGATTGGAAGTGGAGCAACTGAGACTTGAACTGGCGCCCATATGTGATGCCAGCACTGCAGGCGGTGGCCACAGAGATTTATTTTTATTTGAAAGGCACAGTTAGAGAAGTAGAGAGAGATCTTCCATCTTTTAGTTCACTCTACACATGACCACAATGGCCAGGACAG
Organism: Oryctolagus cuniculus; assembly: GCF_964237555.1. Classification (NCBI taxonomy): domain Eukaryota; kingdom Metazoa; phylum Chordata; class Mammalia; order Lagomorpha; family Leporidae; genus Oryctolagus; species Oryctolagus cuniculus. The sequence goes on along the minus strand of NC_091448.1, from coordinate 19,584,210 downwards.
GAGCCTGGAGCTTCATCCTGTTCTCCCAGATGGTGCAGGAGGCTCAAGGACTTGGGCTATCTTCCACTGCTTTCCCAGACATGTTAGCAGGGAGCTGGATTGGAGGTGGAGCAGCCAGGACTCAAACCAGCACCCATATGGAGTGTCCATGTTGCAGGCAGCGGCTTTACCTGCTGTGCCACAACAGCAGCCCCCAGATTTGCTTTTTAAGTTATAATCATCACTTATGTGCTTTCATAGGAGGGATGATTAATCTCTAATTGCCTTTCATAGGATTGTATTAAGGACAAGCAGGGATTTGTCACATTTGTTAGATGTAGAAATGATTCTCAAGAACTTTACCCTGTCTTCTATCTCCCTGTCTTCTATTTTCTGAGAAATTCGTGTCTATCTTTGTTCTCTTTGCAAAAGTGGTTGGTGATACAGAGGCTGTCAGATCTGTAGACAGACCCGTAGTACATGCTGAGTCTTGAGTGGTTTTTTTTCTTTCTCCTCTTCTCCCAACTTTGCTGACCTCTGCCCCGAAGACCATGCTGGATGAAGACGATGTGAAAGTTGCTGTGGATGTCCTGAAAGAACTAGAAGCATTAATGCCCAGTGCAGCGGGTCAGGAGAAACAGAGAGACACCGAGCACCGGTTTGTCCTGTTGGCCTGTCCTATAGTAGTTGAATTTTGTGGATCAGTCAAGCAAAATTACTGTCAAATTTGAGAGTCTGGATTGGCCATCTACCATGTTCTTAGATTCATTTTCATCGCTCCCTGCCAAAAGCATTTATGCAGGAAGTGCTAAGATGTTCAGAGATAGAAATCAGGATTGAAAGAGGCTGAATGTGTCTGTGGCCTGACCCTTTATTGGCCTGCAGGGATGCCACCGTGGTTGAAACTGTTGATGCAGTTCACCACTGAGCCGGCACCTGTTCTGTCTGTGGCATTGTGCTGGGTGTTTGGGGGTGCAGATGGAATTGGGCTGGTTTCTTTTTCAGACAGATGCTTATTGCTTTGTTAGGGACAGGACAAAAAAGAAGAAGCGGAGTCGGAGCCGGGATCGTGACCGTGACCGAGACCGTGACCGTGACCGAGAGCGAGAACGAGAGCGAGACCACAAGCGGAGACACCGATCCCGCTCTCGATCACGTTCCAGGACTCGGGAGAGGAATAAAGGGAAGTCCAGATACCGATCGAGGAGCAGAAGCCCAAGTCCTCTGAAAGACCGGAAGGATCGAGACAAATATGGGGAGAGGAATCTGGACAGGTGGCGGGATAAGCATGTGGACCGCCCTCCCCCTGAAGAGCCCGCCATCGGGGACATTTACAATGGCAAAGTGACCAGCATCATGCAGTTCGGCTGCTTTGTGCAGCTGGAGGGACTAAGGTAATGGCTGCTGCTCTTCCTTCACTCCAGTGATGGATGGAATTCTTTATCACTAGGTTCTTACATTCTACAGAGTCATTATGATTCATACCTAAATTAGCTAAACCAGGTTCTTAGAAATGGACTTTTGTTTTTAAATGCCACTGAGCCATTCATTCCTTCGTCTGCCTTCAGGAGACCTGTCCTTTGCTGGTTGAAATGATTGAGAATTTGTTTTCTCCGCTCCCCCTGGCCAGTATCTTTGTGCGGTGGTGATAATTTTATTGTTTCACTACTTACTTGGTACTCTTTTGAATTTAAGACCGTTTTCTTTTGTTCAGTTCCAGTAAGAGTAGGAACTGGCTGGGGAAAAGCTGTTTTTATGCATGCCCCAGATGTATCTGACTTTCCCTTAGGAAGCGGTGGGAAGGCCTGGTGCACATCTCTGAGCTCCGACGTGAAGGCCGCGTGGCCAACGTAGCTGATGTGGTGAGCAAAGGCCAGAGGGTCAAGGTCAAAGTGCTGTCCTTCACTGGGACCAAGACCAGCCTGAGCATGAAGGTGGGTGAGATGGCTGCTTGTTCCCACATCCATGGCCAAGCGCACATGGGAGGGCAGCTAGTGAGCCAGCTCCTTTGTTTTTGTGCTTAAGGATGTGGATCAAGAAACTGGAGAAGACCTAAACCCAAATCGACGGCGAAATCTAGTTGGGGAAACCAACGAGGAGACTTCGATGCGGAATCCAGACAGACCCACCCACCTTTCCCTTGTCAGTGCCCCCGAAGTGGAGGACGACTCGCTGGAGCGCAAGCGCCTCACCCGCATCTCTGACCCAGAGAAGTGGGAGATCAAGCAGGTTGGGGCCGTCGGCTTTCCTGGCTGCACAGGCAGTCAGCATGTTGCGTGGGTTAGGAGTGCAGTGCATGGAGCAGGGGCTGATTTCTGGTCGTGTTCTAGCTGTGTGATCCCGAGCCAACTTACTCTAAGTCTCTGGGCCTCAGTGCTCGTGCCTGTGAAACACGACCGGTGGGGGGGCTGTGGGGCTCTGCGATAGAGCGGGGACTCAGGTCAGAGCTTGACCCCGGGTAGCTGCTCTGTAAGTGCTTGCTATTGGTTCACTGTCCTCCGGTGAGCACGGGAGCCACAGTGTGTCAAGTGTGGTGTACGTGGTGGGGCCACAGACACACACGTCCTGGTTCCCATCCTTGAGGTGGATTTCATCCCTGTGAAGTGTCCCATCTCCCATCACAAGAAGTGCACACAGTGACGTGACCCCTCCTCTCAATGACGCCCTCGAGCCCAGGCTTTTTAGCGCCATGTTGTGAGACGGCTCCCACCCCCGACCCCCACCAGGATATGATATGTGATGTGTGAGGCCCTGACGTCTGGGTGAGAGGAGGGAAAGCCTGGGTTTCCTTCGTGAGAGCTCTAATAACTCCCAGAAAAGAAGAGCTTTCGTCCTGGCATGCTATCAGTGCCCGTCTGTCCTTTGACTAGATGATTGCTGCCAATGTACTTTCCAAAGAAGAGTTCCCCGACTTCGATGAAGAGACTGGCATTCTCCCTAAGGTGGATGACGAAGAAGGTAGGCAGCCACGTGGATGCAGCAGGATAATGGGTTGGGAGGAGAGCTGACCAGTTGAGCCATTAAATTGGGCTGTTTGTGGTTTAACATAGTGTCTGTTAATCGTTCTTGGGTCTCACCACTGACCTCTCAAAGAACAAGGACCTCCTAATGGAAGCAAGGAGTTCATGCTTCTGACAAGCATTTGTGTATTGTACTTGTCTCTTATAATAAGTTTTCAGGATACAGAGTTACAGTTGTGTTGTGGGGAGTAAATGTGATCTCATATTCTTAGATATTATTTTGGAAACCGTGGATCCATCAAGATGTCCTCTGAGTTGCCCTGGAAGTAACTTTGTTATGAAATAAATGCTGTAATAGAGCATTTATAATTTGTATAACAATAAGTGAGGACTTGCGTACCCACCAGCTAGTTTAAGAAGTGGAACTTCCCAATACCTCTGAAGCTTCTGCATGCTCCCTTCCAGTTAGATTTTCTTCTTCCTGGGGCAGTCACGCTAAGTTTTACATCAGTCATTTCCTCACTTTTCTTTAGAGTTTTACCATCTACATACCTGTCCCTAAACATTACTGCTTATTTTTTAACCTATTATCCTGCTCTTGATATTTATCTGTGTTTTTACTGATAGTTGTATTTCATTTGTTTTCATTACTGTCGAGTGTTTCTACATATCAATTTCTGAGTACCTCTGATCAGTTCTTGGGCTGAAGCACAATGCCCTGGGATTGTTTGGGAGAGCTGGGTTGCAGAGGTATAGTCAGCTGGGGGAGCGTTTCATATGCATTGTTCTCCCTTTGATCTCAGAGGCTATTTTTGATAATATATTAATGCCTGTGGAAATTGTTTTGGTGAAAATGATTGATCTGTTCTCTCTTGTATTTGGTTAATTCTTCTTTTTGGGGGGCTTTTAGATGAGGATCTTGAGATTGAACTCGTTGAGGAAGAACCTCCATTCCTGAGAGGGCACACCAAGCAAAGTATGGACATGAGCCCCATTAAAATCGTTAAGGTGAGAAGTGCTGGGATTTTGGCATGAAAATGTTGTGAACTTCTTTTCTTAAAGTAACAGCTCAGCCTGTTAGAGGTGAGTAAACAGAACACAGACCACAGAGGTAGTGTTGACTGTAAGCCAGGGACTGGAATGTTTGTGTTAAATGCAGGTTGATTTGGCTTTGTTGCTTTTTCTTATTTAGTTTTCTTGCATCCCTCTACTGTGTTTTGGGAGGAAGTAGAGATGAATAGAAGTGCTCTCCTAGCTGTCATCATTGCTTTTGTCTAGGTTCCTTGCGGCTTGAATCATCAGCTTGCAGATTCAAAGGCACTTTTGAAGGGTTCTCTTGGCCAATAGGGACTGACGGCCATGGAAAACTATAGCCCTGGCTGTTGAAGGCAGAGGTGTGAGGAAAATACAAACCAGAATCCGTGGAAGTTACAAAGTGGTTTTTTTTTTTTTTTTTTTTTTTTTTTTGACAGGCAGAGTGGACAGTGAGAGAGAGAGACAGAGAGAAAGGTCTTCCTTTTGCCGTTGGTTCACCCTCCAATGGCCACTGTGGCCAGCGCACTGCGGCCGGCGCACCGCGCTGATCCGATGGCAGGAGCCAGATACTTATCCTGGTCTCCCATGGGGTGCAGGGCCCAAGCACTTGGGCCATCCTCCACTGCCCTCCTGGGCCACAGCAGAGAGCTGGCCTGGAAGAGGGGCAACCGGGACAGAATCCGGCGCCCCGACCAGGACTAGAACCCGGTGTGCCGGCGCCGCAAGGCAGAGGATTAGCCTAGTGAGCTGCGGTGCCGGCCAGTTGCAAAGTTTTAAAAAGAATATCTTAAACGTGTCCCAGCCCAGCCACTCATGTAATTCTTACATCTGCCTATGTAATCTTCCTGTATGGTCATCTCACAACTGCCTGAAATTATTGGTGACAGGGAGTTCACCAGTCCCTCAAGGAGATACATTCCATCTTTAGATGGATCTGATCATTGGCTCTTTAGACTGAGATGAAATCTGTCTCACTGAGGCATCCACACTGGTCTTAAATTTTAGTTCTTGGAGTTGTACAAAAGAAGTCCTGGGATAGGCATCATAGTGCAGCAGGCTAAGCTGCTGCTTGGGGTGCCCACGTCCTGTATCCGAATGGCTGGTTGGAGTCCCAGATGCTCTGTGCCTCTGATCCAGCTTCCTGCTAATGTGCCTGGGAGGCAGGGTGTGTGGCCCAAGTACTTGGGTCCCTACCACCCATATTATAGACTCAAAGAGTTCCTGACTCCTGGCTTTGGCCTGGTCCAGCCCTGACTATTGCAGATATTTGGGGAGTGAACCAATGGATAGAAAATCTCTGTCTCTTCCTCTGTCAACTCTTCCTTTCAAATAAATCTTAAAAGCAAAAAAAAGAATTCTGAAACCTGCTTTGTGGCATGGTGGGTTAAGCCACTGCCTGCAACATGGGCATCCCTTGTGAGTGCCAGTTTGAGTTCTGGCTGTGCCGTTTCTGATCCAGTGCTCTGCTATGGCCTGGGAAAGCAGTAGAAGATGACCCAAGTGCTTGGGCCCCTGTATGCATGTGGGAGACTTGGATGAAGCTGTTGCCTTCTGACTTTGGCCTGGCCCAGCCCTGGCCATTGTGGCCAGTTGGGGAGTGAACTAGCAATGGAAAATCTATCTCTCTCTTTCGCTGTAACTCTACCTTTCAAAGAAATAAATCTTAAAAAAAACACAAATTCCTTCTTATCCTTTTCTTGTATCCTTCATACATTTAAAGGTAGCATCTTTTTTTGTTTGTTTTTTTAAGATTTATTTGTTTGAAAGGCAGAGTTACAAAGAGGCAGAGAGAGAGAGAGAGGGATGTCTTCATCTGTTGGTTCACTCCCCAAATGGCTGCAACAGCTGGAGCTCGGCTAATCCAAAGCCAGGAGCCAGGAGCTTCTTCAGGTCTCCCACGCAGGTGCAGGGACCCAAGGACTTGGACCATCTTCTAATGTTTTCCCAGGCTATAACAGAGAGCTGGAGCGGAAGTGGAGCAGCCATATGGGATGCCGGCACTGCAGGCGGTGACTTTATCCACTATGCCACAGCGCTGGTCCCCCATCACTTTTATTTCTTTTGGAGTTTTTATCCTCAAGCTAAACATCCCAGTTCCTTCAGTGATTTTCAGTGTATCTGAGTATGCCACCATTTATCCATTTCTTCTGGGAGGTCTGGTGTCTTAATACCGACTTTACTTCTAGAGTGACCTCATGTTTTAGATTGCAGTAGCTTAACATCCCCCCTTTTATTTGCTGGGCATTTAATGTGTACTCCTTTTTCTTCTGGCACACCAGAACCCAGATGGCTCCCTCTCCCAAGCAGCCATGATGCAGAGTGCCTTGGCCAAAGAAAGGCGGGAACTCAAGCAGGCCCAGCGGGAAGCTGAGATGGATTCTATCCCGATGGGACTCAACAAACACTGGGTTGATCCTCTGCCTGATGGTAGGACCCTTGGAACAGGGTGTGGACCTTTTCAAAAAGCCTTAATCTCTGAGTACAAAGGGAGGTGACGCAGAGAGCGCACACTGCTAAATCTGGCCTTGGTTTTTCTTTCAGTTAGAGCATGTTTGTGTGTTTTGTTTTTTAAACAAATGTTTAAAACCAAAAATGCTTCAGTAACCCTGGTCAAATCATTAGACTGGCTGAGGTTTTCTTCTGAATAAGTTAAAACATTTGTTCTCTTGATAATACAACTTAGAAAGTTCCCTTCCATGTAATTCTTTGTGCAGTAAAATATTAATTAGTAGATGTAGTCATAACAGATACTTAGTAACTTCTATTGGGAAACTGGTGGGACTAGAGCTGTGAACTAAAGACATGACCCCTGCTGTTAAGGGCCTTGTAACTTAGTGGGGAAGCTGGATACTCAATAATTACTGAATAATTAATTAAGTTGTGATCCATGCTAAATGGAGGAGTATACGCAGTACAGCTCACTTCCCTGGGGGAATTGGGACCTGAAGGATAAGATAAATAAGGCTTGGTCTGTCCAGGGGATTGGGCAGGAGGAACCTGTGCTGGAGCCAGGGCAGGGAAGAGGCCTGTGTGGCTGGAGTACATAGCGGGACGGGGCAGGGGCAGAGGATGAGGTGGGCGTGGTAGGCCGGGACTTCGTAGATGGCATTCATTCTCTGTGCCCTGGGAGCTGCTGAGAAGGGTTAAGCATGAAAGTGTTCTGAGCAGGGGAGTGGCAGAATCACAGCTGCATTGCCAAAGGATTGTTCAGGATGCGCTGCGGGTTGAGTTGGATGGGCAGGAGCATAGGAGGCTTCCAGGAAAGTTCAGAGAGGACGATGCCTTGGACAGGGAGGTAGCCGAGAGGAGGGTTGTCCTTGAGAAATGTGATTTGTTGAATGCAGGGAAAAGGGGAATAGGAGCAGTCAAAGAGGATGTCTAGATTTCTCCCATGAGCACCTGTGAGGGAAGATTGTGAACGCAGTTCTGGACTTGTGTCTAAAGTACTTGGAAGCATCTTAGTTGAGGCATCAGGTATGCAGCTGAGTTTTAAGAGCTCAGCAGAGGTCCCACATGTGGTACCACTTGCTCTGTTCTCGTCCCCTCTCGCACCCCTTATTAGCCTTCTGTATTCTTCACGTGCATTTGTGTCTCTGAGTGAGGGAGTGTGTGAGTGGTCAGGATCTGAGACACCCACCTGCCATTTTGATTTCTCCCTGGTGCATCTTGACATAACACTTGACATAGCTCGAGGGCACTACTGAGTTGTCTGTTTTCCCTCCCAGCGGAAGGCAGGCAGATTGCTGCCAACATGAGGGGCATTGGGATGATGCCCAACGACATCCCCGAGTGGAAGAAGCACGCCTTTGGGGGCAACAAAGCTTCTTACGGAAAAAAGACCCAGATGTCAATCCTCGAGCAGAGGGAAAGCCTGCCCATCTACAAGCTGAAGGAGCAGCTGGTCCAGGTGAGCGGCCGCCCTGTGATGTACAGGGGTGGGGAGTCTCCTGCAAGAGGGATGACATTTTATTTTACAGCTGAAGTTAGCTGGACAAGTGTGTGCATGTTTGAAGTGGCTCTTCCAAAAGGGGTGAGAAAATGTTTCCAAGTACTTTTAGTAAGCACACGTATTAGTGTACACATTTCTTTGTCCTTGCGAGGAAATACATTTATTTGAATTGGGGATTCAAGAGCGGTTCCAAGTGGGCAGAGTATTGTTGCTCTGGTCAATAATTAAAAACCGGGATATTTGACCAGTGAACTCACAGAGGCAAGGGCGTTATTTCAGGTACTGATTATAAGACCACCAAACCTTCCTTAAAGTGACCGAATGTACTAGTTTCCAGTGATCTTGGAACAATACCACGTGTGTACCTAAGCAGATACAAATACATGCCCACGCCCACTCACACACGTTTTCTCTCTGTGTGTTTATGCTTTGGGCAGTGCATTAAATACACTATTCTGTATTTTTCCTTTTGAGAATGTATCAGAGATAGTCCTTTTTTTAAAACGACTTTAGAGCTTTGTTCATGTGGATATACTCCAGCTTATTTAACTAGTCCTGTAGTAATAGACATGTAGGGTGATTATAATCCTTTATTGTTACAGGTAGTGTAGAAATAAGGTAACTTTTAGGGGAAAGGCTTTAGAAATTTGGGAGTGGTGATGGGAAATACATTTTATTTGTCTTTTAAATTTACTGTTGAATTCCTTAACTATTTGTATATGTTCTCTTTTTTTCGCTTAGTGTTAGAAGGTAAGCATTAATTATTTTACTCCAGAGTGATGTGCGGTACATTTTAATGGCCATATTTATATTTTGCTCTCAGGCTGTCCATGACAATCAGATCCTGATTGTTATTGGAGAGACAGGATCTGGGAAGACAACGCAGATCACCCAGTACCTGGCGGAGGCAGGCTACACGTCCAGGGGCAAGATTGGGTGTACCCAACCCCGAAGGGTGGCAGCCATGTCCGTGGCCAAAAGGGTGTCAGAGGAGTTTGGTTGTTGCTTAGGCCAAGAGGTAAGTGGGTAGTTACGCTACTCTAGAAATGCAGGAAGGAACGTGTAACAGCCCAGATCACCTTGTGTATAAAATGGGAGCGATACTACCCTTTTCCAAGATTCTTCTGAGGGTGCGAGGTTTCTTGCCATCCTCACTGATCTGTTCGGCATCACATCTGAGGTTGATCTTACTGGAGGAAATCACTGTACATCTTGGTCAGATTCTTTTTTTTTTTTAGAAGGTTTTTATTTAATGGATACAAATTTCATATGTACAGCTTTTAGGAATATAGTGTTTTTCCCCCCATTCCATTTTTCATTAAGATTTGTTTTTAATTGACTATCTATGGAAGATTGCTCAGATTCTTATCTGTTAAGATTGTGAACAGTAGTGTGAGTGGGCTGACACTTCTGCAGTTGCACGAAGGAGAGTTTGCGTCTTAGGTTTTCCACTCTGTTCTGCCTTAGGTGGGCTACACCATTCGATTTGAGGACTGCACCAGCCCCGAAACAGTCATCAAGTACATGACGGACGGGATGTTGCTCAGGGAGTGCCTGATCGACCCCGACCTCACCCAGTATGCAATCATCATGTTGGACGAGGCGCACGAGAGGACGATTCACACTGACGTGCTCTTCGGATTGTTGAAAAAGGTAACCAGACAGTCTAGTGATCTTTCTGCCTGTTGGAGCCTGAGTTCCGGGAATTGGACTGGAGTACCTATGTCCTCTGGGGGACATAGTACGCCACGTTAGTAAGCCACGTTGCATTTCCCTTTAGACCGTTCAGAAACGGCAAGACATGAAACTCATTGTCACCTCAGCCACCTTGGATGCAGTGAAGTTCTCGCAGTACTTCTATGAAGCACCCATCTTCACCATCCCAGGGCGGACCTACCCAGTGGAGATATTGTACACGAAGGAGCCCGAGACAGATTACCTGGATGCCAGCCTGATCACCGTCATGCAGATCCACCTGACAGAGCCGCCAGGTGAGGGCAAGAGCGCTCTTCCCTCTTAGGCTCCAGATCCTAATATGCGTATCTTTTTTTGCTTATCTTTCCAAAAATGCCTTTGAATGAGTGGCCCCTCTGTCTCAGGATTCCATGTTTAAGATGGTGGTGGTGGAAATATAAATAATGGTGTACAGGGTTTAAATGTTCCTGTTTAAACATGGATAGATGATAACTTCTTGGTTTATTTAGCAGTCAGAATATGAATGTTTTCTGTTCTCTGTTCCATGGAGATCTATTCATGTTCCTGTAGCTTTTGTAGAAAATACAAAGTTAGAGAGTAAATCAATGGGTCAGTGTGTGGCGCAGTGGGTTAGGCTGCCACTGCAGCAGCAGCATCCCACTTCAGTGCCGGTTCGAGTCTCAGTTGCTCCACTTCCAATCCAACTCCCTGATAACGCGCCTGGGAAAGCAGCTGAAGATGGAAGTGGTTGGGCCCCTACACCCATGTGGGAGACCTGGAAGAAACTCCTGGCTTTGGGCTGGCCCTGCTCTGGCTGTTGCAGCCATTTGTGGAGAGAATCAGTAGATGGAAGACTGCTCTCTCTGCCTCTCCCTCCCTTCCTCCCCCCAACTCTGCCTTTCAAATAAATAAATCTTAATACTCTCCTCTCCCCATAGGTGACATCCTGGTCTTCCTGACTGGTCAGGAAGAGATCGATACTGCTTGTGAGATCCTGTATGAAAGGATGAAGTCGCTGGGACCTGATGTTCCAGAGTTAATCATCCTCCCGGTGTACTCTGCTCTTCCCAGTGAGATGCAGACCCGAATCTTCGACCCAGCTCCACCTGGCAGCAGAAAGGTAACACTGGGCAGGCGTGAACTCCCGTGAGTCCTGGAGTCGTGTGGTATGAGCTGCTTCCGGTGTATGTGATTTTTGTTGTATTTTAGAGAGTGATTCAAGCAGTTTATTTAGGAAGGAGGGTCTTTTTCTCCTTCATTCAGCCAGCATATTTTGAGCATGTACAGGCTTAGGGCTCGACACTGCAGTGCAGTGTGAGGACAAGCTGTCGGGGCATCCCTGCCTAGAGGCCATTAGCACGCTGCAGAGTGCCACTGGTGCTCTGCATTCCCAGCGTGGGGGGCCCAGCCTAGTCTTATTTAAGCTGGCTCTGAAGGACTTGAAGTGCAGGGAGATGGGTATTCCTAGGAGACGGAACCGCCTGTGATGTCCTCGTGACAGGTGAGTGAGTGAGGCCGGTTTGGAGAGCTGCGTGGTGCCAGTAGCTGGAATGACAGAAAGGGGACAGATGGACTTTTAAAAAGACAGCAGTGTGATTCAGTTGTAGTTTAAGTATTCTAGTTTCTTAGCCTGTTTTGTGCTGTTTTAACAGAATACCTTAGACTGGATAATTTTTAAAGAACAGAGATTTATTTCTTCAGTTCTAGAGGCTGGCAAGCCCAGGGTCAGGGGCCTGCCTTTGTCGAGGGCCTTCTTACTATGTCATCCTACAGCAGAAGGCAGGAGGGCAAGAGACAGAAAGGAAGGGGCTGAACTCATCCTGTATCAGTTCCCACTCCTGCACATAGTATTAACCCATTCTGCCCTCATGACCTATGACTTCTTAAAGGTCCCATCTCAACACTGTTGCATTGGGTTTAAGTTTCCAACATGTGAACTTTAGGTGACACAGTCAACCATAGTAACAAGTGTACAATTGGGTGGTTTTTAGTGTATTCACAGAATTATATAACCATTACCATTGTCAATTTCAGAAGAATTTGATTACCCCAGAGATAAACCCTGTACCCTGTGCAGCCATCCCCTTGTTTAGACCTTTGCTTAGCCCCTAAACACGAGTGTAGTTTCATCTCTGTGGATTTGCCTCTTCTAGACATTTCATGCAAATTACCTTATATACTAGATGGTCCTTTGTGACTGGAGTCTTTCACTTAGCATGTTTTCAAGGTTCATTCATGTGTAGCATGTGTCAATACCCCAATTCTTTTTATTGCTGAATATTCTGTTGTATGGATGTACCGTATTTTGTTTATCCATTCATCAGTTGGTACACATTTGGTTATTTCTACTTGGGGCTATCATGCATGATGCTTCTATGTACAAACATTTGTGTACAAATTTTTATTTGGACGCATGTTTTCATTTTTCTTGGGTATATACCTGAGAGTAGAAGACAGGTGGGATAGACAAGACAGGGTGGGTGCCAGGAGGTAAAGGTGATGAAGAAGTCGGGGGTGACCCCTGGGCTTCTGGCACAAGGGGCTGCTTGGGAAATGGTGCTGAGGAGGGAGCTCAGGTCGAGCAGGTGTGGGCGAGAAGACTGCCAGGTCGAAGCCTTTCAGGCCGGGAAGCTGCTGCAGATGCAGGATGCTCTGGTGCCTCCTCACAATGATTTTCCTGGGCAGTTGTGTTTTATTAGCTGAACCTCTGGGTAGAGGAACAGTGGCAGTACCAAGCTGAGACTAATAATCTTTGAGATCACATACACCGTTAGGCACCCGCACACCGTGAAATTCTTCTGTTGTCTCATGGTTCGTTTTATGATCAGAAAAAAAAAAATCTCCCTCTTGTCGCAAATATGCAAGCAGCTCATTTTGTAGTCCAGATGTCTCGATGGAGGAAAGAAAAATCTCATTTCGCACTGGCACATGTGATGCCAGGAAATCTCAGCTCTCCCAGGGTGCTGGAAAATTAAAATTGTAGTAAACAGCATTGGATCTAGACAATGAGATATGTAGCCATTTGTACCAAATGAAATTGTCTGTGACTGGCCTTAGCTTTTTCCTATTTAGCTTCTCTCAGGTACTAACCCCTCTCCCACCTAGCCTTTGAAATGAAGGCAGCTGCTCTTCTGCTCATCGGAGGCTGAGCAGGGTTAAGTGTCCCAACCTTATAGAGGGAGAGAAGGCTGCACGCTGCCTTGGGAAGATGTCTGAATTCAGGAGCCCTGTTTCGCATGGTGAGGCTGAACTTGGGCATTGCATGCTGACCGTGGTCCTGTTGCCTGCAGGTTGTGATTGCCACCAACATTGCGGAGACGTCACTGACCATCGATGGCATCTACTACGTGGTGGACCCCGGATTCGTGAAGCAGAAAGTTTACAATTCCAAGACAGGGATCGACCAGCTCGTGGTAACACCTATTTCCCAGGTATGGGAGCTTTTACCAGTAGCTTTCCGGAAAAGCCTCAGTAGGGCTTTTTGAAATTTTTTATGGTTCTATATTTTGAACTTTGTTTTCAAAAGATGAACTTTTGAAAGTTCATCTAGTGGGATAAGGGACAGTTTTGTATTGTTTGTTTCCAATTTTTAGAGTAGTGTTTCAACATTAAAATACCCTATAAAACCTGAACTTCAAAGAATATTTGAATCCAGGCACTGGATTACCCAGTTTAGGTGGGAAGAATGTATTTTTTAATACTACTATACTTACCTCAGATAATGATCATGTATGAAATGCATTTGTTAACTATGAAATAATTTCCTATCTAAATTCTATTTAAAATGAATCTAATCATCTTTTTCAGGGCAGTGTGGCAATAATGTGTCCAAAATTGAAAAGCTCATCTTTTTAACCTGTTTCTAGGGATAAATCAGAAAGTTAGGAATGATTGAATACATAACCAGAGGAATGGAAGAGGGTTTTCACGGAAGCATTGTTCATATTAGGGGAAACCTGGTAAAATTCTAAATGAGTTCAAGAAGGGAAGCAGTTTAATAATATGCGGTATATCCATGCCGTAGAACATTATGTGGCACTAACATGGGGCTGTGTATTTATATTTAATGTAACTGTTATACATTATTTGAAAAAGTGAGCTATAGAAAGAGCATGAGTGGTGTAATCTAATTTTGGTTTAAAAATAGACGGTGTGGATTTCGGCAGCGCCTTTGTGAGGGAGGTGCGCCCAGGACTGAAAACTCGCAGCTAGCAAGGTTCTTTCTGGCTGGTGCTGCCGAGGGATGTGCAGGTTCTGCTCTTCCACGTTGCCTCCTCTCTTACAGGGCATATGGGTCACTTTCAGAATCTGTAAAACCCCTAATAAGACCATCTCCAGTTTGAGACTTGAGCAGTAATAGTGGATAGCTCAGGGTACTTCCTAAGTGCCTGATGCCTGACACTGTCCTGGGTACTTTCATACATTGACTCAGTACAGTCTCACTTCTGTCCCCTGTGGTAGGTATCATCCTCATTTCACGGATGAGGCTGGGGCACAGAGGGCTGGAGTGGCTTGCCTAACATCACACAGCTGGTGATGGCAGGATTGGAGTCTGGGCTGTCTGCTGTGGCGTGTGTGCTCTGCTCCACTGCTCCAGGTGGGGTGTGATGCCCAGGGTCACTGGGAAGTTAGTTATACCACCTCTGCTGACCTGGAGAAACAGCGGCAGCATGCTGGTGTGTCCCACCACTGTGCATGGTTGCTGCCTGGGTTAGTGTGAGTAGTTGTCCTTTTGAACTTTAACATGTAGTGTTATACACTTTTGAGATACAGTGCAGTACCCCAACCTATACACACAGCATAAACCAATCAAACCAGATAGCCTTTCTATGTCTTTATCTTTTGTTTGTGTTTAGAGCCTACCAGATCCTCTCTTCCAGTTCTTTTTTTTTTTTTTTTTTTTTTTTTTTTTTAAAAGACAGAGTTACAGAGAGAGGTAGAGACAGAGAGAGAGGTCTTCCATCCGCTGGCTCACTCCCCAGATGACCGCAACAGCCGGAGCTGCATCAATCCAAAGCCAGGAGCTGGGAGCTTGGAGCTTCTTCTGGGTCCCCCATGCGGGTGCAGGGGCCCAAAGACTTGGGCCATCCTCTACTGCTTTTCCAGGCTATAAGCAGAAAGCTGGATTGGAAGAGGAGCAGCTGGGACTAGAACCGACATCCAGATGCAATGCTGTCACTTTGGGCCAGGGCTTTAACCCGCTGTGCCACAGCGCCGGCCCTCTTCCAGTTCTTTTTTTTTTTTTTTTTACAGGCAGAGTGGACAGTGAGAGAGAGAGAGAGACAGAGAGAAAGGTTTTCCTTTTGCTGTTGGTTCACCCTCCAGTGGCCACCATGGCCAGCGCGCTGCGGCCAGTGCACCGTGCCTATCTGAAGGCAGGAGCCAGGTGCTTCTCCTGGTCTCCCATGGGGTGCAGGACCCAAGGACTTGGGCCATCCTCCACTGCACTCCCGGGCCATAGCAGAGAGCTGGCCTGGAAGAGGGGCAACTGGGACAGAATCCGGTGCCCTGACTGGGACTAGAACCCGGTGTGCCGGCGCCACTAGGCAGAGGATTAGCCTATTGAGCCGCGGTGCCGGCCTTCCAGTTCTTTAATACAGAATATAATACATTAATTAGTTGTTCTCATACCCCATTCTTTGGTTGGAGCTGGCTTAGCAATTTGTAAATCTTGGTATTGTCTGTAACAACAGATGGCTTTGTCAGAAAATGACCCTCTTCAGATTGCTCTTCACTGGTTCCTAGCAACCCACAACTAAACTGCTTTTTTTTTTTTTCCATTTAAAAAATTAGCATCCTACCTCTTTACCCCCAAGTCCAGGAGTAGTAATGTTTTCAGAAAATAGAAGAAAGCAATTTTTTTTTTTTTTTTTTGGACAGGCAGAGTGGACAGTGAGAGAGAGAGAGACAGAAGGTCTTCCTTTTTCTGTTGGTTCACCTCCCCAATGGCCGCTATGGCCGCATGCACCACGCTGACCTGAGGCCAGGAGCCAGGTGCTTCTCCTTGTCTCCCATGTGGGTGTAGGACCCAAGCACTTGGGCCATCCTCCACTGCACTCCCTGGCCACAGCAGAGAGCTGGCCTGGAAGAGGAGCAACCGGGACAGAATCCAGCGCCCTGACTGGGACTAGAACCCGGGGTGCCGGCACCGCAGGCGGAAGATTAGCCTATTGAGCCGTGGCACCGGCCAGAAAGCATTTTTAATTACCCATAATTCTATTGCCACCATTGTCATCATTTTGAGATTTTTCTTTCCAATCTTATTTTTGTTTCTGTTGTAATTACGATTCTAGTAGTCAGTTAAGTATGCAGTTTTGTGTATTTTTTATGTATTTAATTTTATGGACTATTAAAATAATTAATGTTTGGGGGCTGGCATTGTGGTGTAGTGGGTAAAGCCACTGCCTACGACACTGGCATCCCATATGGGTGCCTATTTGTACCCTGGCTGCTCCATTTCTGATCCAACTCCCTGTTAATGGCCTAGGAAAAGCAGCGGAGGATGGCCCAAGTGTTTGGGCCCCTGCTACCCATGTGAGAGACCTGAAAGAAGCTCTTGACTCCTGGCTTTGGCCTGGCCCAGCCCTGGCTGTTGCAGCCATCTGGGGAGTGAACCAGTGGGTGGAAGATCTCTCTCTGTTTCTCCCTCTCTCTCTCTGTACTTCTGACTTTCAAATAAATAAATAAAGCCTTACCTGTTCATTATTGAATATTTGGTAAATAATAAGGAAAATAGAACTCAACTGCAGGCCTGCCGTCAGAGGTAACCACTGTAAACATTTTAGGTATTTTTTTCCTAGTCATTCCCTTCTACTAGTTTATATATACACATAAAGACTCATTACAAATTTAGTATTATGTTGTTTCATAATTCACTTTTTTCCACTGTCACTAACCATTGTAAACCTGATTTTTAAATTGGCTACAAAGTCATCATTGGTGTGGTTAACAGTTTATTTATTTCACTTCCATTTTGGTCCTGTTTGTCATCTTGTTTTATATTTTCTACATTTCTTCCATTTACCCTGCTTCCCTGAAGTGCGAAGTCTGGAGAGGGGTGGTAGGGGTGAGAGCACTGGTAGTCGAGGAGGTGGTGTCCAGAAGGTGAAGTGCACCTCAGCTCTGACTCTGCAGGTTACTAAGTGCTCCACTGTGGACTGACTGCCCAGCTAAAGCCGTGAAGCAACGTTTAACAGATATGTTAATTTTCTGTGCCCACCCCTCCAGGCTCAGGCAAAGCAGCGAGCTGGCAGAGCTGGGAGAACAGGTCCAGGGAAGTGCTACAGGCTGTACACAGAACGTGCCTACCGAGATGAAATGCTGACCACCAACGTGCCGGAAATCCAGAGAACCAACTTAGCGAGCACAGTGCTCTCGCTCAAGGTAGAAATCATTGTCTTGTTAGAATGGGTTGATGGCCTAGTTCAGTCCTAGGCTTTACTCAATGAATCTCAGTTTTATGAACCTCGTTAAATACTTCAGTAACCTCATGGAACCCATCCCTTAGTGAAATGCAAACGGCACTGGTAACAGCCTCTCCTTGGCAGTCAGGGGCTAAGTTGGCATGTGTGCTGTGACCACACATGGTTCTTACCATAATGGCCAGTAGGAGAGTTGGTTGTAAAAGGTTTTAGTTAGAAATGCTTTCTAAAGGAAATTTGAAAAAGTCAGTGCCAGACTGTGGACAGATAAGCTTGACCTCTGTATCATTCAGATGCAGTTCTGTTTTTTCAGAAGGGAAGGAAAATCCTCCTTGTCCAGAAACTGTGCAAGGGAGCAGAGTGATCCTCTGGGGCTCAGTTTTCATTCTGAGTCATTGCTCTTCCTGTCTCAGTGCCTCGTGAGGACCTTCATTCTCTCTTGGCAGGAGGAGCGGCGTGTGTAATATCCCAGCTGATGGCATTTCCCCCGACACCGATGCTGCCTTGCAGCCTGCTACTTTCCTGGTGCAGAACGCTCTGATGTCATTCATTATTCATTCCCTGTAAGGAGACTAAACAGAGCTTCAGGAAAAAAACAGCTCCAGTCTTTGGGACATGAGTAGGGAGGCATCTGTGGCTCTGATGCCTGCCCCAAACTGGGTGACCTCGGCCACACTTGTCTGTCTCAGATGGGGCCTACTAATGGTATCTGTTGTAAAGGTTAGTGAAGGGGCTGGTGCTGTGGCTTAGTGGGTAAAGCTGCTGCCTGCAGCATCGGCATCCCATGTGGGCAGCAGTTCAAGGCCCGGCTGCTCCACTTCCGACTCAGCTCCCTGGTAATGCGCCTGGGAAAGCAGTGGAGGATGGCACAACTGTGTGGGCCCCTACACCCACGAGGGAGACCAGGAGGAAGCTCCTGGCTTCAGCCTGGCCCAGCCCAGCTTTTGCGGCCATTTAGGGAGTGAACCAGCAAGTGGAAGACCTCTTTCTCTGTCTCTCTCCCCACCCCTTTGTAACTCTGCCTTTTTTTTTTTTTTTTTTTTTAAGAGTTATTTATTTACGGGGCTGGCGCTGTGGCACAGTGGCGCAGTGGGTTAACACCCTGGCCTGAAGCGCCGGCATCCCATATGGACGCCATTTGGGCACTGGTTCGAGATGCGGCTGTTCCACTTCCCATCCAGCTCTCTGCTATGGCTTGGGAAAGCAGTAGAAGATGGACTCTGACTTTCAAATAAATAAATAAATATTTATTTATTTATTTATTAATTTGAAAGAGTTACACAGAGAGAAAAGCAGAGCAGAGAGAGAGAGAAAGGTCTTCCATCCGCTGGTTTACTCCCCAGTTGGCTACAATGGCCAGAGCTGTGCCGATCTGAAGCCAGGAGCCAGGAGCTTCTTCCAGGTCTCCCATGCTGGTGCAAGGGCCCGAGGACTTGGGCCATCTTGTACTGCTTTCCCAGGCCATAGCAGAGAGATGGATGGGAAGTGGAGCAGCTGGGACTTGAACCAGTGCCCATATGGGATGCTGGCACTACAGGCGGTGGCTTTACCCACTAAGCCACAGTGCCAGCCCCAAACTCTGCCTTTCAAGTAAATGAATCTTTTTTTTTAAAGGATTAGTGAAATAATGCAGATAAAGACATTTGGCACAGTGTTTAATAATTGCTTACAGAATTCCTCATAGTTATTATTCATACAGTAAGCATTTGTTGAACACTTCTATTTGTGGTCACAGTCACTTTGTGAGAAAGCAAGGACGCAAGCTTAGATCCTACCACATCACCCTTTATCCACACCTGAACGGCGCATTGTGCAGTCCTCTCTTAGTCATCATATGTGCTGACACGTGGTGAACACCTGTTACGTGCCAGGCATGGAGATCACACTGGGTTGTGGCTTTGTTAACAGCGCTCACTGTTGTGAACCCTTTGAGAGGAAGGACCATACCTGAATCATTTTTTTAAAGATATATACGTTCAGGGGCCGGTATCGTGGTGCAGTGGGTTAAGCCACAGCCTGCAATGCAGGCATTCTTTATGAATGTTGGTGTGAGTCCTGGCTTCTCCTTCCAATCCAGCTCTCTGCTAATGCGCCTGGGAAAGCAGCGAAAGGTGGCCAAAGTGCTTGGGCCCCTGCACCCACATTTGAGACCT
The DNA here is from genome assembly GCF_964237555.1 of Oryctolagus cuniculus. Classification (NCBI taxonomy): domain Eukaryota; kingdom Metazoa; phylum Chordata; class Mammalia; order Lagomorpha; family Leporidae; genus Oryctolagus; species Oryctolagus cuniculus. Next base: position 19,565,018 of record NC_091448.1, on the reverse strand, counting down.
GAATGGAGTTCTAGGCCTGAGCCCAGCCCAGCTATTTGGGGAGTGAATCAGCAAATGGAAGATACTCTCTCTCTCTCTCTCTCTCTCTCTCTAACTCTGTCTTTCAAATAAATAAGTCTTTAAGAAAAATTTGTTTATTTGAAAGAGTGACAGATTCACTCCCAAATGTCCTTAACACCTGGGGTTAGGCCAAGCTAAAGCCAGGATCCAGGAACTCCATCTGGGTCTTCCACGTGGGGTGGCAGGGACCCAGGTGCTTGGGCCATTATCTTCTGTGTTGTAAGCTAACCTGGATCAGGACATAGAGTAGCAAGAAAAAAAAAAAAAACATACAGGCGTAATCACTTCCTCAGGTCTTCATGTCTGTATCACTTAAAACTTAGAATAAATAAATTTGTATGCTTAAAAACAAAAGAACATGGGGTAGCTAGAACTTGAACCATGCATTCCTGTGGGATGTGGGCATCCCAAGCAGTGTCTTAACCTGTGCCACCAAGCCTGCCCCCTTAGTCATTATTATACCCCTACCACCTTAACATCATACAAGATACAGTAGAAATAATGTATGCAAGAGATAGTATATTTATGCAAGAGCTGGTATATTGCCCTTCTGTTGTAAAGTAAAACATAAAATATACCATTATCATCTTTTTAAGTGTATAATTCAGTGGTATTATTCAGAGTATTGTACAGCTATCACCACTATCCATTTCTGAGACTTACCATCCCAAACAGAAGCTCTGTACCTGTTACACAGTAACTCTGCCTTCCCCTCTCCCAGTGGCCTTTGAGAGTCACTGTCCTACTTTCTGTCTCTATGATAATTTGCCTGTTTTAGATACCTCATAGACATGGAGTCACACAATGTTTGTCCTTTAGTATCTAGCTGATTTCACCCAGCATGTAGCATGTACCAGAATTTCATTCTTTTTTAAATGTCATGCCATGGCGTGAATATAGCACGTTGTGTTTCAGTTCATCTGTTGATGGGCATTTGGGAGTGCTTCTGCTTCTGGTTGTTATGAATAATGTTACTGTGAGTACCTCTGAGTCCCTGCTTTCAGTTCTTACTGGCATACACATATAGGAGTGATTGCTGGTCATGTGGTGATTCTATGTGTATTATTAATTACCATAATTACCAACCAGTGCTGAGGCATAGTGGGTAAAGCTGCTGCCTGCAGCACCAGCATCCCGTGTGGGTGCTGGTTTGAGTCCTGGCTGCTTTACTTTTTTTTTTTTTAAAGATTTATTTATTTACTTGAAAGAGTTACACAGAGAGAGAAGGAGAGGCAGAGAAAGGTCTTCCATCCATTGGTTCACTCCCCAGATGGCTGCAATGGCCAGAACTGCGCTGATCTGAAGCCAGGAGCCAGGAGCTTCTTCGGGGTCTCCCACACGGTTGCAGGGGCAGGGGCCCAAGGACTTGGGCCATCTTGTACTGCTATCCCAGGCCATAGCAGAGAGCTGGATCAGAAGTGGAGCAGCTGGGACTAGAACCAGTGCATATATGGGAAGCTGGCATTGCAGGTGGCAGCTTTACCCACTACGCTGCAGCACTGGCCCCATGGCTGTTCACTTCTAATCCAGCTCCCTGCTAACGCACCTAGGAAAGCAGTGGAGGATGGGCCAAGTCCTTGGGCCCCTGCACACACATGGGAGACCTGGGTGAAACTCCTGGCTGCTGGCTTCAGCCTGGCCCAGCCCTGGTCATTGCAGCCATGTGGGGAGTGAACCAGCAGATGAAACACTTTGTCCTTCCCTCTCTCTCTCTCTCTAACTCTGACTTTCAAATAAATAAATAAATCTTGAAAAAAAAATCACCAAATTGTTCTCACAGTAGCTCTTCTATTTTATAGACCTACCAGCAACCACGAAGGTTTCCCATTTCTCCCATCCTTGCCAATGCTTTAATTTATTTGAAAGGCAGAGTGACAGAAAGGGATCTTCTATCTGCTGGTTCACTCCCCAAAAGGCTGCAGCAGCCCAAAGCCAGGAGCTTAGAACTCCATCTGGGTCTCCTGTTTCCCGTGTGGATACAGGGGCTCAAGTGCTTGGGCTATCTTACACTGCCTTCCTAGGCGCATTAAGAGGGAGCTGAATTGGAACTGGAGCAGCTGCAGTCAGCACTCCTATAGGATGCTGACATACAGGCAGTGGCTTATGCCACTGAGTTTTGTGTGACTTAGTCGTGGGTGGTACCACTACTCTCACTGGTGATTCTTAATTACAGCTGAAGAGTCAGGGAGGAAAGAGACAAATTGCCTCCCTCTGTGGTAACACTGGCGAGTTGCACTCTGCGATCTGTGCTTTCTTCTCTTCTCTTCCAGGCCATGGGCATCAATGACCTGCTCTCCTTTGACTTCATGGATGCCCCACCCATGGAGACCTTGATCACAGCCATGGAGCAGCTGTACACACTGGGGGCCCTGGACGACGAGGGCCTGCTCACCCGCCTGGGCCGCAGGGTAAAGACAGAGCTCACTGCCTGCACTTTTGGGAAGACTCCCAAGCCTTCTGTCTTCTGTGGTTTTGCAAAACCAAACTCTGAGGCCCTGGATAAGCTTTGAGTAAAGTTCTAGATGCCTTGTTTTTAACCTGAATTTTCCACCAAAACTTTAAACTGTTTCTTTAGAGAAAAGGAGATTCTATTCAGTTAGTTTTGCCTCAGGATACATTTAGATTGTGGAGTCTAGTCTTAATTTATAAGAAGTGTCTGCACAGTTCTCATGTACCCCAGTGGTAGTGATGTTCTTGGCTGCATACATTCTGCCGGGTTTATTTGGGAAGGAAAAAAGCAACAACATTCTTCTGACGGAGACAGCCATCCTGCGCTGTCACACTCTGGTCTGTTTTCCCCATGCCCAGTGTCAGTTGTGTATCTTCTTTGAAGAAATGGCTATTCAAATCTTTACCTTATTTTTATTTTTTTTTTATTTACTTTTTAAAATTTGTTTGAAAGGCAGAGGCAGAGAGAGAGATCTTTTATCCACTGGTTCACTCCCCAAATGGCTACAATGGCCAGGGCTGAGCCAGGCTGAAGCCAGGAGCCAGCAGCCTTCTTTGGGTCTCCCATGTGGGTGCAGGGGCCGACTCGGACCATCTTCCTTTGCTTTCCCAGGCTGCAGCAGAGAGCTGGATCGGAAATGGAGCAGCCAGGACTTGAACTGGCACCCACATGGGATGCCGGCGCTGCAGGCAGTGACCCCATCCACTATACCACAGTGCCGGCCCTGTTACCCTATTTTTTAATTGGGTTGTTTATATTTTTGTTGTTGAGTCGTATGGGTTGTCATTCTGGAGGAGAGTTTTTTACACCTGAGACCGTTGTTCATAATAACTGAAAGGTGGAAACACCCAGGATGTCCATGTGGGAGTGCGCGACTCTTCCGCAGGGAAGCAACTGCAGTTTCCTTTTCTCCCTCTAGATGGCAGAGTTCCCTCTGGAGCCGATGCTGTGCAAAATGCTCATCATGTCTGTGCATCTGGGTTGCAGTGAGGAGATGCTGACCATCGTGTCCATGCTGTCTGTGCAGAACGTCTTCTACCGGCCCAAGGTAGGGAGTTCAGCCCCACATTCAGAGAGTGGGGCCGTGGACTTGGGGGAAGTCATCCTGTTGCTATGGACACTTTGACAGGGTGTGGAGGACTCCCTAAAACTGCAGGATGTTCAGTGAGTGTTAGGTGGAAAGTGATCTTCTGTCGACTGCTCTTCAGGATAAACAAGCCCTCGCGGATCAGAAGAAGGCCAAATTCCACCAGACCGAAGGGGACCACCTCACCCTGCTGGCCGTGTACAACTCCTGGAAGAACAACAAATTCTCTAACCCCTGGTGCTATGAGAACTTTATCCAGGCTCGTTCCCTGCGCCGAGCTCAAGACATTCGCAAACAGATGTTAGGCATAATGGACAGGTAAGCCAGGAATCCAGGCACTTCCTGTGTTGGGGTTGAAGCTCCCCGAGTACCAGTTTGTCTCCGTAAGTAACCAGATTCACCTGTAGCTGCAGACGCCTGTACCTGGCTGCTCATGTAACACTTTTCCTGAAGCTTTTCCATCCTGTTCTAGTCCTTCTGTCCAGGCAGGGGTGCAGCTGAGGGTCACTTCAGAAAGTTCCTGAGGGGGCCAGCATCGTGGTATAGTGGATTTAGTGCCACCTGCACCACTGCATCCCATGTGGGCACCAGTTCAAGTGTTCGGGTCCTGGCTGCTCCACTTCAGATCAGGCTCCTGGGAGAGCAGCAGCAGATGGTCCGAGCGCTTGGGTCCCTGCATCCACATGGCAGGCCTCAGTGGAGTTCCAGGCTCCTGGATTAGCCTGGCCCAGCCCTGGCCATTGCGGCCATTTGGAGGGTGAACCAGCAAATGAAAAGATTCATCCTCTCCCTCTCTCTCTCCCTCACTGCCTTTCAAATAAATCTTTTTTTTTTCTTTGAAAAAAACAGAAGTTCCTAAGGAGATAAGGAGGAACTGATTTATTGGTGGTTGAAAATGCTTTGTTTCCAGGCCTCTGGGAGGTTGCTCAGCTGAGTTGAATTGTTGATAGGCAGAGATTCAGGGTTTAGTGCCTCTATCTTGCCCTCCAGCAGAGCTGCCGCTGTGGTACTCATAGGGTCAGAAGGAAGATGTTGGAGACTCTGGGGACCCCAGGATGGGGATGCTGGGCACTGGCATTCTGAAGCACAGTGGGCTCACGTTTCTGTCCTTTCTTCTCTTGATAGACACAAGTTGGATGTGGTCTCCTGCGGCAAGTCCACGGTCCGAGTGCAGAAAGCCATCTGCAGTGGCTTCTTCCGTAATGCTGCCAAGAAAGACCCCCAAGAGGGCTACCGGACGCTGATTGACCAGCAGGTGGTCTACATCCATCCTTCCAGCGCTCTCTTCAACAGGCAGCCAGAGTGGTAGGTGGCGAGGTCCGGGGGTGTGTGGGCAGAGTCCCCGGCACTGTCCAGCCCTTCGTGCTCCTGTCTGCCGCACTCCGGCACTTCCTGTTCTAGCACTGTTTATACGAGGGGACTTCAGAACGTTCGTGGAAGACGCGAATACAAGCTTGCTGAGGTTCCCTCGTATTTCTGTAGGAGCAGAAGCCTGAATTAGGTGCAATATTCGGTCGTTTTGAGAAAAGGAAATCAGAGAGATAACAGCTGGGGAGGATCTTAGATGACATCTAATGAGACGGTTTGAAAACTTTTTAAGTAGTGTTTTAAGAAATTGGCTTCTTATTGGAACTTATTAGAAATTTAAAACTGCCCTGCCACTAGGGTGGAAGGGCCGGGCCTTTGTCACAGTGCGCAGCACCCCTGTGCAGGGCCTTGGAGTTCCGTGGAAACAGTCTGCGAAGCTGCTCTCCCACTTCACAGAACCAGGCTCTGAGATCTGGACGACCTGACTGGCTCCATGTGACTTCACTAGTCAGAACCAGAGCCAGGACTGGGATGCATTCCCTAGCGAGCTTTCTGATATCGGGGTGTGGCTGTCTTCCGTGGCCTGCAGACTCCTAGGGGATCAGGCAGGAGCAGAAAGAGGGTAAAATGCAAACCCAGCCAAGACCACAGAGACGGGAGCGATGGGCGTGGAGCCTGGGGCAGAGGCTTGAGTCCTTTCTCTCCCCACTCAGGGTGGTGTACCACGAACTGGTGCTGACCACAAAGGAGTACATGCGTGAGGTCACCACCATCGACCCTCGGTGGCTCGTGGAGTTCGCCCCCGCCTTCTTCAAGGTCTCTGACCCAACCAAGCTGAGCAAGCAGAAGAAGCAGCAGCGTCTTGAACCCTTGTACAACCGGTATGAGGAGCCCAATGCCTGGAGAATATCCCGGGCCTTCCGGCGGCGCTGAAGGGCCGGCTTGGCCGGCTGCCTCCCCGCAGCGGTGCCCAAGGCTTGGACTGCAGCTGATGAAAAGCTGGTCCTAAGGCCAGGGCTGTCCTGAGATGACTATTTTACCTGGTGTTTTCTCAACTCGACTCTTAACTTCTCCCCTGATTGTAAAATAAAACGGGGATCTAAGCTTGGCTTTGGCCAAAGCCTCCAGCCACCATCACCTCAAGCCTTGGGGCCAACTCGGGGCTCGTAGGCAATGTGGGGATGGATTGCATCTTCAAGAAAGGCGACTTGTGCAGCCTTGCATGGGAAAGGGGAGAGGGCATCGGATGCAGACACGGTGAGGGCGCATGCTCTGTCTGCCACAGGGAGCCGTGGCTCAGCTACGGTGTTGGCCCCACCTCCCGCCCCTTCCCCAGCCCCTATACTTCTGTGTAACCTCCTGGAAATATTTATTTTCATAAGGAAACAAAAATGGTTTTCTGCGAGTGTTTCTTTTAGCTGACAGATTAGGATATTGGCCTGGGCTCAGGTGAGGGAGATTTAGTATCTGCGGCTCTGGGGCACCTGGCTGAGAATCCCCTGAAACCAGAGCCCGGGCCTCCTGGGCTCGGACATGACGCATAGCCCAGACCCGCAGTCTTATCTTTCAGCACCAGCACGAGCCCCGCTCAGCCAGCGGCCGGCTGTGATTAACCACATCCAGGCAGCAGAGCGTTTCAGTCTGGGTGCCTGAGTGGTTACAGATGCTGCATATGGAGTGCACAAGGCTCCCCCCACCCCGTCACACTCCCAGCATGCAGTGTGTCCCGTTTCCTTTACAAACATGCTAAGTAACGACACGGATTTCATTTTGTTTTTATTTTTCCCCCCAAGGCCCTTGATGGATTTAACAAAGGAATTTTATAGTCAATGCCACCCCTCCCCCACCCTAACAGAAAGTGAACCCAACACCTCTCAGAGCCTCTTAGTTTGTGCTGGGCTGTCCGTGCTCCAGGGCTTGTTCTCAGTGCTTTCCTCCTAGCAGTTTGGTTGGGGAATGGCTGGCTCCTGGGGGAGGCCCTGCCAGACCAAGTGTATGGCACTTCCGGGAAGCTGGTCTGGACAGGGAGCTTACAGAGAAACCCCAGGGAGCTTGGGCGCATCTGGTGATAGGCCACTACCTCCCCCACACATATTAGTAAGTTCTGGAATTATGTAAATGCCAGAACTACTTTCGACTTCTGTGTCAGATACTAGAAGAGGCTATAGGATGTCCCATGATAAGGAGGAATGTGTAAGTCCTGCCTGTCACTGGGCACCCCAGCGACCCAGTGAAGGAGAATTCAAGGAAGAGGAATATAGGCCAGCGAGTCTGCTGACTGCAGATTCCTGTCCCTTCATTTGGCTGAGTGAGCGCCTCCCGATTCTGCTGTGCTCCCAAGGAAGCCCTGGCCAGCCATGAAGCAGCAGGGCTGCTGGGGTCAGCCTCGGGGAGAGAGGACGGGGGCCAGGCACTAAGCTCCTGCCTTTTTTTTTTTTTTTTTTTTTTTTTTTTTAAGATTTATTTTATTGATTTGAAAAGTGAGAGTTACAGAGAGAGGGAGGAAGAGAAAGAAAGTTCTCCCCAAATGGCGGCAATGGCTGGGGCTGGGCCAGGCCAAAGCCAGGAGCCAGAAGCCTCCTGCGGGTCTCCCACATGGGTGCAGAGGCCCAAGCACTTGGACCATACACTGCTCTACCAAGGTGCATTAGCAGGGAGCTGGATCAGTAGTGGAGCAGGCACGAATTGAACCGGCGCTCATGGGATGCCAGCATCGCAGGCAGCAGCTACACCTGCTGCACCACAACCCCGCCCCACCAGCTCCCAGTCCTAAGGCAGCCTGAGCTCCCCATTGTGGGGCACACTCCTGGGCGTGGCGGCCCAGCACACAGTGTTGGCACCTGAAGAGAGAGGCTCAATCTTTAAACTCAGATGTTTCATGGGTCAAGGGTGAGGGACAGCAGGGCTGGCCACCTTCTGGCTTGGGTGAGCAGAGAGGAGTGTTCCTGGACCATCTCTTCCCTACAACTGAGTCGCCTCCCTGCTCTGTCATGCCTACATTTGCTCTTTTGACTGTCCATCAGGAAAGCCGTGTTGGCAACAGAGCAGGGCCTACTGCGACAGACAGGCAGACTCCTCCGGGTTCAGGAGAGCTGGCCTGCTGCCGTCACACAATAGGGCCCTTGTTTCTCTTCTTTGAACCAGCAAGGTCTCATGCAGAGCTAGACTCTTCTCCGCTGTCACCCTAATGCAGCAGGGGCCTAGCTCACAAGGGTCTTGGCCCCGCACGTGGAAGCGCCCAGTCTGTTTGTGCACGTGCGGCGGCCCCGGGGGCACAGGCTGGCCCTCTGCTGGGTCAGGCTCCTTGCATCCCATCTGGAGCACATTAGGTTCTGGCTGTCCCTCCTTCAGCCCGGTGCTCGCCGTGGCTGTCTCCATGAAGCAGCGCCCTCCAAGTCTGAGGATCTGAACAAAGCCGCCAGGAGCAGCTTATTAGTGACCGCGCAGAGGGCAGAGGGCAGAGGGCGACTGGCTCATTCTTTCCCTGGATGCTGCTTCTCATCTGCACCCCTCAAGTTTGTGTACTTGGCATTCAAGATTTCCACCTGATTTTTTAGAATTATTTTTATTGACTTACTTTCATCTTAATTGCAAGGCAGACACACGAGAGATCTTACATCTGCTGGTTTGCTCCCTAAATGCCCACCACAGCCAGGGCTGGGCCAGGCCAAAGCCAGCAGCCCAGAACGCCATCTGTATTTTCCCAGTGGGTGGCTGGGACTGACTTGTGTTCGAACCTCACCTGCTGCCCACCCGGAGTGCACATTAGCAGGAAACTGAGTGGCAAGCGGAGTAGCCAGGAATTGAATCAGGCACTCCGGTATGGGGTGAGGGTCTCTCCAAACACCCACCCCTTCACCTGAGCTTTGTACCTCCTTTCCACCGTAACAGCCTGACATCAGTGTGGAACTAAATTATATACCTTTTAAAAACTTGTTTCTTAACGTTGATGTTCTGTGTCTTGCTTGAAATTGTAAGCCGGCACGTGTGAAGTTTTGTGACCATAAAACTTGGCATGGACAAGGTTGTCCCTTCAGCTGCGAGGGTGGCAGTCATGGGAGGTGCGTGCAGGTCAGAGGCTGCTGGCAGAAGCCGTTTCAGTTGGAACAGCCTCGGCACAGCTGTGGTTCTGATTGAGCAGGACGGCCTATGTACTGACCTGAGCCTGTCGCCCAGGAAGCCGTCTACCAGGGGCTGGCTCTGGAACCCCCACGCTGCCTCCTCAACCGCCCGTGTCTTCTCCGCAGTCACACTGCTGTGTAGTTGTCACTTTTTCATCTTTGCCTTTGCTACCTACTCGCTCAGACTGGGCGAGGACAACCTACTGCCTCCTACTCCCCCTTCCCTGAAGATCTCGCCTCCTTCCCTGCCGGGGCCTGCTCTAGGCCACCCTCCCACCCAGTCAGGGTGCCTCCTTTGGCCCCTTCTGCAAACTCACTCACTCCCAACTGCAGCAAAAATAGCCATGGGAGTTGGGGGAGGAGGGAGGACCCGTGGCTGGAGTACACAGCTCCCTCAGGAGTAGCTGTGATCACGGACAGGCCTGCTCCGAGGAAGCCCCAGGAAAGGAGGCCTACAGCTCAGGGGCTCACCTGCCCATCCCCGGGGGCCTGCAGGGGGCTGCCGGAACCATGCTGAGGGTAGCCAGAGGCCCTGTCCAGATTACAAAGTACACTTTGTTCATTCTTTCTGGGTCTTCACACAGTAATTCTGGGAGAGGGAAGACCAGGTATCATTAAGCCCAATTTAAAAAAAAAAAATTTGGAAGACACAAAGTTTGCCAATTCGCTGGTTCACTCTCCAAATGCCTGCAATGGCTGGGGCCAAGCCGGGCCAAAGAGGGGAGACAGAACTCAATCCAGGTCTCTCACATGGGTGGCAGGAACCCAACCACTCAAGCCCCACCTGCTGCCTCCGGGGTCTACATCAGCAGGAAATGGCATGCAGCTACTCCAGGGTTGGATGTGGGCAGCCCAACCAGCATGTTGGCTACTATACCACATGCCTTCCCTGAACTGCCTTTCCCCAAATCCAGACTCTGGGAATTGTCAGGGCCAGGCCCCAAACTCTGGGGCTCTTGACCCCCAGGACCCTCCCGTGGCAGCAAGGAGGACACTGGAGAACTCATAGGAGAAGCAGGGGCCTTTATTAAAGAGCTGGCAGACGTGGTTGGGGTGGAGGTGAAATCCCAGGCTTGAGCCTAGGAAAAGAGCTCCTTGGGGCAGGAACTCCTCCCTCCTTTCCTCCACCCTGCACCCCTCCATCCAAGGTTTCTTCCACCCTCCCCCTGCCTCTGGAAACACGGAGCACCAAGAACTGACGATCAGGGCCCTCCAGACCCTGGCTTGGGGTGGAGTCGAGTCCAGGCTTGGATCTCCCCATGGCGGGAGACCTGCAGAGCTCAATGAGCCCCTTCGTCCCCCTGCCAAGATAGGAGTTGGGAAGCTCCCTCTCTGTCCCCCAGGACAGAACAAAGGCTTGTTCTCTGGTGGGGGAAAGGGAGCAGGGCTTGGGCCTCTAAGCAGGCCCTGGGAGGAGGCTGGGCCGAACTCCTTGGAGCGGAAGTAAAAGCCCCAGCGGAGGATTGCACCTGCAGGCTTGCTTCCTTCCCAAAGACTGGTGGGCAGTTGAGAGTCTGGGCCGGTTGACTGACAGGACAGTGGAGATCTGCCTCGGAGACATCTGTGGGTGTCAGAGCGAGGGTTTTCCCTGACAGCACATTCAGCGTTATGTACACAGAGCAGCACCCGTCCACAGCAGGGGAGAAGCCACTGGCCACTAGTAAGAGTAGCCACCCTTGGGGCCAAAGGGCTGGGCAGGGCCGGCCAGTTCTGGGAGGTAGGCGGGGCTCTCGTCCAGGTGGGACAACGGGACTGTGTCCTCCTCACTGACTGGCCGGTCAAACTCAGCCTTAAGAGCGGGACGCTGATTGTCCGGGAAGGCCAGTGAGAAGAGGGCCTCCGGCTCGCACACGAACTTGTACACGTACCGCTCGCCAGCCACCTGCGAGGAGAGAGGGGCTGGCTCAGCCCAGTTTTCCCCACCCCCACCTGCTGTAAGCTGGGGGCTGCAGCCCCTCTCCTGGTCCAGGCAGATGTGGGGCACACTTACCTCCTTCTCTGGCTCTCTTAAGAAGCCAGCTTCCTTCCCAGTCCTTACCCCTCGTCTCAATCTCTCCATGGTTTGTTTGGGCCTTTCTGTTAATGTTTGGCACTTTTTTGGGGAAAGGGAAACCTTGGGATTGTCCGCAGCTTCTTGCCCCCTTTGACTCCTTTGCTATTCCTGCGCGTTCCTGACCTCCTAGCTCCCCAGGCACTGCCCCGCACCCCTCCTCTTGCTCCTGACCCTCAGCCCTGACCTTCTGCATGATGCCTTTCTCATAATAGTATCGGAGTGAGCGGCTCAGCTTGTCGTAGTTCATGGCCGGTCGGTTCTTCTGGATGCCCCAGAGTCTGGCAACCTGGGGACAGAAGGAAAAAAGGTGTGTGTGTGGGGGGGGGGGGGGATGGGCAGGTTGGAAAGGCTCTGAGATTCTTGTTGCAAGGCTAAGCCAGCCCTGCCCCTGCAGCCGGGCAGCAGCCCACACTCAGGGGCGGCAAGAATCCAGGTCAGGTCAAGCAAAGATGGTGATGAAGGCAGGTGCTACCACTTCCCAGGTCTCTCCTCTCCAAGCCCCAGAGCGTTGACGAGGAGGGGTTGGGGACGTCTGGGGACTCACCTCCTCAGGCTCGATGAGCTTGAACTCCATCCCCCGGCCCGTCCAGGCAATGAAATGGGCATTGGTTGGGTCGTCCAGCAGGGCCACCAGAAACTGCCACAGCTGCAAAGCACCCCGACGCTGGTAGGGCGGCCCCTCTCGGAATGCTCCAACCCCTTCCTGCTTCATGTCTCCTGGGGAACACAAAATAGGAGGTGAGGGGTTGGGGGGTCTCCCCACCTTTGGTGCCCCAGACCCTGCACCCTGTGTCCCACCCTCCAGCAACAGCCACTTCTCTGACCTTCAAATTTCTCAGGGACAACGCAGACATCATCTGGAAATGGTCGCAGAGGTTTCTCATAGCCATAGCCTTGTGGAGGAAGTTGGGGGTCTCTCAGATCTGAGTCCACAGGGACTCCTGGCTAGGGAGACCCTCCCCCAGGCAGGGCTCCCTCCTCCTGCTTGGAGGGCTTGGTATGGGAAACAGAGGTCTGCCTTACCCATGGCCCCTCACCTGGGGAGGGCCCGGAGAAGCCCTCATTGTGGAGGTACATGGAGGCACACCCAGGGACATCTGCAGGGAGGAAAGGGTGCGGTTTCAGGTGGCTGGGCAGGGCAGGGGGAGGGGAGGAGGATGTCCTCCACACATTCAAGGAATTCTTCCTGCCAGCCTGCTTTCCGGTGACTTTTCTTGTCCCAGTCGCCTGCCCACCACCAAATCCCAGGGGAAGTTCACCCCAGGGGGCATGAGGCTTGTGCCCCTCAGCTCCAGGGCTGGGCCAGAGGGCATGGATGGCAGCAGCTGGGGCTGGGCAAGCTGTTCCTCCCCAGGGCCCGGGATTCCAGGGAGCAGCTGTTTCCTGTGAGTTGGGAGGGGGGCGGTGTGAGAGATGAACCTCCGGGGAAAGGGTCCGGTGTCCATGCCTAAGGCTCCCTCGGAAGGGACAGACGTCCGGTCAGCAGGTCAGGTTCCTGGCCCTGTGTGTGTGTGTGTGTGTGTGTGTGTGTGTGCGCGCGCACGCGCGCTCCAGAGGAAAAGAGACAGACACTGAGGGAGCCGGAGCTCTAGCACGCATCTGGGAGAGAGGCAGTGAGCACTGAGCCGTGCTCTCCCAGGTCTAACAGCAGGGCACATTCCAGTCCATTCCACTCCATTCCACAGGACAGAAAACTCCCCCCCACCCCACCCCCCGAGTGTGAAGCCACCCGTTCAAGTTCCAACCCCTTCCTGCCCGCCCCCCTCCACTCCCACCTATGAATGAGACTGTGAAACCTGACACCTCCGGGAGGAGGCGGGAGGATGGGTTCATTCATGCCTCCATTTTGTGAATGGAATTCCTGACTCCATTCAGGGAAGCTGGGGGGAGGGGCAGGAGTTCAAGGGCGTGTAACACGATCCCCTCCGGTCTATAGCCTTTGAAGGTCAGCGGCAAGAGCATCTCCCTCCTCCCTGCTGCACCTCACGGCCCAGCCAGGCAAGGGCTTATCCCCACCCTGTTTCAGGGCACGCTTAAGGTTTACACTTGGACAGCGGGGTGGGAGGGGGGGGGGCGGACGGACCTGTATTTCATTCCTCTGCCCCTGAAAGACAGTGGGCACCAGAAAATGAGAAACCCTCAAGCTCTAGCCAGCTCTGAGCCTACTCTAACCTCTACATTTATTTATGGAAGCAAACTTGCAGGTACACCCAGTTTGGGGCTGGTAACAATGTAACAGAAGCCAGGAGGTACTAAAACAAGGGAGGGTTTGTTTTTTGGGCCTTTCCTAATTCAGAAAGGCCCTCCCTGGCTGCTATTTATGAACGTGGCTGAGGCCATCCAGCTTCTGGTAATAGCCAGGTGGCATGAGAAACTGAAGCAGTCACTACTTCCAGTGCCCAGCTGGGGCGCTAGGCCATCCATCACACAGGATAGGGAAAACCACACATTAACCCTGCGAGCCAACTGGGAAGTAGGAGCCTGGCTTGTTTCAAGCTTATGCTTCTTTTTATTCAAATCCCTTTGGAGCTGGGGGCCAGTGACACATGCCAGTCTTGGGTCTTAGTAGGGCATCCAACCCCCAACTGCCTGTTAAATAGACACAGATGCCTTACCTTTCCTGCTAAGTCACAAGTCTAAGAGTCTGCATGCCCCTTATCTTCTAATCTAAGTCTAAATTCGCTGATTGAAACATGACAGTTCCTTAGGAAAGAAAGGTGAATGGATGGGAAGCTTGGATGTACGAACTGATAAACAGATGGGAACGTGAAGAACTCCTGGAGAGACATCCTGGGCTTCACTGAACTACTCCCGTGATTACGGACCTCCCCCACCTGGCAATCCCACACACCCTCTGCGCCCTCCCCAGGAGAGTCCCTTACCTGAGTCGTAGGCGAAGTCCGTCTGTTCCTGTTTGATCACTACCCCCGCCCCTGGGTACCTGTGCCCGCTGACCCCGCCCTGGCCCACAGCTGGCTGGCCCGCCTGTTCATACAGGGGGTCATGGTATTCCTGCTTGAAGCTCTGCTGGGGGTAGGGTGGGCAGGGCTCCGACAGCTGGTGTTGGTAGGGGGCTGGGAGGGTCTCCCGGCCCCCACCCTGAGAAGATGTGAAGGAGTGGCACATGTCCAGGGGCTGCTGGAAGACGGAGCTGGGTGTGCTTGAAGGAAGAGAACAGAAGCCTAAATTAAGCCCTCCTCTAGTCTGCCATTCCCAGACTTACCAGGTGGGCTCGGGTGGGGTAGGGGGGGGGTTCCATATGCTTCCTCCCTACCCCCCTCCACACCTGTTTGGGAAACCTTTAGGGTGAGACCTGGACCCACAGGAGCAGCGGTGTGCCTGTCTCCTTACCTGTGCTCCCCGAGGTACCCATGGCTGGGGTGGGGCTGAGAGGCACCAGAGGCTCTCAGGAAACTCCGCTGTTCCGTCCGGGGAAAGGGCTGCAGGGGCGACTGTCCAGGGGCACCGGGGGCAGGAGACTTGATGGCGATTTGTCTGGGGGGGTCATAGGCACTGGAGTTGAGGGGGAGATGGGGGTGAGGGGGCAGAGAAGCTGAGCAAGGATCTTTGAGCCCTTCATCTCCAGGGTGAGGCCGCAGGGATTTCAGGAGAAGGCAGGACCGAGGGGGCTGGGAAGGGAAGGGCAGGAGCCGCAGACTGTGTCGCAGGTGCCGCCTTTCTCTGCTTTCCTCAGTCCTGACCCTGATCTTGAGAACATCTCTCCCAGCACAGAGCAACTGGCTTGGGTGAGACAGGGGCCTCTCAGCGGAAGCAGAGCCTGCGCCAGTCTTAACTCACATCCCTGGGGGCCTCTGTGTCTCTTCCATGCTGCTCCTTAGCTGGGCCCCCTTGGCAGGAGCCGGGGAACCTTTCGGCGGTCTGACTTGCATCTGAGCCGCTGCCTCTGCTCATGGGCGGCCTCCCTGCCCTCCTTCCGGGGGCCAGCTGGCACTCACCTGGAGTAAAGGCACTGCTCGCCATGGTGGTAGGGGAGTGGCGGCTTCCTGCTGCAGGACAGGGCCGGGTCTGTGCGGGGACTCTGGGGCTCCTTCTTGATCCTGGTGGTGGGGCTGTGGAAAGCTACTGTGGGGGTTGGGGCGGGGGCAGAGCAAAGCCAGAATGTATCACCCAAGAAGCAGCAGAGACTCTAGCACCTTCTGCTCCCCGAGGACTGGCTTGGTGACTGGTCCAGCCTCCTTCCTTCTCTGGTCTCTGTTTTCCGGGACCCATACATAGTCAGCACTTTAGGAGCATGCTAGCCGTCTACTTTGTGTCTAGTGTGATACACCAGGCTAACGCCCAGCGATAACCAGGAAGCTAAAGCTCAGCATTCAGTGCCACCTCAGCCCCAGGAAAACACGTATGGCCGCGAGTGGGGGCGTCCTCGGCACCCCCAGTCTGGGGCCTCTGGTTCGCCTGAGGGCCCTGGAAAATTCCAAGGCAGGGAAATGTTTTCTTACTCATTCGGGGCTAGGAAGAATCTTCCTTTTGCTGGTTCAGGTTGGACATCCGCCCACTTGACTGTCAGCTGCATAACATTATACACATGCTCCTAATTATCCGTGAAGCACACTGGCCTTCCCTGGGGCCCCTGCCGTGCTGGCCGGCCAGCCGAGGCCCCCGCAGGGGCGACTGCCAGTCTGTCTGCGCAGTCCAGGTGAGTGAGTGCCTCGCAACCAGGCAACCGCTGTTATCTGCTACTTGGTTATCTGCATCCTGTTTCATTTCATGTCAGGTAGCTGAGAGCAACGTAAAGCGGGGTTTCTCAACAGTGGCACTACGGATCCTCGGGCCAGGTCGTGGTGTTTTTGGTTTGTTTTTGATCGTGGGGAGCTGTCTTGAGCACTGTAGGATGTTTTTAGCAACACTCCAGCCTCTGCCCACTAGATGCCAATACCTCCTTGGGGGCGACATCCTGACCAGTTGCATGAGAGTAACTTAGAACATTAGAACTGGCCCCAGCCCCTCACTGCGGGTACACGGAAATGGAGGATCAGAGAGACAGTGTCTGCCCAAGGCCACACAGCTGGGACAGGGCCAGCCCCAGATTTGAACCAAGGCCTTCCTCTCTGTTACTGCCTGGGGAGCCCTGATCGTCACTCTTTCCTTTAGCGAAGACCAAGCTGTCTCCTGTGATCTTCTATCTCTGGGACTCGCCCTCTGCCTCCTCCCACCCCCACCCCACCTCTTACCACTCCCCACACACACACACACACCCGGCCCCCTTCCCTCCACCCATGTCCCTCTACTCACAGTTTTCTGAATGGAAATCAGGAACGAACTGCTCATCACTGTCTGGTACCTGAGCTGCAGAGAGAGGTCAGAGGTGAGCGTGGGCAGGGGACCCTGGGTGTAGCCACTGGGAAATACCATTAGCACAGCCCTGCAGGTCAGCACCAGCCTGGGAGAATCCACAGCCTCCTTCTCTGGGATCCGCTAAAACCCTGGAGGGAAGCCCGTGCCTCCCTGGAACCTGTCTGAGCAGATTCCCCGGCCCCGGGTGCTCTGTCTTTATTCCCGCCATGTTTCAGGAGACAGCCCCGCCCTGCGCTGTGGACAAAGCTCCCGGAAAGTGCCCATGGCAGTCATAGCTGGGCTGGGCAACAAGTGGGTTCTCACAGACTTAGAATCACCTGGGAAAACTGTGAATCTTGGGGGTGCGGCAGGGAGGGGGCCAGGAATCTGCATTTCAACCCCTGCCCAGGTGACTTTGCTGAAATGGAGTGGAGTAAAGAGGGAGGACCAACAGGGGTGCGAGGAGGACAGTGGGAGAGGGAGAGGCCGAGGACGTGCGCCCCGCCGGCGGGCAGCCAGGGCAGGAGCACTCCCCGGGCCCCAGGTAGGTGGAGCTGAGTTGGGGTCTAGTCAGGACCACTCATTCAAAGCAGCTCAGTCATGGCCTCTAACCTGGGTATCCGGACTCTGGGTTCTAGTTTTTGTCCGGGTCTCCCCAGGTGGGCATACAGCCGGGTACCTCCCGGGATCCCGGACTCTGCCTACTCTCGCCCCTCTCCTAAGACACAACAGATCCCAGCAGGAAGGAGAAGGGTAGAGAGCCCAGGAAGAAGGCGTCCCTAAGATGAGGCAGTGGAAGCTGCAGACTGTTCTTGGGATGGACAATGCGGCAGGGAACACCTCGCAGCCGCTGTCTTCCGAGGCCCCCTCAGCCAGGGCTGCACTGTTTCTCACTTGGATTTCAGCCACAGCCTCCCCCCGTCAGAACTCCCTGCTTCCATTCTCCTCTCCCCGCCCCAGGTCCTAACCAGGCCTGACCCTGCTTAGATCAGAGGAGAGGGGCATTCAGGGTGGTGCGGCTGCACACGGCACGTTCTCTACACAACTGCCAGTGACCTTTCTGCAAATCCTCTCTCTCTCCCTCTCTCTGTCTCTAAGCATGAAACCCAAACTCTTGCTCTTGGCCTCCTCTTTGGAGATCTTTCCACCCAAGCCAGAGGCCCCTCCCGGCTCTCGATGGTGTTCGCCTTATTTTTGCCCTAGCACATATTGCCACCTGAACGTAGTGATTTATGTTTAGGTGTTTATGCTCTACTAGAAGGTTAAGCTTGGTGCGGGCAAGCACCTGATCTAATTCATCTGATCCCCAGCACCCAGCACAGGGTCTGACTCCAAGTGCACGGTCAATGCATTATTTGTTTACTACGTGAATAAGCACATAATGACCCCGTGTCCTCTGGCTGGCAGGAAGAACTAAGGCGATCCTAGCCAAGCCCGCAGCACCAGGGGCAGGCCCTCTCTGGAAAGCTCATCCTACAGCGATGTCTTAGGTTGCAGCAGTAGCTGGGCAGGAGGCTTCACCAACTCGCTTGATGTAGCAGAGGTGCTAAGGGCTTTGAGACAGCAGATTTCACAGAGACCCTGGGATGAGGGAGTTTAAGAGTCAGGAGCCACCTGCAGCTTGAATTTATGACAAAGCAACACGACGCACGTCTAATGTGACCCAGGAACCCCGCGGCACGCTGACATTCCTTGGCAAAAACAAAAACACACAGCCACACACATTTTCTCAGGAGCCGCACTAAGGCTCAGAGGCAGCCATTCCCACACTGTCCTGATTTCAGAAGCACCTGCGCGTTGTTATAAACGCTGATTCTCAAGGTTGTGCACTTTGATCATTTTGATCACTGGCAACTTTAGGAGGCGCTGCGTAATGCCAGGATACAAGATCTTTCCAGCTGCCCAGGGGTGCAAGGCCCAGGCTCATCCCTGCCTGCCTGTGCCCTCCACCCCAGTCAAGGGGGTGAGGAGGGCAGGGTGAACGACGTGCCCCTCCCTGCGACTGAGACAAGGAGGGTCCCTAGGGTGGCTGGTGCAGAACGTGGGGGTGACTGATGCACTCCGGGCCCCCTCCTGGGGCCTCGTTAGCTGCCAGTTTCCATTGAGGTAATGGGCTGGGGGTGTCTCCTGCTGGCGTCACTGGCCTGGAGAGCAGAGGGCCCAAGGGGTCATCTTGCCTTTCTTCCTGCCTCAAGCTTCAAGGTTTGACCAGAATCCCCTCCCTGAGAGTCCTAGAGGAGGCCTCTCCCAGCGTCCAGTTCACACCCATAAGTGGGGACACCTTCGTCCCAGTGCCAAAAGCAAACCCCAGCCCCTGCTCGGCTCCTTCTCCAAACACTGGCCATCTCGTGGCTGCCCAGAGACCATCAACAAGGATAGACAGGAAAAGGAATACGGAGGCCCCACGTTCCTGGAGAGCAAGAGAGGTTTTAATGACCATGTTTGGTCTTGAGTGTACAGCACTCTGTTTGTTGATTGGCCAAGTCTGGGCTGCCCAGCTCATGTGCCAGCGTCTGCCCCCAGCTCCATCCTGGCCCTAAAGGATGGAGGATCAGAGAGGCCTGGGGACATGGCTGATGATTAAGGAGTGGTGCTGGGAAAAGTGTTAAGCCAGCATGGAGCCCAGAGAGATGTTAGGGACCCTCTCCTTCTAACAGGGGAGCAGTAAAAGAAAAGGAGGGGCTTGGGAGGCTTGCTGAGCTGGGCCCCAGAATTGGGAGGGCATGACAGCCAAGCACCAGAGGCCACTCCCACCACCCATGTCCCATCACGCTCTCCCAGGGTCCAGGGGGAGGAGGAGGGGTGAAGGCGATGTCCAGCGTTTCTGCTCCACTGTGTCACCACCGGGGGCCTGAGCGCTCCCCGGACCCCACCCCCACCCTGGCGGTGGCTCTGCAGTTCTTTCTCTGTGCAGGGGACATTTTCATCCAGGAGCCTTCTGGAAGGGGAGGGGACAGAGAGATGGAGAAGGAGGCTTGGGAGCTAACACAGACTGGGGAGCAGATTAACCCTGTCCCACCCCTCCCCACAGAATCCTGCAGGCAGCAGCATGCACACACAGACTCGCACACCCGATTCCTTGCGCTGGACTCTCCCAGCAACACAGTGGCACGCGTGAGACATGTCCTCCATGTACGCCTTCATGCACAGGCTCTCTTTTCAGATCTACAGATTTTGGCATGATGGGGGGGCAAGGGCACTGGAGCTGCTGGCAAAGGGCTGGGGAGCAGGGGCTCTTGTGAGCACAGATCCAGTCCTTTGAGAACATGATGGAAGCTACTTATTGTTCTCTTTCTAGAAAAATCCTAATGCCTCTGTGTATAGCACATCCCCACCAATTTTACACACACCTCAGGGAGCAAGGACCCTTCCGGCACTTCTGGGAATCCACAGACCCCAGCCTTCTACAGAGACACACCTGGCCCAGAGTCAGACCACAAAGCCATTGTCCCCAGGGATCCCTGAACGCTCCTCCCAAGCCCAGAAAGGAATCCTGGACCAGAACCAGCACATCTGTCACCATCACCAGACACATACAGGCTCAGCTTGATCCTCTCTCCAGCGTCGCAACAGATCCCAGGTGCCCCCACATCAGACACACCCTTCTACCCTCAGTCTAGAGAAACCCCCGACCCCAAAGATATCTGAGCTGCCTCTGCAGAGCCCTGCTCACACTCCCCCGCAACGCGCAGACACCCGACACGGATCCTGCAACCACATCCTCATCCCCCTGTACCTGCCCTGCCCGGCGCCACCTGGGCATCTCTGAATCCTCCATAGCCCCACCCACGCCAAGGGATCCACTGCTTCTCTCCAAATTGAGCCGAAAGAGGTAGGTTGGGCTCGGGCCACTATGTGTCCCAACCGCTGGCTAGTTTCCAGAGGAGCCAGTCCCTCCCTGCCCCCCCCATCTCCCCCTGCAGCTGCAGGGGTCACTGACCTGGTGGGAAGAGGCAGGAGAGGAGGCTGGGGTGGTGCTGGGCTGGTGCAGGGGGACAGGGCCCCGGCAGCTGCATCTGTCTCCGCAGAGAGAGAAGGAGCCAATGGCCTCAGCATCCCCCCCCTCAGGCCTGGCCATCCATTGCCAGCTGGGAACCCGAGCTGCTCCCTCAGAAGGGAGGAGAAGGAACCAAGGCGATCCCAGCCCCCCTCCGCCTCGCAGTCCCCACCCGCACCTCCCACCCACTGGATTTAAATGTACAGTGACTCCCAGGGCAGCAGCATGTCACACACGCACACACACTCACACTGCCACACGCAGACAGACACACGTACCAGCTCTAGACACACTGCCAAGGGGTGGGGTTTCCAGGGTTGAGAGATGAGAACATTCTCCTCCCCTTCCCATCCCCAAACCAGGCACAAATGGACCAGCAGCTGCCAAAATGCCAACCCCTGAACCCACCCTTTGCTCACAGCCTCGTGAGCTGCCCCCTGCGGGGACCCTCAGCTGACAGAGAAAGAAAGGAGCCTGGCGAGCCTGGCAGAAATCAGGCGTCGGGAGAGGAAGCCCCTGGAAACCGACACCTCTGCCATCTTCAGCTCCAGTCCAGCTCCGGAAGCACGGGAGGACGGGCAGACCATGCAAAGCCCTGCCTGTAACCCGGGACGGGGCACAGACCTGCAGCATGCACAGTTAATATCCCAGACCCCAGAGCTGGCCAGCACGCCCAGAGCGGCTCAGCCGTTCATTCCACAAGATGTCTGGAGTGCTTGGCTCCGAGCTAGGTCATCACTCTGAACATCTCTATTTTGGGGCTACCACAGTGGTCAACGCAGACCTAAGCACACTCCAAGGAATCTGGTCAGGGTCTTTTCCTTCTACCCCAAGCTGCTGTGGAGGGTTTTGAAGGGGTTGGGTTTGAGCTCAAAATAATTACCAAAGAGCGACACCCAGGGCAGAGGGATGGGAGATCCTAAGGAACAGAAAAATCCTCAGAAAGCAGGTTTGGCTTCTAGGTTTTTACATTGGTAAAATAAAGGGGTCCCACGAAGGGAGGGCAAACCCTTCCCTTGAGACTTCGAGGTCTAAACCACCATTCCACCTCCCACCTGAAGCCCCACCAGGGACACCTCCAGGCTCCACCAAGACTTATCCAAGAAGATAAGGAGACCCCAGCACACTTCCCCACCCTGGGGGGGCCCAGCCACAGACCCCATCCCTGCCTGTTCCGCTGTGCACTCCCCAGCACACAGGAAGGGGACTTTGCCTGGAGGCGGAGTGATGGAGGAGGGAGACCGAGTTGCCATTAGAATTACAATCAGGGCTATTTGCTGGGGGAGCCCCGGCCTTCTGGGCCAAAGCACAGCTGAGAAGAATGGTTGGAAACTTTTGTTGTTCTTTGGGCCAGGACTGTAAGCTGTCGGGGCTGGATAAGAAGCAGGGTTTGGGCCACTCCTGAAGCTAGGTAACAAGTTAATTGCTGTTTCTCCTTATTGCCCTGTCCCTCACTGCCCCCCAGTCACCCCCAAATGTAGCTCCGCTCACTCTTAGGCTCCTGCCAAACAAACTTTGCAAATGAAAATTTCAACCAGGAAAATGGGCCTGGGGCCAAGTTCCATTCAAATAAGCAAATACCCCACACAATGGTCTGATTCATCCCCAGGCCTGGTTACACAAGCCCAGCTCAGGGCAGAGAAAATAAATATCAATTTAAGCGTCCACACTGGGCACTGAGGAGAGCGCAGTGGCTGGACGAGAGGGGGCCCTGGAGAACGCCTTGAGATGGGGTAGAGGGGAGAGGAACTGGGCTAGGCAGGACCGCCAGGGCTGGGAACCCCCCTTCCCTTAACAGAAACGGTCACCAAACTACTCACCTTCAGCAAGCCACGTCTCCTGGAAGTGACTTAGATCCTGGAAGAGATCTGAGGGGTGAATTATGGAATCGGAGGTGAGACGGAGGCAGTGGTGAGAAGGGAGCCCCAGCTAGCCGCGGTGACCTAACCACTTAGGAGCAGGGGCCAAGAATGACCTGAGTCCCCCGGAGACCGAATCTTTTGAGGACCGAGTGGGGTTCCAGGACCTGCCCTTGGGACGTGCATATGGCGGGGCGGAGTCAGTCTGTCTCCCTGGCTCTTTACCTTCGGAGTCGGGGGGCGGCAGGGAGCCCGGGTCCATGAGCTTTCCCTGTGGGACCATCAGCGCTTCTTGCAAGCTCCCATTTCCGGGCGATTTCTGCGAGGTGGGAGGGGGGAGAATGCCCCGGAGTCACCCAGAGGAGCCCAGCCAGGGGAGCGGGGTCGGGGTTCCGGGGTGACTCAGGGGCCTGGCCGCCCAGGACCCCGCTGGGAGCGCAGGGGCGGGGGGAGGGCGCCGGTGCGGTGGGGTGAGCAGGGGCGGGGTGCAGGGCGGGGGCGGGCGTGGAGCCGGCGCGGCGCTCACGCTGCACAAGGTGTAGGGCACTTGCTGGTCCAAGTATCCGCCTTTCATCCTCCGCTCCATCCGGCCGCTCCCTCCGGCCGCGCGGCCGGGGCCCCGCGCGGGGGCAGAGACCTGGGGGGGGGGGGTAGCGTTCGCTCACGGTCCCGGGAGGGGCGGCGGGGAGGGGTAGCCCCGAGGCTTCAGGTCGGACGGCGCAACTTCTCCGAGTCACTGGCGCGATGGGGAGGTTTCCGCCAGCCGGGCCGTGCGCCGCCACTACTCCCCTCCCGCCAAAGGCAGGTCCCACCTGCTCCCCAAAGCCAGGCTCGCCGTTTCAGCTGTCTGCAGCCCAGCTCTGCCCGGGCTCGGTTACATAAGACGAGAGTGAGAGAGAGAAAGAGAGAGAGAGACTGTGTGTGTGTGTGTGTGTGTGTGTGTGCCCTCGCGCGCCCAGGAGCGGGCCCGGCGCGCACCATTCGCACGCCCGCAACTCCGGCGCCCCCTCCGGCCCGGAATCCCAGTGCCTCCCACCCCCCGCCCTGGAATCTGCGGAGGCGGGCGGTGAGAAGAGAGAGGGATGTGTCGGAGGCGAGGCGGGGAAGCACAGACACGCTCCCTCCCTTCCCCTCCGGCAGCCTCACCTGAGGCCGGGGCGTCGGTGCTGGAGCTGCGGGGGGTCCGGAGCATGTCCCCAGGCCGCTCCGAGGAGCACCAGGCTAGGCCGGAGCGAGGCGGCCCGGGCCCCGGGTCCCCCGCGCACCCGCTTGTTTTCCGGGAGCCGCACACAGTTGTGAGCCCGGGGGAGCAGCTGATTGGTGCATTTCCTTCGCCTCGTCCTGGGCTCTCGCTCCCCCCACCCGTTCCCTTTGTTTCATTGACTTTTGTGAATGAAACCCCTGGGCCGGGCACGCCCGCCAATCCGGAGACTCGCCAGGCCGATCCGGAAGGCGGAGTTTCCCAGCCCCGCGGACCAATCAAAATGTAGGGGCTGGCTCGCGGCTTCATTCACAGCTTGGGCTCCCATTCATAAAAAAATAAACTCTTTGCGGCCGGAGTTCATTCATAAGGAACTGAGAGAAATGGAGGGAAGCCGAGGCCGGGGCGGCTTCCCCGCGGGGCCCAGCGCTGGCTCCGGGTCTGGGACGCCGCGGGGCCCTCGGGCTGGCGTCCGTACTCGGCTCTGCATCTGCGTGCCCGTGGGAGTGTGCACATGAACGTTTGCTCGCCCTGGGGGCAGGCGGGCTGGCGTGCGTGCCCAGAGGAGCAATAATCGCCAGCACTTAGGAAGCACTCCGCTTCCACGTGCTCACTACGTCCCCAGAACCCGGGCCGGCCGGCTGCATCTTTTGTTTTCATTTTTGAAAGCTCAGAGGGAGGACAGTGGCTCGCCTGAGGCCACTCTGCTGGTCAGCCCTGTGGGGGGTGCGGTCCCCAGCCCCCTCCCAGGCTCTCTTGTACAGTCAGTCCTCTGAGGCCACAATGCGGTAATCTGAGAGCCAGGGGGTACACTACGGGCGCGGGCGCTCAATACATGTCACCTGGCTCGCAATCCAGGCTTCCTCAGGGGTCTGTGTGCTGCAGCGCTGTTCTCTGACCCACTTTTCTGCAGATTGTGGCAGAAACCAGAAGGGCTAGGGTGGACGCTTGCTGAAGACACATCTATCTCCTTATTAAGAGCAAGCACAGGGCTTCTGGGAGCAAAGGCCCCACACGATCGGATGATCTGGGACCAGGTTGGGTTTCAGTTTTCCTCAAGGAGCTGGTCACACTCTCTGTCACCGCATTGGTTCACCACTTCATTCAGTGAACATTGATTGCACCAGAGACAGTGCTGGCTGCCAGGCAGGCAGCTGTGACCACGCAGAGGTTCGATGGGAGCTGTACTGCCCCGGCTGCAGCCGTGGGCGCACCCAGGACATGGGAGCTCCGGAGCTCTTACTTCTGAGACATTTCTTTGAGTCCTCAGTCTGGGCACGCCTTTGGGAAGAGCCTGATTTTACTCCCTGACTGTGATAAAAACAAAGAACTGTTCAAACCCCAGGCCTGTAGGGACTGCTTCCAAAATTCACCTGATCTAACACTCTCATGACACACACACGCTCTTCCAGCTGGTCCACTCGGAACTGGACCAGGGCTCGTTCTAAGAGATCAGGTTGGGCAAATGAAAATACACTTCCTTCTCTTCTTTGTTGAAATGTTTTTTATATATTTATTTGAGAGGTAGAGTTACAGACAGTGAGAGGGCGAGATAGAGAGAGAGGTCTTCCTTCCGTTGGTTCACTCCCCAAATGGCCGCTACGGCCGGTGCTTCGCCAATCCGAAGCCAGGAGCCAGGTGCTTCCTCCTGATCTCCCATGCGGGTGCAGGGCCCAAGGACTTGGGCCATCTTCTACTGCTTTCCTAGGCCATAGCAGAGAGCTGGATCGGAAGAGGAGCAGCCGGGACTAGAACCGGCACCCATATGGGATGCCGGTGCCGCAGGCAGAGAATTAACATACTGTACCATGGCACTGGCCCCTGTTGAAATGTTTTTTAAGGCTAATCCATGTCCATTGTCCCTCTCCTTCAGGAACCCTTCCAAGATTTCCCGATTCAGTTCCTAGAGGCCCTTACAGCATTCTTGCCTATATCTCTAGTGTGGCCACCTTCATTTTGCCTCCTGGGGTGGACATCCCTGTGTAGGGAGAGCTCTGCAGAGTCTGGGAGAGCTCTCATTTGTATCTGTGCGTCCTTTTGGGGAGTCTCCTTCATGCTTATGGCCATCACGAGAAATGCTTGCTCTGTGAGCAGGCACGATAAAGACTAAGCTTATGTACCTACGCGGGAACCTGCCCCAGAAAGGAGAGACAAGCCCAAGCAAATCCCAGCTCTGGGCTGGCTGGAACTAGTTTAGGGAGCAGGATGAGTCTTGGGGCCAGGAGGAGTGGGGGGAGGGGGCTGAGGGCTTTTCCAGAAAGGCAGCTGTGGAGCGGTCTCCAGGACGCTTGAAAATTCTGGTTTTGCTGGGCCCCTGGTTCTGAATTCCTGCACTTGTTTGGAGGGCCCTTGGCTCCTGGTAAGTGTCCCCTGAACACCTCCCATCCTCCCTGAGCCTGACAGAGGCGGGAGGGCCTTCTGTGAGTGAGAGAAGATGCGCCTGCTGCTGGCACTGTGGCCATTGTCCTCTGGTTCAGTGCCTAGGCTGGGAGCAGCGGCCTCTCCAAGGGCAAAGCTCCAGCCTCCTCCGCTGGGAAGAGAAAGAAGAGAGCGGCTGGAGGGACTCGTGTCATACAAGACTTTTTCCCAGGGAGCCCCCCCGCCCCCCCCGTGCCATGCCTCCTCCGCGGTCATCCTGCAGTGTTTTGCCTGTCACCCCCAGTTTACCCATGAGAACACAGAAGCCTCACAAACCCACCCCTACCCCAAAGACCCCCCCCCCCCAAGCAGACCACAGACACACAAGATGGACTCAGAGGCATGCCGGCTCTCGAGTGAAGGCCCAGCAGGCCTGACAGATGACACGACTGAGCAGGGACACGCGTGGACTAAGACGCTCACGGTCCCGTCCAAGACTTCATGGAAGACGCACACAGAAGGTCCTGCACGTTGGATGGTGGTTGACTGGCGAGTGCTTTATTCCCTCCAGTGGACTGGGGGTGGGGTGGGACGTGACTGACTGTTTCCCCAGGGTCTGTTATAAAATGTAAATGTGAATTTTAAGATATGCAAATATTCATACAAAGGCAGCCTGTGTGTTGCTCAGTGAGTGGAAGATCCCAGTGCGCTGGTGGCCTTGCTGCCTCAGGAGATCAGAGAAGCAGGTTTCAGAGCAGGAGTAGCAGAGGGCTGGGTTGGATGAATTGGGGCCCTGGGGTGGGTGCCCTGACCATCCAGACTGTGAGGGAAGGAATGAAATGCCTTCTGGGCCTGGCTCTGACAAGGAGACAGCCTGGTAAGACCCAGGGCTGATACACAGGGTCAAATGGTGGCCTGTGCCCCTTTAGTGTCTCCTAGATGGGAGTTGTCACCAGTTAGGCAGTGGGGATGGAGCAGCCCAGGGTCTTGCCCTGTGGGTTCCCGGGTCAGGAGGACCCTCTTCCTGCAAAGTGCCCCTCTGGGACTCCCTTCTTCTTTTGTCTCACTGTCCCACTTTTTTTTTTTTTTTTAAGATTTATTTACTTTATTTGAAAGGCAGAGTTACAGAGAGGCAGAAAAAGGGAGAGGGCCATTCCCAGATGGCTGCAATGGCCAGAGCTGCACTGATCCAGAGCCAGGAGCCAGGAGCTTCCTCCAGGTCTCCCACTTGGGTTCAGGGGCCCGAGAACTTGGACCATCTTCTACTGCTTTCCCAAGCCATAGCAGAGAGTGGGATCAGAAGAGGAGCAGCCAGGTCTTGAATTGGTGCCCATATAGGATGCCTGCGCTGCAGACGGCAGCTTTACCTGCTATGCCACAGTGCTGGCCCTTCACTGTCCCACTTTTTTTTTTTTTTTTTTTAAGATTTATTTATCTACTTGAAAGTCAGAATTACACACACACACACACACACAGAGAGAGAGAGAGAAAGAGAGAGAGAGAGAGAAGTCGTCTATCCGCTGGTTCACTCCCCAATTGGCCACAATGACCGCAGCTGTGTTGATCCAAAGCCAGGAGCCAGGAGCTTCTTCTGGGTCTCCCATGTGGGCATAGGGGCCCAAGGACTTGGGCCATTTTCTTTCTTTCTTTCTTTCTTTCTTTCTTTCTTTCTTTCTTTCTTTCTTTCTTTTACTAGACAGGCAAGAGTTAGACAGTAAGAGAGAGAGACAGAGAAAAAGGTCTTCCTTCCGTTGGTTCATCCCCCAAATGGCTGCTACAGCCGGCGCACTGTGCTGATCCAAAGCCAGGAGTCAGGTGCTTCTTCTTGGTCTCCCATGTGGGTGCAGGGCCCAAGCACTTGGACCATCCTCCACTGCCTTCCAGGGCCACAGCAGAGAGCTGGAGTGGAAGAGGAGCAACCGGGACTAGAACCCTGCACCCATATGGGATGCTGGTGCCCCAGGTGGAGGATTAACCAAGTGAGCTACGGCGCCGGGGACTTGGGCCATCTTCTACTGCTTTCCCAGGCCATAGCAGAAAGCTGGATTGGAAGTGGAGCAGCCAGGACTTGAACCAGCACCCACATGGGATGCTGGCACTGCAGGCAGTGGCTGTACCCACTACACCACAGCACCGGCCCCACTGTCCCACTTTTACACTGCTTCCTCTGAACTGTAGGGGTTTTGAACCCTGGGTCCAAGACGTGGCCCCTCTGACACACACTGCCCCCCTCGTGGGCCTGTGCACACGTCTGCTTTTCTGAGGAGAGGCCTAGAAAGGCGCCTCTTTTTGACAAAGTGCTTGGGAAGGGGTTAGAGCAACTGCTTCTCTCGTTGGCCTGAGGACGGGGCTCTGCCTCCGCCAGCAGCTGCAGCGCCAGGAACTGAAGAGGAAGGGCACAGGTAAAGCCAGTGTCCTCAGCTCCTGGGGGCTGCACGCTCTCCCTTTTGCTGCTTTTCAAATCTAAAAAGAAAAAAGAAAGAAAGAAAAAAAAAAAAAAGGCGGGGAGGGGGCAGGTGTTTGGCGCAGCAGTGAAGATGTTTCTTGAGACGCCTGAGACACACATCCTGGATCTGGGAGCCGGGGTGGAGGCCAGCTGCCTGCTCCCGTGCACCCTGGGAGGTGGCAGGTGGTGGCTCAAGGACTTGGGTCCCTGCCATCCATGTGGGAGAGTCAAGCTGAGCTCCTGGCTTCAGCCTGTCTGGGCCCCAGCTGTTGCAGGTGTCTGGGGAGTGAACCAGTGGATGGGAGCGCTCTGTCACAGAAAAAATTTTTTTTCTTCTCTCTGGGGCACCCTGGTGGAGGAGAGCCAATTCCAGAGAAAGATCTTAGGGATGAAGTCTCATTCTCCCTTGGGTGTCGTAGGGGTAGGGCGTCCTCAGGAACCTTGGGAGAGACCAGGGGAGCTGATCTTCTCAGCCTCACTCTCCAGGGACTGCAGACAGAGCCCACAGCCAGGCGTCTGGGGTGGGGGCTGTGATTGCCCAGAGAGAACCCTATCTGTGTGTGATGGAAGTCCCAGGAGCAGATGGGTGAACCACTGGCTTCTGCAGAGACCTAACCATCCCAGGCACGGATTGCTTTTAGGATTCTTTCTAAGTATGTGCACGTCACCTTTTGGGGAGCTGTAATTGGAGATTATCAGAAACCCAGCAAAGAACATTTTAAACATATTTTAAAAAGATTTATTTATCTGAAAGGCAGAGTGACAGAGAGAAAGGGAAAGACACAGTGAGGGAGAGAGAGGCAGAGAGTTCTTCCATCCGCTGGTTCATTCCCTAAATGGCCACAACAGCCAGAGCTGGGCCAGGCTGAAGCCAGGAGCCAGAAACTCTACGAGGGTCTCCCACATGGCTGGCAGGGGCCCACGCACTTGGGCCGCGTCCGCTGCCTTCCCAGGCGCATTAGCGGGGAGTTGGATTGGAAGCGGAACTGGCATTACAAGTGGCAGCATAACCCACTGGTCCACAGTGCTGGCCCCTATTTGTAATATTTTTGCACAGGGCTGAACAAAGGTGTCCTCTTTTCATCTGGAATATTGTCCTGGGAGGAAAGGAGGGTCTACGGCTGGCGGCAGAGACCCAGAGTGCTGGGAGAGCAGCTCTGATTTTCAGAAGGCGCTGGTGACTTCAGCTTTCCACGGTGGCAGCTCAGGACTGCCCTGCTCTGTGGCCCTGGCTCATTTAGATCTGGGCGCTCCCTGCTTCTAGAACAAGCTCCCAGCTCAAGGACCCACCCCTCTCGGATGGCAGCAGGATGTAACATTTTTTTTTTCTTTTGAATTTTCCCCGTTTCTGTCGGGGAAAGACGAACAGACAAATGTCAGCGGCCTGAAGGATTAGAGCGGAATCCGTGCCAGTTGAGCAAAATCCAAGATGCTCCCCTTTTTAATTAAGTGCGGACTTGAATTATGAGGGGCCGCGGCTCCTGCTGGGCAGGGCTGGGCTGTGGGAAGGCGATTTCTCTCTTCAAAGATCCAGCCCCGTTGATTATAAATGCCGTTTGTTCCACGGCGGCTCTCCCCAGCTCAGGGGAAGTGTCTAAATTTGCTCTGGGTGCTGTGAATAACAGGCACCCAATCCGCCAGCTCTGTTCCTTAAGGCAGGGGTAGGCCAGGGAGCCTCAGAGCTGACAGAAGCCGGGACTTCCGGGGTGGGGGGGGATGGTGGTGATGGGCGTGGGGGGAAGGGGGCAGAGATCCCAGTTTTATTTCTGCAGTTTTGTTTTTTTTTCCCCCAAGGCAGAAACTGCTCTGACTGCCCGGGAGGCTCCAGGGCTTTCCTGCGATCCAGGAGCTGCTGCTGCTGTAGATTTATTCCCCCTGTCCAGTCTCCTCTATGCCCCTGGCAACCCCAGCCCAGATTTATCCGTTGTTCATTTACAATGGGGGTGGGGGGTGTGTCCCAGCACCCAGAGCCGGGAAACCAGGCTCCCCCTGGGTGAGGGTGCGGCTCTCTTCACTCTGCAGTGATCAAGTGCCTGGAGGGAGAACAGCGTGGAAGAAAGGACACCAGGAAGCCGCAAGCTGCTAGAACACAACCCAACAGGCCGGGGCCAGGCATTCTGGGCCCCAGCCTCGGCCTCGGTTTCCAAGTTGCCTTTTGCACAGGTGCTTTCCACTATACCACTACACTGTTTCCTTCCTCCCTTCCTCCCTTTTTATTTTTTAAATTTTTATATTTTTAAAAAATTTTTTGACAGGCAGAGTTAGACAGTGAGACAGAGAGACAGAGAGAAAGGTCTTCTTTTTCCGTTGGTTCACCCCCCAAATGGCCGCTATGGCTGGCGCGCTGCACCAATCCGAAGCCAAGAGCCAGGTGCTTCCTCCTGGTCTCCCATGGGGTGCAGGGCCCAAGCACTTGGGCCATCCTCCACTGCACTCCAGGGCCACAGCAGAGAGCTGGACTGGAAGAGGGGCAACAGGGACAGAATCTGGCACCCCAACAGGGACTAGAACCCGGGGTGCCGGTGCTGCAGGCGGAGGATTAGCCAAGTGAGCCACGGCACCAGCCTCTTTCTTTCTTTCTAGATTTATTTATTTATTTATTTGAAAGTCAGAGTTACACAGAGAAAGAAGGAGAGTCAGAGAGGTCTTCCATCCATTGGTTCACTCCCCAATTAGCTGCAATGGCTGGAGCTAGGAGCCAGGAGCTCCTTTCAGGTTTCCCACGCAGGTGCAGGGGCCAGAGGGCTTGGGCTTGGGCCATCCTCTACTGCTTTCGCAGGCCATAGTGGAGAGCTGGATTGGAATTGGAGCAGCTGGATCTCAAACCAGCACCCACATAGGACTGCAGCAGCTTTACCCACTACTCCACAGTGCCCGTCCCTCCACTCTACTATTTTCTTAAACCTTTCCCGGCATTCCTCAGAGCAGGATTTTTAGTTCGGTCTGAGAGTGGAGCATTCTAAAGCTCAGAGAGGGCTTTGCCTTATTGTCACACAACAGTGAGAGAAGGAAGGGACGCCGGGCTCCAGCCGGCTCAGGGGCTGCAGCTGCTGGGAGCTGAGAGCCTGCAGCGAGCAGTGAGCAGTCCACTGCCACATGGTGGGTCTCACTCGGCCCTGCCCTCCGAAGCCCCCTTTCCCGGTAAGGAGCACCGGTCAGGCCCCCGTGAACTGTGCATCTTCTTGGGGGGTGTGTGTGGCATTTTCTCAAATTGCCCCTCATCTGTGTCCGTGAATGTCTCCCACAAAAGGAAAAGCGGGGGAGGGGGTGGAGAGGAGGCATTTTGCTCCTTAGGAATTGAGAGTGTAAAGTATATTTAATTAAAATGATAAATCTGATTTTCAGTTTTCTGTTTGCCACTGCTAACGCTAATCTATGTTATGCACGTTTGCAGAAGGCAGCAGCTACCAAACCCGAAAACACTGGAGCTGGGAGGGGCCTGGGAGCGCGGTGCGGGCCACACCCTCCATTTCACGGAAGGCGCGGAGGCTCGGATTGGGGGAGGGGCCTCCTGGGGACCTGTGAGTGAGAGGCCGAGAGGGCACAGCGACCTCTTGGCTCCGTTGCCGCCTTCTCTACCCAACTTCAGCCTCTCAGTGGGCTGGGCAGGCTCCGCGCCCTCCTTCAGGGCCGCCCCTCCCTGGCCCCGCCGCCCCCACCCTCTGTCCTATCCGCAGAGCCGGGAGCTCTTCTGCCTTCCTCCTCTTCCTTCTGGCTTCTCTGAGCCTCGTGTGGGCCGCCCCGGGGAGGGGCCGCAACCTCCTTGGAAGTAACCATATGGTGCGATTTTAGGTTGTGTTTGGTTCTCTGTTTTTCTCTCCCCTTCTACGTGGTGGCGTCGAGCCCTTGCTCCTCCTGTCCAGCGGACTTGCAGAGTTGGAAACAGAAGCTGCTGAATCCACATTTTATGTCTTTTACTTAACCAGGTTGTGAATGGGGAACACTTAACTGTTTGTTTGAGTAGGTAAGACATCTACGTGGGACAAAATTCAAAAGGCATATAATGGGGGCCGGCACTGTGGCGTAGCGGGTAAAGCCGCCACCTGCAGTGCCAGCTTCCCATATGGGCGCTGGTTCTAGTCCCGGTTGCTCCTCTTCCACTCCAGCTCTCTGCTGTGGCCCTGGAAGGCAGTGGAGGATGGCCCAAGTGCTTGGGCCACTGCACCCATGTGGGAAGACCCGGAGGAAGCTCCTGGCTCCTGGCTTCGGCTCCTGGCTTCGGATCGGCACAGTTCCAGCGATTGCGGCCAATTAGGGAGTGAACCAGTGGATGGAAGACCTCTCTCTCTCTCTATCGCTCTCTCTGCCTCTCCCTCTCTCTCTGTGTAACTTTGACTTTCAAGTAAAATAAATAACTTTTTTTTTTTTTTGACAGGCAGAGTGGACAGTGAGAGAGAGAGAGACAGAAAGATCTTCCTTTGCCATTGGTTCACCCTCCAATGGCTGCCGCGGCCGGTGCAGCGCGCTGATCCAGTGGCAGGAGCCAGGTGCTTCTCCTGGTCTCCCATGGGGTGCAGGGCCCAAGCACTTGGGCTCTTTAAAAAAAAAAATGCATACAATGGCCTCCAGTGAAAATTGATAACGTTTTCCATCTGCTAGTTCACTCTGCAAATGCTCGCAACAGCCAGGGCTGGACCAGTCCAAAGCCAGGAGCCTGAAACTCCATCTGGGTTTCCCACAGGAGTGGCAGGAACCCAAGGACTTGAGCTGTCATCTGCTTCCTCCCAGGTGCACTAGGAGGAAGCTGACGGGCAGTGTGGAGTGGCTCAGACTCCGATATGGGATGCGGGTGTCCCAGGCCACGGCTTAATCCACTGAGCCATAGTGCCCACCTTTTGGCCCGGATTTTGAGGCAGATAGACCCCAGGTTTGAATCCTGATGCTGCCTCTGACTGGCTTGGTGACCTGCGAGAGTCAGCGAGTTAATCTCTGTGAACCTCCCCTTTCTTCTCAGCACAATGCGGACAATAACATCAATCTGCAGGGGCAGGGGCTAGAGCTAAGATATGGTCAATGGAACGAGCCCCTTCACTGATTTATTTTTATTTGAGAGACAGAGAAGGACACAGAAAGAGAGATCTTCCTTCTGCTGGTTCATTAATCGAATGCCCACAACCGCTGGTGCTGGGCCAGGCCAAAGCCAGGAGCCGGGAACTCAACTCAGGGCTCCCACGTAAGCGGCAGGGACCCCAGGACTCGAGCCCTCTCCTGCTGCATCCCAAGGTGCACTTTAGTAGGGAACGGGAATTGGAAAGGGAGCCAGGACTTGAACCCAGACACAGCCAGTGTGGGATGTGGGTGTCCGAAGTGGCATCTAGCCTGATGCACCTGACAAGCCCCTCTCTGACCTCTTCCTGAGCATGTACGTGAGCACCATGGAAGGGCCAGGTCCCCACGGCTGCCCTTGCCCTTGCACCCCCTCACTTTATTGCCTTCTTCTCTTTAGATGTCTGTGGCTCCCAGTGCACGGCTGATGGCTGGCAGGCCAATCAGCACTTCGAGGCGGTGGAGTTGGCGATGGGACGGGCGGGAGGGCCCTGAGCCCCGGGCATCTGAGGACTCCTCTCAGGGATGTGGGTCAGGGTGAGGAGGAAGCAGGTGGGGCGGGGGCTCCTTTCCACCTGCTTCTCCTGCATGCTGCCGTGGGGGGGGGGGGGAACGACACGGACCACACCCCCCAGGGGGTGGTGTCAGAGAGTGCCGGCTTAGCGGCGGTGCCCTCTCCGCTTGGTTAGGGGCTGGTGGATTCCGAGGGAGGTGGCTTTGAGTTCTCCAGGGCCCAATCTGCAGGGGCTTCTAGGGACAAGGGGGAAGTGTGAGATACAGCTGAGAGGGAGGCTCCCACGCCCAGGCTGCCATGACCACTGTGCAGCTTCTCACGTCCCGGGAATCTGAGTGCAGCATTGCCTCCAGGGTGAAGAGTGATCCCTAAGCTTTCTGCGATTCATGCCCATGAAAGCTGGCCCGCCCCTTGACAAATGTCTCTCTGGGGTCTTTGAGGAGACGAAATGGAGGGACCAGCCTAGTCTATTTGGTCCCATTCTGTCAGCAGTCTTTGCCTGCCTTTCCTCTTACTGTGGTTTCAGTTCAGTCCCAGCAAGCACTTATCAACACGTACTCTGTGCAAAAAGCAGCGGTGGCTCCCGGGCCACCCACATCCCATGCCGGAGGGCCTGGCCGCGTCCCAGCTCCGCTTCTGATCCGGCTTCTGCTCGTGCACCTGGGAGGCACAGGTGATGGCTGAAGCACTTGGCTTCCTACCACCCTTGTGGGAGACCTGGATGGAGTTCCAGGTAAATGCCAAAGGGTTCTTACACATTTTTCAGTGACTGGAAAGTAAAATCAAAAAAATATTTCACCACACTTGAGATGCTACGGAACTCTAGCTTTGGCGTCTCGAATGGCCACTGAGCCGCAGCCACGCTTATTTGCTCTTGGGTTGCTTTGTGCTACAGAGGCAGAATTGAGGAGCCGCAAGAGAGACGGCTTGGCCTGCAAAGCCCCTGGTATTTATCCTCTGGCCCTTAACAAAAAAGGTTCCCTGAGCCTGGCTCTGAACCGCAGGTGGATCCAGGACCTGACTCACAGAGGCAAAGAATCCAGTTTGAGCTGAGCAGCCGGGCATCTCTGGGCAAGGCGGGGGCAAAGAACAGAGCAGCGGGGAGGGAACTTGCCTGAGGTCACTCAGCTGGGAGGGGACAGAGCCTGGTCTGATGTCAGAAGCTGAAGCCCTGACCACAGCCACAGGGGAATGGCTGAACTTGGATGCTCGGGAGGGAGATGGAGGAGGTGGCACCACTGGAGCTGGCATGGAGATGGGTAGGATTCTAGTGTGGGGCTGGGCAAGGCTATCCCAGGCCCAGGGCTCTTCAGGGCAGGAGTCTGGGTGGCACGAGGTTGGATGAGGGGAGATGGAAGACTCTGGAGAGGCGTGGGAGGGAGTTTTGGGAAGCGGGGAGACAATCCTTGGAAACTCTTGGAGCTGTTTGCTTTGGAATGTTCTCTTTGGAGTCCTGGCTCCGTGGCCCCAGGCCTGATGTCCCTGCCTGCTGTCCACGGCCTGATCTGGGCGGAAGGGACTCCCCTGAGTGGAGCCTGGGCTGGCTCCCCCAACGACACTCCAGGCCCTGCCCGTGGATTTTCCACGGAGCCATCACGCCCCTAGTATGGAGGAAAAGAAGAAACAGGGCGTCGGTGCTCCTAGGCACGCATCCAGAGTGTGGCTGCCGCTTCCCAGGCCTTAGCTGCGGCCACCGCCCCCTTCTGGGATGCAGTGGGGGATTTCACCTTAGGGAACCAGGGAGACCAGTCTGGGCCCAAGCTGGGGATTTAGTGACTAACGCCCAAAAGGATGAGCCTCAGGCCTGCAGCGTGGGTCCCGGGCGCTTACAGGAACAAACATTCGCGAATGAAGGAATGAACAAGTGGGGGTGGGGACAGGGTGGGGTGGGGGGGCTCTGTCCACAGGGTGTGAACAGGCCTCTACCTGCCAGGCACTTCCTGTTTAGCTGGGGATGTGGGTGGGGGAGTGCCGGTGTGCTGTTTGCTAATAACATTTTTTATAACTTCAATTGGAGGCGCCTGGCCACCCGGGGAGGAATATGTCAGCAGGAGGGTGGGGGAACCGCCCCAGGAGGCTCTGAGCTCCTGCTCTCCCTGGATTTTCCTGAGGTCCAGAGTGCAGGGCACCAGCTCCTCACTTGGTCCCTGCTGTTCTCTGCCCAGGAGATGCAGAGTTACATAGAGACAGAGAGAGACAGAGTGAGACCTTCCATCTGCTGGTTCGCTCCCCAGATGGTCACAAGGGCTCCAGGGCTGGGCCACGCCAAAGCAAGGAGCCTGGAACTCCACCCAGATTTCCCACGTGGGTGGCAAGGGGCCTAAGTACTTGAGCCATCTTCTACTGCTTTGCCAGGTGCATTAGCAGGGAGCTGGATGGGAAATGGAGCAGCCGGGACTCAAACAGGTGCCCATATGTGATGCTGGCATTGCAGGCAGCGGCTTAACTCACTGTGCCACAAGGACACACCAGCTCCCAATAACAAATCTTTCTTTAAGCACTCACTGTGTGCCAGGCTGCACGTTTTGCATGCGCTACTCATTTGTTCCGTAGCACCTGAATGGCTCAGAGAAGTTAAGGAATTTGCCCAAAGTCACAGAGCTAGAAAGCAGCAAGGGGAGATGGCGCAGTTAGCTCATACTCCTAACCCTGCACGCCATGTCTCCCTCCAAGGCGGGTGCTTTGGAGTGTCCTGGGAGATTTGGGGAAGGGAGGAGGAGGCACTTGAGCCGGGCTGAATGCAACCTCCCCTGCAAGGAAAGGCAAAGGGCTGCACACGGAAGAAGCGGATTTGCTCAGGCACACAAGTCCTAAAGGAAGCCCCAGGGTGGTGGTGTGGGAGTGGCTGCGGTGTGGAGGTTGTGTTTAAGAGCTTGGATATGGCCTGTAGACGATGGGGAGTTGCTGGGGCTGGAGTGGGGGGTTCAAGCCCCTCTGACTGTCAGACCCTGTGCCGCAGGGAGAAGGGCGCTCACAGCCTGGAACCTTCCGGAGCAGCTCGTCTCCCCTCCCCGCCCCTAAGTCTGTACTCCCTTCCTCTCGCCCCAGGAGCTGTGACGCCGTCCTTCAAGCTGGACAGCTGGAGGAGGCGGATGGCCGCACTGACTCTGGACTCCGATTCCTGTGCTGCCATCACCAACAGGCCAGGCAGCCTCGAGCAAGCTGACCTTCCCTTGCCTCGGTTTCCTCTTCTGGAAAATAGCGAGAGCAGTGGCCCCTGCCTGCTGGGGAGACAGAATGAGACGCGCCAGGGGAGTCCTGGCCGTCAGTCCAGCTGTTCTCAGAGGTCCCTGCAGAGCCCTGGCTGGCAGGAGCGCTCCCTCCAGAGCAGCGCCATCCCCGCCCCCCCACCAGCCTTCAGGAGGGGGGTTCTGTGTTCAGTGCTCCCCTAACTCTCCCAGCTGCTTGCATCTCAGTTCCCCCCCTCCCCCTCCCCTGTGATCACCTCCAGCTAGTGGGGCCGGGCGGGCGCTGGCTGGCTGGGCTCCATGCCCCTTTGAAGTCCCAAGCTGGGTTCCCAGCCCCACATACTGACTTCTGAGAAAGCTGCTTCCCACCCCACTCCACTGTCCCAAAGACGCCCGTCTTAGGTCTTCCTGCCAACTCCGTTTTATAATCTCCATGCGGGGAGGGGGGAGGCGCAGTGCAGGCACTTTGTCTGCAGGAAGGAAGCAATTAAATTATTAGCACTTTGAGAAATTAAACGACATAACTTATGGCGGAATAAGTTTAGCAAAAAAAAAAAAAAAGAAAGAAAGAAAGAAAGAAAACCCTTGTAATGTGAGAAAACAATTAAAAAGAATTATATAAGGTTGGGCTCGCTCCTTTATTGCAATAGAGTTAGCAGTTCATTGATTATCGTCGTGTTATAATGCACCAGGATGGCGCGGAGGCAGCGACAGTCAGGAAGCAAAGCGCTTAGCCGGGTTCTGCGAGGGGGCACAGCCCAGGAGCTGAAAGGTTTTCCTGGAGGGGAAGGGGGGAGGCGGGGAGGGGCGGGGCGGGTCGTTGGAGCAGCTCTTCTGCCCTGCTCCTGGCTGGGAAGAGAGTTTGTCAGTTTTAGTCTGCCCATTCCCCCCGTGTATGTTCATCCCAGTGAAGCCTACGTGCAGCCCTGCCAGGGGCGGGGATGAGGACAATCACTGCAGCCTCCTAGGGGTCCCTCTCTGGGAGAGTCCAGAGGAGTGGGGAGAAGGGGAGGATGCGCCCAGGAGCGCCGGGCAGTGGCAGGGAGTAACAGATGTGATGTACACAGAGCCACGTGCTGGCTCTCAAGAACGCTGTGGCCACCGGGCTGGTGAGCTGCAGAGGAGCCGCACCTGCTACCAGAGTGCAGGTGCAAGTCCCAGCTGCCTCGCTTCTGGTCTGGCCCGGGAAAGCAGTGGATGGTGGCCCAAGTGCTTGGGCCTCTGCCAGCCATGTGAGAGACCTGGATGGAGTTCCAGGCTCCTGGCTTCGGCCTGGCCCGTGCCTGGTTGCTGTAGCCATTTGGGGAGTGAACCAGCAGATGGAAGATTTCTCTCTCTTTCTATTGCTCTGCCTTTCAAATACATAAATAAATCTTAAAAAAAGAAGTGCTGCACCCAGTAGCAGCAAGAGAGCCAGCTACTGCTACCCACAAGCAGGTGGAAGACTCTCCCAGGCAATTCGAACAGAAAAAGAAACATGAAGGGGACCACTGCATGATTCCATGGAGCTGAAGGTCAAGGACAAACAGCTGATGGGTGGCAACAGAATCTGGAGCGCTGGTTACCTTCGCAAGGGGGAAGGAGTTTACTGCCTGGGAAGGGGAACAGAGGAGCATTTCGGGTGCTCAAAATGTTCCACGTCCTCATCAGGGACCACACACGTACACAGGGTCATCCGTCGGTGTCCACGGGGACTGGGTTCCTGGACCCCCGGAGTCCTCATGTGCCTTATAGAAGAGTAGAGTTTGTATATATGCTTTTGCAACCTTAAGTGACCTCTAGATTGCTTGTTATACATAAAGCATTGTAAGCAGGTGTAAATAGTTATGTTGTATTGTTTAAGGAAAAGAAGTTTGTACATGTTCAATACAGATGTAATTTTCCCCCATATTTTCTCTCTCTCTTTTTAAAGATTTATTTATTTCTTTGAAGGCAGAGTTACGGAGAGATAGTGGAGGAGAGGAGAGGAGAGGGGAAGGAAGGGGAGGGGAGGGGAGGAGAGGGGAGGAGGGGAGGGGAGGAGAGGAAAGAGGTCTTCCATGTCCTGGTTCATTCCCCAGATGACTGCAATGGCCAGGGCTGGGCCAGGTCAAAGCCAAGAGCCAGGAGCATCTTCCAGGTCTCCCACGTGGATGCAGGGGCCCAAGCACTTGGGCCATCTTCCACTGCTTTGCCAGTTGCATTAGCAGGGAGCTGGATTGAAAGTGGAGCAGCCAGGACTCCAACCAGTGCCCCTATAGGATGCCGGCGTCTCAGGCAGTGGCTTAACCCGCAGCACCACAGTGCCGGCCCCTCTCTCAATATTTCCAGTGTGCAGTTCGGAAGGGTTGATGGTGTAGATAAAAACCCTGTCATTTCACACTTAGCGTGTGTTGCACTCAAGCAGCAACAGGCGCACACGGACAGGCATGCTGTGTCCCAGAGAACTTGATTTGTGGACAGTCACTTTAAAAAAAAAAAAAAAGATTTATATACTTTAAAGACAAAGTAACACAGAGAGGAGAGACAGAGACTTACCATCCTCTGGCTCACTCCCCATATGGCTGCAACAGCCAGGACTGGGCCAGGCATAAGCCGGGAACTCCGTCTGGGCCTCTCACATGGCTGGCAGGTGCCTGAGTACCTGGGTTATCAGTCACTGCCCTCCCAGGCATGTTAGCAGGGAGCTGGGCCAGAAGCAGAGTAGCTGGGATGGAACCAGCGCTCATATGGGATGTGGTTTCCCAGATGCTGATATCTGGATTTTATAGAATTTGCATACATTATGAAGTATTATTCTTTTGATTTTTTAAAAAAGATATTATTTATTTGAGAGATAGTGTTACAGAGAGAGAGAGAGAGAGAGAGAGGTCTTCCATCTGCTGGGCCACTCCTTAAATGGATGCAATGACCAGAGCTGGGCTGACCCAAAGCCAGGAGTCAGGAGCTTCTTTCAGGTCTCCCATGTGGGTGCAGGGGCCCAAGCACCCGGGCCATAGCAGAGAGCTGGATCGGAAGAAGAGCAGCCGGGACTCGAACCAGCACCCATATGGGATGCTGGCACTGCAGGTGGAAGCTTAACCCACTACACCACAGTGCTGGCCCCTCTTTTGAGTTTTTTCAAACCATTGCAGAA
Source organism: Oryctolagus cuniculus (assembly GCF_964237555.1). Lineage (NCBI taxonomy): Eukaryota > Metazoa > Chordata > Mammalia > Lagomorpha > Leporidae > Oryctolagus > Oryctolagus cuniculus. The sequence continues at coordinate 19,524,921 of NC_091448.1, read as the reverse complement.
TGTGAGAGTGATTCTTAGCTGGCCAGCTACGAGCAAGGCTGGGGGCTGCAGCGTGCTGAGCCCTGGCCTGGGGGTTACGTGAGCCGGAGCTGCACTCGGCACCCAGCAGACACTCAGGAGCGCTCAGCCTAGCACTGCCACCCCCGCTGTATGGAGGCGTGGACAGGGGAAGTGGCTCACCCAGGGTCACCGAGGAGCCAGTGGTCGAGCTGGGGCTCCGACTCAGATCTCCGGAGTCTGGGGTCAGTGTGGTGGCTTCACGCAGCTGGGAAAGAACGTGCAGGGAGAGGAGTACTTTTCCAGGGCCTGCAGCGAGAAGTTTGGCTTCCCTCTGGTGAAGCCGAGAACCCCTCGCCCGCCCAAGGGAGCTGTCCCTTCGGAAGCCGTCGGCGTCCTTGTCTGCACAGAGCCCAAGCGCTGCTCACGCTCTGGTCGCCCATGGGTGTTTTGGTGCGGCTGTCACTTAAGTGCATCACAGTGAACTTCTGGCTCCTTTTCCACAGAGCTCAAAGCTGGGCTGGGCGAAGCCAGCCAGGAAGGGGGCACCCGAGAGCTCTGGGGGCCAAGGTGACGTCCTGCTTTTCAACCCGAGAGGAGCTTGGTGAAAGGCACGGGGCGCCCGTGGCGTGTTTCCGGGCGGGTATTCTGCTCCAGTGAACTACACAGAAAGTGGCCCAAAGGCATTGTGGGAAAAGCAGTGAACTTGACGTGGGTCTCAATTCAGCAAGGTAGAGCTGGTGTGCCCCAAGCCCTGAGGCTGTGCGGGCAGCAGCAGGCACCACTGTGAGTTTGCAAAAGAGGTGAAGGCTCTCTCTCCTACCCATACCTTTCTTTTTTTTTTTTTTTTTTTTTTTTTTGATTTTTATTTTTGACAGGCAGAGTGGACAGTGAGAGAGAGAGACAGAGAGAAAGGTCTTCCTTTGCCGTTGGTTCACCCTCCAATGGCCGCCGCGGCCGGCGTGCTGCGGCCGGCGCACCACGCTGATCCGATGGCAGGAGCCAGGTGCTTCTCCTGGTCTCCCATGGGGTGTAGGGCCCAAGCACTTGGGCCATCCTCCACTGCACTCCCTGGCCACAGCAGAGAGCTGGCCTGGAAGAGGGGCAACCGGGACAGAATCCGGCGCCCCAACCGGGACTAGAACCCGGTGTGCCGGCGCTGCAAAGTGGAGGATTAGCCTAGTGAGCCGCGGCGCCGGCCACCCATACCTTTCACCTTGGCACAGCGGGGTCTCACCCTGCTTCCCTGGAACACAGAAGACGTGCTTGTGCGAGTGTGAGCAGATGTGCGTGGGGTGTGTATGAGCGAGTGGCGGGGCGTGGATGAGTGTGACTGTGTGTGGGAGTGGGGTGCTTGGGTGCGTGGCTGGATTTGTGAGTGAGAACATGGAGGCTGTGAGAGGCGTGTGTGCAGGTGCTCATGACCCCTGGGTTTGAAGGTGCGAGTGGGTACGTGAGCGTGTGCTTGCATGTGAGTGTGCGTGTGTGCAGGATACACGTGTGATGTGTGTGTAGGTGTGAGGGAGTGTGATTGTGCTGATGAGAGAATGTGTGACTGGCTGAGAACCACCTTAAGCGGGACCCAGAGACTTTGGTCTCTCTCCGGAGTTTGGGTCGGGGACTTTCCGGGGCCTGTGTGGGCACATGTGTGTAGCATGTAGCATGTAGTGTGTAGCATGTAGCAGGGTGGCCGTGCTGGAACTCATTTCTGTGCGGCAAGTGCCTGGCAGACACTGGCTGCCACTCTGCCCAGGAGCTACCTTTCCGTGTTTTTGTAGTGCACATCCCTCAGTTGGCACAGAGAAAACAGGTTCTGTAACTGCTGGCCTCCTGGGGGTGGCCGGCTGGGCGGTCACAGGCCTCCTCCTTGTTCCTGGAGGGTTTACTGGAATTCTCTCCCAAATGTGCCTGGAAGAAGAAATTCACTTTGTCTGTTGAATCTGGATGACTTAATCCTCTCACTCAGAGGGAGCAAAACACAGATTTTGCATTACAGGGGCCTGATGGGAGTGGGAGGGGAGAAGGTTGGAAAATGGTGACTTCACTACAGCTGAGAGATGGCCTCTCCGAGGAAACAGGTTTCACCCTTGGCACCAAAGGATGTGTGGGGGTCTTTCTGGTAAAGAGAGCTGGTGCCTTTGGCTAGATTCTAGAACCATCCGTCCTCTCTGTCTATCCCACGTCACCCTGCTTGCCGCCCTGGCTGGGTGTTCTCTCCTGGTCCCAGCCTTTGGCAACAGACCCCACCCCCGCCCCAGTGCTCCTGTCCACCTCTGTGGCTTCTATTCCTCCCTACGCCCTTGGACTTGACTGTGCTGGCTGCAAGGCCACACCACGTCCCTGCTCGGAACACTCTCCTCCCCCGCTTCCCCCCTCCCTGCAGGCCACAGGGTGGACTCTGTCCTTTTCGTGTCCTCAGCTCAGATGCTGGGATTTTTTTAAAAAAAGATTTATTTATTTATTTGAAAGTCAGAGTTACACAGAGAAAAGAGATGCAGAGAGAGAGAGAGAGAGAGGTTTTCCATCTGATGGTCCACTCCCCAATTGACCACAATGGCCGGAGCTGCGCACATCTGAAGCCAGGAGCCAGGAGCTTCTTCTGGGTCTTCCACGTGGGTGCAGGGGCCCAAGGACTTGGGCCATCTTCTACTGCTTTCCCAGGCCATAGCAGAGAGCGGGATCGGAAGTGGAGCAGCTGGGTCTTGAACTGGCGCCCACATGGGATGCTGGTGCTTCAGGCCAGGGCATTAACCTGCAGCGCCACAGCGCCGGCCCCGTCGCTGGGATTTAGGAGCTCTTTTCCCACCTTTCCCGCGCAAGGATCCTGACTGTGGTGCTCACCACCCAGATCTGGAATTCCTGGCCCACATCTTTTCCTCCCACATCCAGCCACGAGTTTCTCCCGGGTAGACGGTGTCTTGTTCATCTCTGAATCACCGGATCCCAGCGTCACGCTGGCCGCAGATGAGACCGTGGCCCGCCAGAAGCCTGCTGGGTGACCGAATGACCGCATACATGGGAGAATGGGCAGAGCAGACCCTGCAGGCCTCGGATGCAGACCCCCAGGCGGTCACACGGCCAGCCCCTCGCCTGCCCACTCACCCCGCAGGAGCTCATCCCCCCCCCTCCACGCACACACACTGCTCACCCCTCACTGGAGCTGGATTCTAGTAACAGGGCTTGTCCTGCACACCCTGGCAGCTGCTCTTTCAGACAAGGTCTCCTCGTGTCAGCACAAAGGAGGGCAGGAGGTGGCACTTCTGTTCTAACGGGGGCGAGGGGGATCAAGACAAAGTCCAGGGTCTGGACGCCCTGGGGTCCCGGCAGGAGATGGGCCGCTGTGCACGTGGGAAGTGTCTCGGGCAGGGGGCTCCCCTGCCCCCGGGGGGAAGGGTCAGATCACTGATCCAGATTACAGAAGGATCAAAGGCTGCCCGGGCAGAGGCTGTCTCTCCCCCGGACAAGCTCCTGCAGGCAGGCAAGGGCCACTGCTCGCTGCTCACATTGGCTCTGGTGAGAATGAGTGCGAGTGCCCGCTGCGTCGCATGGACGCGTGCACGCGGTGTTACATCTGTGAACGCAAGGGGACTGCCCACTTCCACCTCCACTCCCTCCCCGCCCTGTCTCCTCGGGCTGCACGCGGTCTTCGGGTACCTGCAGTTTTGTTTCTGCCTCTCTGTATCTCCCTAGGCTCTCAGCACAGGTGGATGGAGACCCTGGCGCTGGGCGGGTTTAAGCTTTTGCGTTTGCCGCTAGCGAATTGTGATGTAGGGCACGCTTCTCCGCTTCTGGTCATGAAGTGGGGGATAATCCTCGCTCTGCTTACGAGACTCAGGTCATCAATTCCAAAGAGTTTGGCAACCTGTTTGTGTTGCTAAGGCGTTATTTGTGATTATCAGCAGAGTCGGTATTCAGTTGGCGCTCACTAAACGGATGGTGCCTTTCTGGATCTGCTTCCACCTTTACTCAAGTTCTGCTGCCCATTCCTCTGTCGGCTCCTGTTTCTCTTAAATGGATGTCGCCCTGATGCTGCAGAGAGCTCTTGGCCAGAGCTCCCTCCGCCCGAGGGCTCCCACAGAGGGGCTGGGGCGGGCAGGGAGAAACAAAAGGGGCTGTTAGCAGGTAGGAGCAAGTCGGCCCATCTCTGTGCAAGTCGCCACCAATAAAACCTAATCAATGCAGCCCCTTTTAAGTTGCTTGGATCAGTGACCCAGAAAATAGCTCCCCCACAGAAAAGGAAATGATCACCAATAAACTGAGCTCAATGGGAAAAATCTATTAAAGAGAGTGAGATATCAGTAGACCTCTGGTGTTAACGGAGACCCTTTGGAACCGAGCCACGGAGCCGAGAGCTGGCTTTTAACTCTCTGGAGGCCTGGAGTCGCGCCTCTGCCCCAGCTCAGAGGGCAGCCGAGCCTGCAGCTGCCCCCGCGTCTCCCCGCATGGGTTTGAGCCGCACGCGCTGTGTTGATTTCTTTGTTCAAGCTGGCACCTTCGGGGCACACATGGCCCTTCCCGGCCGCGGCTGCAGCCTCTTGCAGGCTCTGTCCCGGGTGCTGCCCCGCGTCAGCACCTCCTGGCCTGGAGGGCTCTGAGGCCCCCCCAACCATAGCTGCTCTGACTGGGGGTGGGGAGCCGGAGGGCGATGCTTCACCCCCGGCCGGATCTCCCGAGCCCACCCTGCCCGTAGCTGGGCTGCTCTCCCCCGGAAATTACAAAGGAATGAAAGCAGCTCAGGAGAAGGCAAAGGTAGCGGCGAAGTGGCAGTCACTCGGCCAGCACACGGCTCGGCTGTCGCCACGCAGGCAGGGTGCGGAGTGAGGGCACTGCAGTGAGCTGGCGGGCTTCTGGGTAAAGCTGTGTTGGACCCACATGGGAACCCCTGGGGCAGCAGAGCGGCCCTCAGCAGGGTGAGGGCTGGCCCTGGGGACGCTGCAGGCACCGCCACCCCTCAGCCCTTTACACCTCGTCCATTGTCATGGCCAATGCCAAGTTGTAGGGACCGTGTGTGTCTACATGTCTGTGTGTCCACACGTATGTGTGTCTGTGTGTTTCCACATGTATTTGTATATGTGTGTATGTATGTCCATGCATCTATGTGTGTCTATATGTATGTGCCTGTGTGTCTGTGTGTGTTTCTATACATGTCTCTGTATACGTGTGTGCATGTATGTCTATGTGTGTACATATGTGTGTCTATAGGTGTCTCTGTGTATATGTGTGCATGTATGTCCATGTGTGTATATGTGTGTGTTGTGTGTCCATGTGTGTGTGTCTGTGTGTGTAGCTGCCCAGCACGTCTCACAGGGCTGAGGCTGCCATCAAGAATGTCACCATGGTGTCATATTCAACAGGGACGGTCGATGTCTTACTTAGGAGACATCTGGATGTGCGGGTGCGCCGTGAATACACGCGGGAGGGTCCATTTCGGGGGCGGTGTTTCTGCAGAATTGGCCTGAGCCGGACGGGGACCGGCGATGTCCTTCCTGCTCTCGCCGCCCTTGGCTGCACGCACCCTCAAACGCTGCTGCTGCTACGCTGCTTTTCAGTGCCGGTGTTTCTCCTCTGGGAAAGGGTACGACCCCAGAGCCTCGGGGTGTGTGTCCCCCTCACGGTGGTGGGCTGAGCTCAGGGAGAGGTTCCCTGGCTCAGGCGGGGGATAGTTCCAGAGCCCACGGGTGGGTGTTTGGGCCACAAGAAAAAGATGAGGTTCCTGGATGAGCCGATCCTCGGTCCTCATCGGCTCCTGCGGATGGCCATGCGGCCTGGAATTTGTCACCATTGTGGACGTGGCCATGGTCAGACTTGGTGGGGATTGTGTTCCCGGGCGTCCAGGGAGGGAAGCCACGGGTGGGTTTCTAGCACGCAGGCTTCGGAGCTTGTCCTGTGTCCGTGGCATGGGAGTGAGCAGGATGAGAATCAGACGGTGCGCTGGCCCCTTTGCCGCCTCAGCTTGGTCATAGCCTCCGGGAGCTTCCCATTGGCGGTCACAGAATGAACCGAAGAAGGCGCCCCAGGCCCGGGAGTCGGGTTTCTGGTGCCTCTGAGTCACCGCTTCTTGCCCTCTTGAGAATCTGCTGGTTTCTCTTCGGTCTTTTAAAAACATGTTTACTATTTTTTATTTATTTGAGAGAGAGAGAGAGAAGGAGAAATCTCCCATCCACTGTTTCACTCCCCTCAAATGCCTGCGCCAGCTAGGGCTCGGTCAGACCAAAGCCAGGAGTCTGGAGTTCTATGCAGGTCTCCCATGTTGGTGACAAGAATTCAAGTAAGTGAGCCATGATCTGCTGCCTCCCAAGATAAGTATTAGCAGGAAGCTGGAATCAGAAGCAGGGGCAGGACTCGAACCCAGGCCCTCTGAAATGGGACGTGAGCTTCCAGGCAGCAGCTGCACCCAATGCCCACCTCATTCTTTTCAGCCCACCAGGGAACACTCAAAAAGCTTATGCTGTGCAAAGGATCTGGCTGGTGATTGGGAGGTCCATCAAGGCAGGGATGTTTCTTAGAGATCTCTCTCCCCTCCCCGTCAAGCATGAAAGAGACAGTGTCTTTTCCTCTTAAAAACATTTAATTATTCAAAAGGCAGGATGACAGAGAGAGGGAGAGACCAGGAGAAAGAGACCTTCTGTCTGCTGGTTCATTTCCCACCTGCCTGCAACAGCTGGGGCTGGGCCAGCCTGGAGCCAGGAGCCTGGAACTCCATCTGGGTGACAGGGGACCAAGCACTCGGGCCATCTTCCGCTGCCTTCCCGGGTGCAATAGCAGAGAGTGGGATGGGAAGCAGAACAGCTGGGACCCAAACTGGCACTGTGATATAGGATGCCGGCATCGCCGAGCCACAACGTCGGCCCCGAGGTTTTTTTTTAAGAGAAGCACCCTGAAAACAGGAGCACGTCTCCCTTGTAGAACGGGAGCAGGGTGGGCTGCTGGGTGAGCTTTACCCAAAGAGGTGCCAAGTCCTGGGACTCAGCTGGGAGTTGCATGTTGCTGCCACCAGGTGGCAGTGTTGGCAAACACACCACACCGTGTGCCACCCAAAAGGTAAGTTTTTTTTTTTTTTTTAACCTCCAGTTAAATTCTTTTTAGAACGGAATTAGATCACCTAATCCCTCAATTCTACACACAGAGAAATGGAGGCTCAGGAGGGCAGGACTTTGCCCGAGGTCACTGGGTGAGTGTGTGGCGGAGCTGCCTGCACCTTCCGGGAGCCCTGTTTGTCATCCTGCTCTTTTCCATATACACCCTCCTGCCTGGGGCTGGGAAGTTACCCCAGGGGTGCTGGGAGCCCTTGGTTCTGTCTCAGCAGCTCCATTTTCAGAGGAGTCAATGGGATCTGCCCAATTTACGTGATTACAGGAGATCTACGGTGGGATCCTGCAGCCCCCAGAGCTGAGCTGTCTGTCGGTGGATACCCTGCACCTCTCCGGGCCTGAGCAGTGTCCTAATGACAGAGGCAACGAAGAAGCCACCATGCCCACCTCAGGCAGGTGTAGTTCCTCAGGTCCTCCGATCTGCCTGCTCTTGCAACTTGGAAGGCTGGGTTTCCCTGGGGCCGGGGCCCACGTGGCTTCTGCTGCAGCTTAGGCTCTTGGGAAGAGCCAGCACCCAAGGCTCACGGGGTGCCACCGGGAAGTGACTGCACTCAGCTCCCAGCGGGGAAGCGGAGGCAGCAGAGGCTCAGGGTGAGGTGCGCAGCCTAGGACTTCCTGGAAGTGCGGGAGAAGACGGGCTTTGTATCCTCGAAGCACAACTGTCTTTGCTCACTCCCCCACCCCCACCCCAGCAGCGCCCGTGAGTGTCTTTCCAGAGCAGTCAGTGGCTGAAGCGGTCGCTAGTGGAAATGTGGTTTTCGAATTTGGGAAGTCTCCATTAAGTCCTTTTATTTAAGGAGGATGTCATTATGGCGCCTCCCCGAGGACTCTTACGGTTCTATTAGGCAAGGCCGCAGACTTCCTAGGTACTGTCTGGGGCCTGATTCCTGGGCAGGAAAATGTGAGACAGGAAGAAGGGGAGGGGGAGGCAGGGAGGACGGGGTGGGGAGGGGGGAGGAGAAGAAAGACAGGAGGAGAAAGAACGGGGGACAACTCAGGAGGGACAGAGGCAGGAGGGGGCAGAGGCGCCCACCCCTGGTGTAAAGAGGGCAGAGGAGACCTGGGCCACTTGGCCACTGCTGGTCTGCAGGGTTGCAGTGCAGACTGGGTGTGGATGCCCAGAACCGCCTCTGGCTCCCCCACCCCCTCCCGGCACCCATCCCGGGCCTCCAGCTCAGGTCAAAAGGGGTCTCTGATGCCGTGGAGGGCGGGTGCGGGAGGGGAGTCTGGACGGAGGGAGTGGCCTTTGCTCCTCCAGCCTCTGCTGCCCCTGGGAGGTGACCTCCCCAAGAGCCGTCCTCTCCTCTCTAGAACAGTGCGGGGTACTGGAGGTGGTCGGTGCGTGCAGAGTGAATGATAAACCGCACACGGAGAAGCCTCGGGCTCGGCTCGCTGCCTTCTGAGCAAAGCCTCCCTCTGCTCTTCCGGGGGCCCTCCATGCCTTAGGATCAGCCTTCGCAGAGACACACGTGCAGGCACACGCATACACACGCACGTGCACGCGCGCTCCCTGGGCAGGGTTTAGGCTTGGCCAAGTAAGAAAGAAAAACACCTGCCTCTCCTGGGACTGCCTGTGAGGGGGTTCCCGGCCCGGCTGGAAGTGCCTTCGCCTCTGGCAGGAAGACCCTGCTCTACGGACAAACATCCTGGCTGGGAAATCCCCCCACCCCCCCTCCCTCCCTGGGGCCTGGGCCCCTCCCTCCAGGCCAGCCTGCCCTGCAGGAAGCCCCCTGAGAGCCCCCTGGTGCCCCCGGGGCGCTCCCTCAGCTCCCCCAGCCCCAGCTCCAGTGCAGAATGATGAATGAGGCGGGGACAAAGCCTTTTCCCCAGCTGTGTCAACAGCCCCTGCCCCAGTGGCCCTGCGGGCTGCAGGTTTGGGGAAGCAGCCCAGGCTGCCCTAATCCTGCCCCTCTCCCCTCAGCCTGGCCTCCCTTCAGGGCCCAGGCCTCCCTCTGGGCCACGGGGTCACTGGTGGTGGTGGTGGTGGTGGCTTTTCGAAGCCTACAGCACTAGATATTTGCTGAGACTATGATCCTTCCTTTTTCTCAGCCCCAGCCTGAGCAGGGAGGAGGGGGTGCAGCTATCTGTGGGTCACAGTGCACAGGTGGCACTGACCCCAGCTCCTGGGAGAAGGCTGCTTCCATGGGCTGAAGCCAGGAGCCAGGAACCAGGGACTCCATCCAGGTCACCCACGTGGGTGCAGGGGCCCGAGGACTTGGGCCATCTCCTGCTGCTTTCCCAGGTGCTTTAGCAGGGAGCTGGATCGGAAGTAGAGCAGCTGGGACTCAAACGAGCACCCATATGGATGCTGGCCAGCCCCTCCTGAATACCCTTAATCCAGCTTCCCCGCACGTTAACATCTTACGAAACCATGGTATTCTGTCAAGATTGAGAAATTAACGCCGGTGCATTACTAATAACTAAACCCTGGTCTTCACTTTCATGTCAGCAGGCCCCCCGTGGCTGTCTCCTCCCTGTTCCAGGCCCTGGTCCTGGACACTGCACTTGCATTGTGCGCACATAATTTCAAAGACGGTGTTTTATTTAACTCCGTGCAAATGTCGCTATCCCCCTTGTAACCTGTGGGAGTTGTTTTATGTATCAATCAAGGTTTTCCTAGCCAAATATTCTGTAAAATCTTGTAACAAGGGTGGGTGCTGTGGTGCAGTGGGTTGAGCTGCCACTTGGGGTGGCCACACTTGGTGTCAGAGAGCTGGTTTACGTCCTGGCTGTTCTGCCTCCGAGCCAGCTCCCTGCTAAGGCACCGGGGAAGCAGAGGATGACAGGCACTGGGCCCCTCACACCCGCGTGGTAACCAGGACGGAATTTCTTGCTCCTGGCTTCAGCTGTTGCAGCCATTTGGAGAGTGAATCAGCAGATGGAAGGCTCCTCTCTCTGTCTCTGTCTCTCCTTTCAATCCATCAATCATCTTTAACAAAATGTTGTCACCATGTTAATTTCTTGTGGCTTCTGGAACCCTCTGGATCACTGCCCCATTCCTGGCAGGGGAGTGAGAGGGCGGCCTCAGGCCATTCTGCGTCAGGGTTAAGATCTGCTGACTGATTCTCGCAAGAAACAGGTGTCAGGAAAGGAGAGAGGAGTATGAAGCCAAGCCAGAGCAGGTTTATTGGGGGGAATAGAGCGGGGGAGGGGCTCAGCCCCAGGTGAATGCACAGCACCTAGCAGAGAGAGAGAGAGAGAGAGAGAGAGAGAGAGAGCGCGCGAGAGCGAGAGCACCTCCCCTACAGACTAGTGGTTTATGCAGTACAAAGCGGCGGGAAGGGGCTTGGGGGGCTGAGCTAAAGCTGGGCTCCCGAGGTAGAGGGGGAGCTCAGGCTCATTGTAAAGGTCCTGTGAGACCACAGTGTGAGCTGGGAGGGGTTTGGGCTGAGGCTGAGGCTGGACTCTGGGGCCGAGCTGCTGGACGGTGGGGGAGATTGGGAGGAGCGGAGAGAGCTCAGGCGGACGGCGGGACTCCTCAGCTAGCGGGGTGTCCAGCAGTCCAGGCAGGGCAGAGAAGTGGGGGCCTGTTTGTTGTATGTAGGTGAGAGGTCAACATGGGCCTAAGGCTTTTTGTCTTTGCTCCATCAACAGGGATTGTGGGGCCAGTGTGGGCTGGGAATGGCAAGCACAGGTGGAAAGGGTGCACACTCGGGGAAGGGGGGTAGAAGGTTCTCTAGGTCCCCTGGGAGGCAGAGCCGGCGGGGGCAGGGGGGTTGAACCATGAGCATGATAAATGCGCCGGTTTCCCCGGCCCATCGTCTAGCCTTTGTCTCTTTCTGTGTGTGCCTTGCTTTTCACACTTGGCTCTGTCTGCAGCAGCTTGCCTGGGCTTGGTCTTCCTCGCATCCCTGGTAAACTGGAATAATTAGAGTTAAAAGTGCAATTAAAATGTTCCTGGATGCTCCGTGTGTGACGGAGGCACACACCCCCTCCCAGAGAGGATCTTCCTGCTGAGCTGTCTTTGCTGCCGCGGAAGGCAGGTGGCAGGTGGGGCAGGTGGGGCGAGGGGTCAGGTGAGGTCCCTGAGTTTTGCGCCCCCACCCTGGCCAGCTGCCTTCTGGCTTGCAGGTTCTGGAACAATGTTTGCTGACGTCATCTTCCGCCCTCTCTGGTTTCTGTCTCCCTCTGCTCTGAGAGGTGTGTGTGTTGGGGGGTGGGAGGATGTGGGAGGTAAAGCACTTGGAATTTGGCTTTGGAATTCTTCCTCCTTCTGAAAGGGGAGCCGGTGGCTTCTGGAAGGGTCCTCCACAGGATGTCCGCTTGGGGAGGGGGAGGCGGCTGAGGGTGCAGAAGCCCAGGTGCCCTTCCTGCCCTGCTGGGTGGGCCTGAGGCCAGAAGTGCCTGGGTCTCCCCAGGCCTTGCAGCTACTGGAGGCCAAGGCCCTCCAAAGTCACTGCCACGGGAAACCGCCCATCGCCCAAGTCTGCAGGCGCTGGGGCATCTCCTCTCCTCTCACGGGCAAGGGCCCTCGGCTGTCTCCTCAGCCACAGAGCCACTTCCTGGCCTTTACACAGCCATCTCAAAGGCCCAGAGCAGGGGGTCAAGGCCTTGAGTTGCTCCCCCAGTCCAGGCTACGTCAGCAGGGAGCTGGCTCAGAGAGATGCAGGGTCTATGGTGCTGGACCCTCTTTGGGGTGTCTGCCTGCCCCAAATTCTGGCCTCCGTGGGAAGTGCTGGACTGAACAGCGGTGGTGTTCTGAGTCTCTGCCCCCGGTGGAGGAGCAGGGGTGCCCCTGACGCAAAGACAGCCCTGCCCTGAGCCAGGACCTGGGTCAGATCCCTGCCTTGAATCTCGCCTGGGAAGCAGAAGCTGGATCTGCTGGCCCCGGGGGTCGTAGCTGAAGAATGTTCCATGGGAGTCACGAGGGAGCTGCAAACCCAGCGTGGAGGAAGCCGGGAACGAGGGAGCGGAGCGAGGGAGGCGGGGCCCTCACGCTGCTGCCCTTCTCAGCGGCCTGTGTTGGAATCCCAGCTCCCCTCCCCATTCCGGCTCTCCACTAACACACCCTGCAAGGCTGTGGTGATGGCTGTAGTGGTTGGGTCCCTGCCACACACATGGCGGGTGTGGGGGCCTAGATTGAGTTCTGGGATCCTGGCTTCGGCCTGGTCCAGCCCCCAGCGGTGGCAGGCGTTTGGGGAGTGAATCAGTGGATGCGACAGTTGGCTTTCTATCTCCCTGCCTTTCAAATAAATAAATGAATATTAAAAAAAAAAAAGCTAAAAAGAATATGTCATCTACCTTGCTTTCTGAGTTTTGGGGCGCCCCCTAAAATTGCGGGCCGGAGACACACGTCCCACGGGTCTCTCAGGGCCTCCCCCAGTGGACCTGAAACGCAAGGTCCCCACATGGGCAGCAGAGACTTAATTCTCCTGGGTCCCCGGCTGAACACAGCCCGGACGAAGCAGCTGCAGGCCCGGCCACGTTCTGTCCTCCAGGCCGCAGGGGGACACAGGGCCCTAAGTGTCTGCCAGCGCTGCCCCTTCGCCGCCCACTGCCCTGCTCGCTCTTCTGATGGACTCCCTGCTGCCAGCCTCTCCCGCCCGTTGTTCACCACTGCACTTGTCTCATCTCAGTGCCCTGCACGGACAGACCCTCTCCTTGACTAACCTTGAGTCACGCCTCTCTGGGTCCTCCTTGAACACTTTTGAAAGGCAGACACACACACACACACACACACACACACACACACAAAGTGTCGGGGGAGAGAGAATCTTCCATCTGCTGGTTTGCTCCCCAAATGGCTGCCACAGCCAGGGCTGGCCCCGGCTGAAGCCAGGAGCCAGGAACTCTGTCTGGGTCTCCCATGCGGGTGGTAGGGGCCATCCTCCACCGCCTTCTCAGGTACATCAGCAGGGAGCTGCATCAGAAGTGGGGCAGCCAGGAGCCTGGACTCGACTCAGCACTCCAATATGAGCTGCAGGTGTCACAGTGGGGGCTTTAACCGCTGCACACCAGCCCCCGGGTCTCTTTTTGGCTAGGCCTCAACCTGGGCTCTGTCCTTTGGCCATTTAGCCCTGTTGTAGCGAGAGTCCTTCTGGGTCAGTTCAGCAAAATCCCCCCACCCTGGATGTCTGATCAAATCCCTCCTCCCCTGGGGTCGGCGCTGTGGCTCACTTGGTTAATCCTCCACCTGTGGCGCTGGCATCCCATATGGGCACCTGGTTCTAGTCCTGGTTGCTCCTCTTCCAGTCCAGCTCTCTGCTGTGGCCTGGGAAGGCAGTGGAGGATGGGCCAGGTGCTTGGGCCCTGCACCTGCATGGGAGACCAGGAGGAAGCACCTGGCTCCTGGCTTCAGATCAGCACAGTGCTGGCCATAGTGGCCATTTGGGGAGTGAACCAAAGGAAGGAAGACCTTTCTCTCTCTCTCTCTCTCTCTCTCTCTACCTGTCAAAAAAAAAAATCCCTCCTCCCGGACTCTGGCCGCCACCCTGGCTTGCCTGCAGCGAGACTCCGGCCGCGACGGCGCTGCTCGTTTTCTGCTCCTTCCCCCACCCTGCTCCTGGGCTGTAAATCTCCCTCACTTCAGACCTGAACCTCATCCACTCCCCTACTGCAAAACCCCAGTGTATCCGGCGCCCTGAATAACATCTTCCTCATGACCTTCAGCAAGTGACACGAGTAAGTTTTCCTTTAACAGAACAAGTTGCTTTTCTGAGTTGGCCCAGCTTCAGCTCCCGTGCCCTAGTCACCCTGCGCTCCTTGTGCTGGGGGGATGCGCGCCCCCTTCCCTCTGGCTTTGCACATGCAATTCTTTCCCTTGGTTCCCCTTTCTCTACAGGCCAGGGGCCTCCTCCGACCTGTGAGCTCCTGCAGAGCAGTGGGGCCAGCTGTCCCCCTGCCCCACCCCTACTCCCCGTACAGGGCCTGGCCCGGGCTGGGCATTGAATGAATGAATGAATGAATGGTAGGATACCGTTGTAGGGGGGAAAGCTCACCTCTCGCTGCTTTTCTCAAGGTTGGTGGTGGTGACGCCCGTGAAAAAGATGAGCAACAGAAAAGCATGCCAATGTCTACGTTTTCCATGACGTGGGAAATAAATATTCATGAATAAAACGCAGACCTAAAGAAACAAGGAAAACTGTGTGTTGGCACCGAGGGTTGAAGAATGGATGGTCTGTAGGAGGAGGAGGCTTCCACAGGGCAGGGGAAGGATCCCCTGGTGTTAACAGGGTGTTGGGGGGGAGGGGTGTGGAGTTTAGCAAGGTCTGTGTGGTGCAAATCTGCCCCACTGGGTGTAGAGAGTGCCCCACCCCATCTGACCCATTGGAGAGGAGGTAGTGTCAGTTTCGCCCCCTGCAGGGCAGAACAGGGATGGCAGGTGTTTGGGGAGTCAGCGAGGCCCTCCCGCTTCCACTGTGTCCTTGGACTGGGGGGTGGGCAGATGTGTCACCTGCTTGTTTGCCCCTGGAGCATTTGCCGCCCTTGGGGTCTGAGCAGTACCTTGATCCCTGGCCTCACGCGCCTGCCCAGGGGCTCCAGGGGCCCCAGGACCAGAGAGCAGGGGTGAGGAGGCCACTGCCGAGCGCTGGGCTCTTTCAGGGGAGGAAATGAAAACGAAATTGGATTAATTAGTCTTCCTTCAGAACTCTGCTTCTCCGGGGTGCCGAATGTCTGTTTAAACAAACAACAAGAGCGATAGAATCACTTCTGCCTTTTTTTTTTTTTTTTCAACAGAAGGGAAAAAAAAAGTCGCCAAAGATGTTGATTTAAGATGCAGCCTGGGGCTGGGGGGCTGGGGGACTGGTGAAGGCGCCTGTTGTTTGGGGTCGGAGGTCGCAGGAGGGAGCAGCGCGGGGTCAAGCTCTAGGGCCAGAGAGATGGAGAAACCTGGCCCCACGCTTTTCCTCCGCGGACCCCGAGCCTGCTAACGGGAGCCAGCTGAGCGCGCGCGCAGGGGCGCTGCAACCGGCGCAGAGCCCAGCTTCCTCTGAAATTTCCAGGCCTCTTTTTTCCTGTCGGATTCCAGACAGATGAAATTTTCCTGGCCCCGGCCTGCTCCTGGCAGCATCTCCCCTCTGACTCACCATAAATCAGGGCTGGGGGTGAGCGCTGGGATTTTCCTGATTGACAAGCCGCTGCCCTGGTAAATGGGGCTCTGGTTCCTGGGCTAAAAATAGCTCTGGGGTGCTCGCGGGTCCTCCCCAGCCGGAGTCCTGGAGGTACCTGCTTTGTGTTCTGAATATCCCTACTGTCCATGAGGATTACTTTATGGAGAGGGGCTGGGGGCCAGCTGGGGGCAGGGTGGTCGTAAGCTACACCATTGTTCGCATTCCTCAGCGCCTCCATCATCCGCGGAGCCCCCAATGAATTTCCATACAAACACCGGATTTGCAGCCATAACACATGAGGTCACGTTGCTTTGTTAACCCGGGGTGAGGTGGGGGCCCTGGGCCCCTGGGAGGCTGGGGTGTCTGTCCTGCAGCCAGGCTGTTTATTACAGTGGGGTCCCTGCACACTCGCGCTTTCTTTCTTACCTTCCTTCTCTCAGACGATCCGAACGTTCGATTCCTTCTGTCTCCTTCTTTTCCCAGCCCACGTCCCCTCACAGCCGCTCGCCTGCTGACCCCCACTCCCACAGCTCCCTGAAAGCCCCTCACCCTGTGTGCAGATGCAGCTCCATCCACCCAGTCATCTTTCATTTATTTTTTATTTACAGATTTATTTATTTATTTGACAGGCAGAGGTATAGGCAGAGAGAGGAATAGACAGAGAGGTCTTCCATCTGCTGGTTCACTCTCTAAATGGCTGCAAAAGCTGGGGCCAGGAACCTGGAACTCCACCCAGGTCTCCCACGTGGGTGCAGGGGCCCCAAGCACTTGGGTCATCTTCTGCTGCTTTCCCAGGAGCATTAGCAGGGAGCAGGATCAGAAGTGGAGCAGCCGGGACTCGAACCCAGGCTCATACGGGGTGTTGGCATTGCAGGCAGAGGCTTTACCCGCTGTGCCACAGCACTGGCCCCTATTTACTTATTTTTAGAAAGATGTATTTATTTACTGGAAGGGCAGGGTGTCAGTTGCCCACTGGGGTCTGTTGATGGAATGAGCTGTGGCCCAGAGCCCACTTGCTGGTTGCAGAGCTCAGCGGAGTAGAGGGCAGCTGCTGTGTTGCACAGGGGGTGCTGGGCAGGGAGCTTGTAGGGTCGTGAGTGGGGTCACCCCAGTCAAGGTGAACGAGTGAACGAGTGTACACCCCTACCACGCCTCCACGTGGGTCTCAGCCAGCCAGAAACAGGACGGTTGCCGGCCCAGCTGCCAGCCAGGGACGCCAGAGGGAAGAACAGGGAGTCAGGGTTTCGACTGATTTTCTCCCTCTGGGACCTGTGAGGGCTGAAGGAGGAAAGGCTACGGATGCTGAGCGGGGTGGCTCAGGCAGGATGCCACCGTCAGACAGACCTCCCTGCTGCAAACAGCAGATTCCAGCCTGCCCTTTGGCTTAATAAGGAATCAGCCCCCGTTTTAACCCTTACAAAAAGTGGCCTGGTGTTAACCAATCCGCTTTCTTCCTTGTTCTGTTTCCTTTTTCCCACCTCACAAACCCGCTGTTCCAAGAGGGCATTTGGGGCCGTGGTTAGGATGCCACCTGAACACCTGCGTCCCTGTTTTTTTTTTTCCCCAAGATTTATTCATTTATTTGAAAGTCAGAGTTACACAGAGAGAAAAGCAGAAGCAGAGAGAGAGAGAGAGAGAGAGAGAGAGAGAGAGAGAACCATCAACTGGTTCACTTCTCAATTGGCCACAACGACCAGAGCTCCAATGCCGAAGCCAGGAGCCAGGAGCTTCTTCCAGGTCTCCCATGTGGGTGCAGGGGCCCAAGGACTTGGGCCATCTTCTACTGCTTTCCCAGGCCATAGCAGAGAGCTGGATCAGAAGCGGAGCAGCCAGGTCTCAAACTAGTGCCCATATGGGATGCCAGCACTGCAGGCAGTGGCTCCACTCCAGCCTCTCTGCTGAGCCGCCCGCCTGACCTGCCCAGGTGTAATCTCTCTACTCAACCAAGTATCCTCACTCTCCCCCAGTCTGAGCGACTGGGCGCTCTCTCTCAGATTCTGTCTGGAGAGATGCCCATCTGTTTTTTTTGACAGGCAGAGTTAGACAGTGAGAGAGACAGAGAGAAAGGTCTTCCTTCCATTGGTTCACTCCCCAAATGGCTGCTACAGCCGGTGCACTGTGCCAATCCAAAGCCAGGAGCCAGGTGCTTCCTCCTGGTCTCCCATGGGGTGCAGGGCCCAAGGACTCAGGCCATCCTCCACTGCACTCCCGGGCCACAGCAGAGAGCTGGCCTGGAAGAGGGGCAACCTGGACAGAATCCGGCACCCCGACTGGGACTAGAACCCGGTGTGCTGGCGCCGCAAGGTGGAGGATTAGCCTATTGAGCCACGGCGCCAGCCCTGAATTCTTTCTTGCATGAAGACAAGAACCCTTGCTTCTCCGGTAACACAAGCACTTGGTTCATCCTCCGCTGCTTTCCCAGGCCATCAGCAGGGAGCTGGATGGGAAGTGGAGCAGCTGGGACTGGACCTGGACAGCCACAGAACTGGTCCATATCCTACTTCCCCTTACACACGTGCAAATGCCTTTCCTATGGTTTCCTTGACCGTTTTTTTTTTAAGATTATTTATTTATTTGAAAGTCAGAATTACACAGAGAGAGAAGGAGAGGCAGAGAGAGAGAGGTCCTCCGTCTGCTGGTTCCCTTCCATCTGCTGGTTCCTTCCCCAGATGGCCGTCCACAACAGCTGGAGCTATGCCAGTCCAAAGCCAGGAGCCAGGAGCTTTTTCTGGTATCCCACGTGGGCACAGGGGCCCAAGCACTTTGGCCATCTTCTACTGCTTTCCTAGGCCATAGCAGAGAGCTAGATAGGAAGTGGAGCAGCTGGGACTCGAACCGGTGCCATACGGGATGTTGGCACTGCAGGTGGTGGCTTTACCCGCTATGCCACAGCACCAGCTCCCATCGACGATTCATTTCTTTCGAACTTGCCGTCTCCCTGCCCAGCGCTCCCCTCAGGCCTTCTTTGCTGGTGGGCATCCAGCTGTCCGCGGCCACCTCTGAGCGGTGCGGAGGCTCCTCTGCTCCTCTGGGCTCTCAGGCTTTGATTCTCACACCAGACGCCCCATGGGGCGTCTCGTTCATTCCCTCACCACTGTTCTCCGGCCCGCAGCGCTGGGCCTGGTGCAGAGCTCCGTGGAGCCTGGCTCTGTGGGTGCTCCCTTAGGGCGGGGCTCGTTGGCGTGCACCTGCTCCTCTCTCGGGGACTACACTGCTGAGGGAATGGGTTGGGGCATCGCTCAGCCTTTAACTGCCAGAGCTGCTGGCTCAGCAAGGGGTCTCCCCCTGCAATCCTGGGGTGTCCCTAGTCAGCCGCGTTCTCTGCACAAAGGGACAACAGGCTGAGACTCCACAGTCCGTGAGAGGGGCTGGTCTGCTTCTTGCCACCCGTGGCAATTTGTTTGTTATCACTGTGCCTTGCTTTCTTCTGTAAAGTGGGTACAATAGCCTTCCCTACTGAGGCTGTGGCGAGGACTGAAAAGGGCCACGGGTCCCAGGCTTCAGGGCGGGGCTTGCTCGGGGCTGCCTCCCTCCGCCACCAGCTGCAGGGACTTGGAGCTTTGTGTCCTTGAGGCCTGGAAGTGGTCACACCTGGTGCTCCCTCTTGGTTTTCCCTCCAGTAACCCGGGCGGGGGATGGGGGAGGAGGGGTCGGTCAGGTCTGGAAGGAAGCTCTTTCACCCAGGCTGATTTCAGCTGGAAAACCAGACCTCAGACAGGAGAGAGGAAAAATTATTAAAGGATTAAATCCAGAATAATCCTATAAGCCCCAGGAGGCTCAGAAAGCAATAAGCCACAGCCCTAAAATCTGATCTGTGGAAGTCTCGGGGCTGAATCGGCCTGGAAGGCAGGGAGCAGGTTGCCAGCGTGCATGTGGTTAGATCTTTGCTAAAATAAGCGCTCATTTGGGCCCCTCGGACAGCCGCTCTTTCCTCCTCTTGTCATGGTTTTTAATAACAATGAGCGAGCTGCAGGAATGGCGGAACTTTTGTTAAGGTTCCATAAAAATAAAAATTTAATGAAAATACACAAGTTGTGAAATTCCATCCTTGTAAAACGAGACATCTTGGGACTCTGCCCTGAGCAGAGTCCTCCCCGGGGCCCTGGGTTCACACTGCGCCCCCCCCCCCCCCCCCCGGGTCCAGATGGAGAAGACATGGCCTCAGCCCACGCCGTCAGCTGAGCCAGAGGCATTTGCCAGCTCCTCCTGGGAACTCTCACTGGGGTCAAGGAGCTCTCCGAGGCCTGCCCAGAAGGGCCGGGAGGGTCACAGGGTCGGGGGCGGCAGGGGCTGAGCACCCTGGGTTTTTGGGTGCCTTTTTACAGGGCGAGGCAAGGGCACAGACCTGGCCACTGAGGCCCCCAGTCTTTCATTCTGGTTACAAAGCTGGGTAACACAGCAACTCGCTTCCCGAGGGCCTCAGTTTCCCCGTCTGTAAAATGAGCTGATTCAGCTGGATCACGGGTTTTCCAAAGTGTGTGAGGAAGAGCCTTCACTCACAGTGTTTCCTTCACCCACCCCTGTTGCAGGGCGGGGGGGGGGGGCTCTTTTTTTTTTTAAATATTTTTAAAGATTTCTTTATTTGAAAGGCAGAGTTAGAGAGATGGAGAGACACAGAGAGAGAGTCTTCCATCCGCTGGTTCATTCCCCAAATGGCCACAATGGCTGGGGCTGGGGCTGGGCCAAGCCAAAGCCAGGAGCCAGGAGCTTCTTCGAGGTCTCCTATGCAGGTGCAGGGCCCCAAGGACTTGGGCCATCTTCTACTGCTTTCCTAGGCCATAACAGAGAGCTGGATCAGAAGTGGAGCAGCCAGAACTTGAACTGGCGCCCATATGGGATGCCAATGCTGCAGGTAGTGGCTTCACCTGCTGTACCACTGTGCCCCTCCTGGCCTGCTGCCTTGGAAGATCAAGGCTCCCCTCCTCCTGCTGTCTTCCCCACTTCCTGCCTCACAGATGGGGTTTTCCTGTAAGACTTCACTTGAACAAAGTACACTGAGGATAAAAATGCTGGAAAACCTCTGAGGCCCCTTCTGGCTGGAACAGCCTGCAACCCGTCCTTCCGTGTCTGGCTGTGGCTTCGCGCCAGCCGCTGGCCTCTTGCTCTAGTGCCCCAGAGCCTGTCCTCTCCCTACTCCCATCTCTTGTATTATTTTAAAAACTTTTTAAATTTTATTTTCATTTCATTTGAAAGAGGGCAGGGAGAATCTTCCATCTGCTGGCTCATGCCCCCAATGCCTGTGAGAGCCAGGAGCCCAGAACTCCAACTGGGTCTCCCAGGTGAGTGACGGGCAGCCAACCACTTGAGCCAGCATCTGCCGCCTAGCAGGGTGCGCATTAGCAGGAAGCTGGATCAGAAGCGGAATAACTGGGACTCGAACCAGGCACACCCTCCCCTTTCTTTTATTCTGTCTTGCTTTCTGAGTCCTGGAAGTCTTTGAGAATCTGATGGAAGTTACAAGTCCTGTCCCTGGAAAAATGCAGAGAGGAAAGAACCCTACGCTCTGCGAGAGCTCGCTATTTCAGCCTTGGATCTCCCCTGGCAAGAAGCTGCCGTGGTGGGGCTGTGGGCCCTGGGGCCAGGACGGAGATGAAGGGGGAACCGAGGCCCGAGCACATGGCTGTGCACACAAATGGGGCCCCCTTTGTGGACCGTGCGCTTCCCTGTGGGGATGGCCCTTGCTCTGCTCCAGGCTCCCCCAGGCTCCCCCACACCAACAAAGGGTGCAGACTCGGCAGAAGGTCTGAGGGCCAAGAAGACAGAGTAGATGAACCCCGCCCCCCATTTGATGGACTCTTAATTGAAATTGCTGGAGAAAGCAAGCAGGAAACTGGGTGTGTCTGGCTCACCTAACAGGAGCTGCCAGTGGAGCGGGCGTGGCCAACTGTGTCCCACAATGCAGTGGGGCACATGGCAGCCTTCACCGTGGCTCACATGGGCCCCAGGCCTCAAAGAACACCTCTCTTTTAAAAAAGTTTTAAAAGCCTTTATTTATTTTTATCTATTCGAAAGGCAGAGAGTCAGAGACAGTGCAGAGAGGTCTTCCATCGGCTGGTTCACTCCCCAAATGCCTGCAACAGCCTGGAGTGCAGAAGCTCCATCCGGGCCTCCTGTGTGGGTAGCAGGGACCCAAGCGCTGGAGTCATGAGCTTGGGCCTCCCAGGGTGCGTGTTAGCAGGAAGGTGGCCCGGAGAGCAGAGCCGGGACTCCACTTTGGATCGGGCGTCACAGGCGGTCCCGCCCCCTGCCCCCATCTCACACAGCTCAGCTTCTTTCTGTCTTGGCTTCATCCTCTCGCCCTGCAGACGGCCTCAGCAGCCCCAGGCCCCCCTCACATCAGCTCAGTAACGCCCGTCTCCAGGGAATGCGGGACCACATTTGTACTGGGCTGGCCTGGGTCAGGCGCTCACTCTGTGGCTGGATACTGCGGGGTGTGGCATATGGCGATGCTTCCGGAAATGTGAAGTTGAAGGAAGGCAGTACTCTTGTAGGTGGTGAAAGGGACACTGGGCAGATAGCAACACACACACACGCATGCACACACACATGCATGCACACACA
This sequence comes from Oryctolagus cuniculus, assembly GCF_964237555.1. Lineage (NCBI taxonomy): Eukaryota > Metazoa > Chordata > Mammalia > Lagomorpha > Leporidae > Oryctolagus > Oryctolagus cuniculus. The sequence goes on along the minus strand of NC_091448.1, from coordinate 19,503,221 downwards.
CCACTAACACGGTGAATGTCAGCTCTGTCTTGCTGGTCCTTGAGCATTTAGGCAAGTCAGCAATGTGCTGGTGAAGGAGGAATACTTTTTTTTAAGACTCATTTATTTACTTATTTGACAGGGAGAGCAACAGAGAGGGGAGAGAGAGAGGAGTGAGGAGAGAGATCGTCCATCCACTAGTTACTCCCCAGATGACTCCACAATGACTGGGGCTGGGCCACACTGAAGCCAGGTGTCCAGAGCTCCGTCTGGGTCTCCCACATGGGAGGCAGGCGCTCAAGCACCTGGGACGTCTTCTTCTGCCTTTCCAGGCATATTAACAGGGAACTGGATCAGAAGTGGAGCAACTGGGACTCGAACCAGCGCTGTAATACAGGAGATTGGCGTTGCCAGGCCCCCTGTCATTTGTGTTGACGTCACGGAGAGGAGCTGATTTCTATCTGGGTCAGCTTAGAGCAGACCACGGTTAGTGCTTGCAGGATGATGAAATGACCCACAAGCTGCATTGTCAGTAAAAACCAAGAGTCATTAGCCAGGGCCCAGAATCCCCGGGAAGGAGGGGTGCGTATGGGATGGGGTAGGGCTGGTTTCATTCAAACCCAAAGGAGCAGTGTCTTAGCTGGAAGTCTGGGGACTCAGTGGGAACCCCCACACAGGGTCCCGCGTGCTTCTCTGGTTCACTTTCCCCCCTACTCTGTCTCTGCTTCATGTACTTCCTCGCACATAGCAGGTGCTCCGCTCCGAGATGTGAGGCGTACACCCCTGGGAAGTTTCGGCAGGCCTGGACCACTGCTCCTCTCTCTTGGGATGAGGCAGCAGCAGCCCCAAGAGAATAAAAATTCCCGCTGGCCCCCTCCCCCGCCACAGCCTAGGACCTGTCCATGCTGGTGATGTCATCTCTGGCATGCTGGCTGGTTAGCACGAGCAGCTGTGGGTCACCGACTGCAGGCTGCTCCCAGCAGCAGCACTGTCGCGTATTGGCTGCTGTGGGATTGACCGCTACCTGCTTTTCTTGGGTCTGGCAACTGCAGAGAGGGTGGGAGAAAGGAGTTTGAATTTTTCCCAAGGAAATAATTCAACAGGAGAAAAAGCACTGCAGGCAGGCGGGTGTCTGGTGGCAGGGAAAGGGCCCTGCTCAGCAAGCATCTCGAAGTCCAAGAGAGCAACCAACATTTGCCCTGCATTTCCCATGATGCCACCTGCCCCTCTCCACGAGCCCACGTGCTGGGTAGACACTCACCTGGAGTTCATATACATGAGAGGCAGGGCTAGGCTTCCAGCTGGAGCTATTTATTTATTCACTTATTTATTTTAAAAAAGACAACTGCTTTTATTTTATTTATTTGTCTTTTCATTTTATTAGAAAGGCAGTGATGGAAAGAAAGAGAGAGATCTTCTATCCTTTCCAAGCCAGGGCTGGGCCACACACAAACCAGGAGCCCAGAACTCAACCTGGGCTCCTACCTGGGTGGCAGGGTCCCAAGTACATTGGCTGTCACCTGCTGCCTCCCAGGACTTACACTAGCAGGGCGCTGGAATTGGAAGTGCAGCCAGGACTCGAACCCAGTGCTCCAGTGTGGGATGCAGATCTTCCAGGTGGCATTGTAACTGCTATCCCCAATGCCAGCCCCACCTGAGTGTGTTAGAGAGAGGGAGACAGAGAGAGAGGGAGAGAGGGAGAGAGGGAGAGAGAGGGGGAGAGAGAGAGAGAGAGGGAGAGAGAGGGAGAGAGAGATTGAGAGATTGTTTATCTTTTGGTTTACTCCCAAATGTCCACAATCACTGGAGCTGGGTCAAGATGAAGCCAGGAGCCGGGAACTCCATCTGGGTCTCCCACGTGAGTGGCAGGGGCTCCGACACTGGGCTGCCTCTGCTGCCTTCCCAGGTGCGTTAACAAGGAGCTGGATCAGAAGCAAGGCAGCTAAGACTCAAGCTAACGCTCTGATATGAGATTCCAGCACCACAACAGGTAGCTTAACGTTCTGTGCCAGCACGCCGTCGGCTCTTGGCCATCCTGAACGCCAAACTACACCCGTGACAATAGTCCCTCCACACAGTTTTTATTTATTTTAAAGATTTATTTATTTGGGGGCAGGCATTGTGGCATAGCGGGTGAAGCTGCTGCCGTGAGGCCGGCATCCCGTACAGGTGTCAGTTCGTGTCCCGGCTGCTCCACTTCATATCCAGCTCCCTGCTAGTGGCCTGAGAAAAGCAGCAGGAGATGGCCCAAGTACTTGGGCCCCAGCCACCCAAGTGGAAGAACCAGAAGAAGCTCCTGGCTCCTGACTTTGGCCTGGCTGAAGCTGGTTCACTGGTCCACTGTCCACTCCCCAAATAGCCAGAACACCCAGGTCTGGGTCAGGAAGAAGCCAGGAGCCAGGAGCTCCATTCGGGTCTGCCACCTGGATGGCAGGGGCCCAAGTGTTTGGGCCACCATCTGCTTCCTCCCAGGCGCACTAGGAAGCCGGATTGGAAGTGGAGGAGCCAGGACTTGAACCAGGACTCTGATTGGTGATGCAATCATCCCAAGCAATGCCGTAACTGCTGCGTTGACTGCACACCCAACCTTGAGGTTTCCACAGCCCTAGCACCTGGGTCAGTGCCGCGCATGTGACGGGGTCTCGTAAATGGCTGTTGACCGCGTGAGTTAAACTGGAGAAGGCTTGAAGGAAGGCTGGGGGCAGCGCCAGGGGCCAGCAGAGCCCCACTGCCTCCACTGTGGTGCCCCACGGCCACCTGGGAACCCTGTCTCCCAGCACAGCATTTGTGCATTCCCCCGCTCATCTGTCTGTGGGTCCCAGGCTCTGCTGGGGCTCGGGTGCCCACACATTTCTTCAGTTTCTTGGGCAAGGTGCTATTGGGGCAGATTGAATGGCAGGAGCAGAAACATATGGTGTCCCTGCAGGCTGAGGCACAGAGCCGGCAGCTGTCACTTCTGCTTACATCCCATTGGCCAAATCGGTCACATGACCATGCCCAAGGTTACCGCGGTGGGGAAGTGTTTGCCACTCACTCTGCTGCCAAAAGGTCACAGGTGAGAGCAAAGGTCAAGACAGAGCCCAGGGCTGCGTTTACTCCTCCAAGGAGCATCCCACGGAATGGCCCCAGGTGCTGCTTGTGGTCTTGATAGCACTTTTCTCCAGGGTTTGTGGCCGAAAGGGACGATCACCCCCATCCCCTTCCCCTTTCCTTCTTTTCCAATATAGAACACCCAGCTCTTAGTCGGGCACACGATGCCAACTTGGAGACACATTTCTCAATCTTCTTTTTTTTTCTGTTTTTAAAGATGCGTTTGTTTGAAAGGCTTTAAAGATGTGTTTGTTTGAAAGGCAGAGCAGAGAGAGAGAGAGAGAGAGAGAGAGAGATTTTCCATCTGTTGGTTTACTCCCCAAGTGGCCACAACAGCCAGGGCTGGGCCAGGCGGGAGCCAGCAGCCTGGAACTCCATCTGGGTCTCCCACACGGCTGATCGGAAGATTCAAGCACTTGGACCGTCCTCCGCTGCCTCCCCAGGCACACGAACAGGGAGCTGGATCTGAAGCGGAGCAGCCGAGACTCGAACCTCACTCTGATTTGGGGTGCCGGTGTTCCAAGCGGTGACTTAACCCACTGCACCACAATGCCAGTCCTTCGGAGCCTTCTTTCCAGCTGCATATGAAGAGACCAGGTTGGTTTTCCTCTTCTGTGGCAGCCCAAGAACTAAGCACCTGCCGTTCACACGGTGGCTCCGGGTGCTGGTTCACGTGATGTCAGGCGACTACACTTGCCCAAGGAGACGATGTAGGCACCTCCTGACGACTGCTGTGTGTCCTCCTTGCCTTGGGCTGGATGTGGGTGCAGTGGGTGTGAGGTGGCCTTGACCTTGAAGACAAGGACAGTGCTGTAGTGGCTGCAGAGCCGCAGGATGGAGGGAGGCTGTGCCACACAGGCCTCGGGGTTTGCACGGGGCGCCTGCTTCACTCTGGTCTGTGAGAGGAGGAGAGCAGAAGCCTTTCCTGAGCTAAATCTCCTGGCGCCTCAGCCGTGGTGCACCTGTGGGAGGCCACTCCTGCTACGCCCACTTAATCTGCACACTGGCCCCCGAAGGGCTCTGTCCACCCTGTATCCCTTACTTCCCAAACCGAGAACCTAAATCCCTTTTCTCCATTTTCTTTTTTTTTTAAGCATAAGTGAAATAGAATGGGTGAAAAAACACATGAGCTAAAAGAGCCATCAAAAGAGAAGTAAAATGCGAGATGAAGTCTAAACCGACCACGTCTGCCTCCCTCACCCCACAGGGTGCGAGCAGGGCAGTCTGATTACGATTTTTGCTTGAGGGGGCCATGAAATTTAAAGCAAAAATTGCAACAAGTGGCAGAATGAAACATGCATGACTTATATGCTGGTAGCACATGAACCCCTGCGTTGACACAGAGATGAAGGGGTTTGGCTTGGCTGTGGCACAGTGGGTTAAGCCACAGAGTGCAATACCAGCATCCCATATGAGTACCAGTTCAAGTCCCCAGTGCTCCACTTCCAATCCAGTTCCCTGCTAATGTGCCTGGGAAAACAGTAGAAGATGGCCCAAGTGCTTGGGCCCCTGGCATTCACATGGGAGACCTGGAAGAAGCTCCTGGCTCCTGGCTTTGGCCTGGTCCAGCCCTGGCTGTTGCAGCCATTTGGGGAGTGAACCAGAGGATGGAAGACCTCTCTCTCTCTCTCCCCCCACTCCCCGTAACTCTGCATTTCAAATAAATGAATAGATCTTTAAAAGGGGGGGGGGGTTGGCTCTTCCCTAGGAAGTTTCCAGAAGGCCTGCTGTTACCAACACGCCCCTCGTGATTCATAGGTGGAAAATCAAAGCTGGTCTGAGGGTGTGTTTCGGGACCTTGGCAGCCAAGATGCCACTTAGAGCTCCGTGTCCTCCCTTGGGTGACTCACTCTGCGGACTCTGCACCTTTCCCCCTCCCCAGAGAGAATTTCCAGCTGGTACAACACGTGGCTGCTTCCTGGAGCGCCTCGCTCCCCAGCCCCCAGGCTGCTTCTCTCCAACCCGTGGTGTCTTATTGCCCAGCTCCTCGGACCTGGACTCCTGGTCTTGCTGCTGCTTTCTTGCCCTCAACCAGAAAAGTCCCCCAAGCTCCTGGAACCCTTCTTCATCATCGTGGGATTGGTTCAGAGTCCCTGGTGCCATCTCCGAGGCCACTGCCAGGAACTCGGTAATGAACCCAACCAGTAACCCCTGACCCCATGTTTCCCAGAGTTCTGTAGGCATTTGACACTTGTAAACCCCGAAGTCTCACAAATTCTTAATTACACAGTATCTTTTGCTTCCAAGGAAGGAAGGAAGGACACACTAAATGAGCATCTACTATGTGCCAGCTTTTCCCGTTTGCATCCCCATCTAGCTGCAAGATCAGATGGTAAGAAGTGAGACAGCCAACAACTGATGGGGCTGGGATTTGAACCCAGGTCTGACAGACTCCCAGCCTGGGGTCTTTTCCTCCTGCAGCCTCCAGACAAGAGCACACACAGATGCTCTGAGGCCCGGCGGAGGCACATTTGTTCAGAGATGCAAGACGACAGAAGGTCAAATGGGAGTGGGCTCAGATGGGAGAGGACCGAGGTGGAGGAGGAGGGTCCCAGGGGTCTGCCTTCACAAGGGCTTTGGGGTGCAGGCAGGCGCTTTCTTCCATCCTGAGTCCTGCTGGAAGCACCTCCCATCCCCCCTGCTATGAGCTCACCACGAGTTGGCACTGACTGCCTCTCGTCTTGGCCTGGACTGGGACACACAACATCTCTGCAGCAGGGATAAAGCAATAACAGGAATCTCATTTTTCTCTTTAAAATAATACCTCTCTGTTCTGCCAGCTAGCGGGCGGCTGCTCCCGCCCGCAGCCCTCTGGGAAGCCTGTTCCCAGCCCAGTAGCACTGGTCTGACACTGGCTTCCCGGAGCCCCCAGCGGCCAGCGCAGCCCACAGGTGACCTTGGGCTCCTGGCTGCAGACCCCCTGATGCCCTTCTCAGCCCTGGAAGGTCGCTCACCTCCACGTCCCCATCCCAGGCTCTCTGGGGCAAAGGGACACTGTCCTCACCCAGCCCCAAGCCCCCTGGCCTGCAGCTTCTGTAGACTCTCTCCAGGACACGAGCGATCTCCCACAAGGAAAAGATCACTGGAAAAGCCATCTTGAACAGGAAGAATTTAATTAATCCATTTTTTTTTTGGAAACAGGCTTTCCCCTTTTTTTAAGAAAAGAAAAAAAAAAGAGTCCTCATTTACCTAAAGGTCTGAGTGCCTGGAGCCTCTTCCCTGTGTGCACATTTCCTGTTCCTGGCTCAGGGATGGAAGGGCTCAGAGAATTCGGAGGATATTAAACAGATTCGTAGCGGCCCCGGCAGTATAAACACGTCTCAAGTGCAGACAGGAATGCCGCAAGCTCCTATTTGGTTTAATGTAAAACATGCACCAGTTGTGTCTGTGCTCCCATTTTACAAATAAACAAGGTGGGGAGATGGACTCAGACAGCGTCCCCCGGGAGCCAGGTGCCTCCGTTCATGGCAATTTGGAGGGCTTCTCCTGCCCACAAACAATTCGGAAAAGAACACTTAATGTAGGCCTGCAGATCCGGGCCAAAAGGCAGAGCCAATGGGAGATGCCCAGCTGCAGGGCCCGTGGTCGGGGGCCGCTCAGGGGCTGCTACCAACAGAATGGGTCCAGACAGCAGCATGTCCACAGGAGGTTGCAAGAGAGGCCTGGGTTCAAATTCTGCTTCTGATGCAACTCCCGACAGTCTGTGCAATCCCAGGCAACTGACTCCAGCCTCCAGCTCCTGCTGGACTTGCCCACCTGTGAGACAGGGTGACAATCCCAGACATGAGTGTGTCACCACACTGTCCCAGGCCTCCAGGAGACGAGTGGGTCCATGCCATGGGGTAAGCTGACAGCTCTCGGGACAGGCCGCTTTCCCACTTCAGTTCAAAATCAGCATTTCCTACCACCGATTCTTTCAAATCCAGAGTGGAGGGACTGTGTCCACATCTGGAAGTGTGAACACGGCAAGGCAGGATGACTAGCCTCACCCCCTCCCCGGCAGTTTGCAGCGGGGGGCATCAGCCAAACCAGTGGGCTGGAGGGCCGACCGGTGGGGCGGGCAGAACGGCCACCAGCGGCTCCTGCAGTGCCATCACCCACAGCTGCCGGCGGGTGGGGAGGCGTGGGTGCTGCAGCCAGTGGGCCTGGGTCTTGCTGTCGGACACAGGGTGGGATTCCTGGGCCTTCTACCTCACAGACTCCTTGGCTGCCACATGGGGGATGCGGGCAGGCCCTCCCAGGGGGCTCGGAGGGGCTTTGGAGGGCACCAGGCCCCAGCAAGTGCTCTGGGAGACCAGGGGCTCGGAGGCCTGGGTTAGCAGGTCAGTGATCTCGGGAACGGACATGTGCCCCTTGTAGTTCAAAAATGGCCTTTCCTACCCTGCTTCTTTCCAGTCCGAGTGAGGGGCACTGTGCCCCTGCTGGTGCTGGAACTCGGGGCGCCGACAGCCAAAGATTCCCAGAGAATAAACAAAGTTCTCAGGTGAGGAAGCTGAGGCTCGTAGATAGCACATGGCTGGCTGAAAGTCACTCAAGTTCAAGGTGCATTCGAGCCAGGTGCGGTGGTCATGGTCAGCCCCTGCTGATCCCTGCTCTCTGCTCCACGCATGGCGCCAAGCACAGCTTGTGGCTTCTGTAGTTAAATCCTTGCCACTACTCTGACAGGAAAACACCCCACCCTATTGTATAGCGGAGGGCACTGAGCCTCAGGGAGGGCTCGGCCGTTGGTAGCTGGGGGTCGACCGCGTTCTTCCCCCTCCGAATGCTCACCATGCCTTTGGCCAGGCCCAGGCACCAGTCCTTTTTGCATGGCTCCCCATGCCCTCGCCAGGGTCTGGGGGGCGCAGTCACCCGGGGAAGGGGGCACAGGACGGGGTGGCTTTGAGCTCAGCCGTGGGCCTGGAGCTCGTGTCCAGGGGACGGCACTGGTGTCTTGTGCAGAACTGCAGTTTTCCCAGGGTGTGGTGAGGGCTTGGGACATCTTCCCCAGGATTTTGACCGAGCCTTTGTCTTGGGCTCTAAGGAGTCTGTGTTCAGATAATAAAGAGCAGGTCCCTAAGCCTTCCAGAGATGCGGGAAGGGAGACAGTCGGCTGCTCCCTGGACGGAAGAGGACTTGGACGCTGCCCGAGGGTTCTGGCAGCCTGTCTCATCCACCCCCACAGACGGCCCCTCTCCTGCTTCTCGGACCCGGTGCTGTGTACGTTACCCGGCGCACTGCCTACGGAAAACAGAAGCCAGAGGAGCAGACGATGAGAGAGAAGGAGAGCCAGGAGGACAGGTCCAGCAATGCCTCCCGCTCCCCGTCACTTCCTAGGGGAGAGCTGAGCCCGCCGGGCAGGGGGTGCCTCCCGGGCCCTGGACCCGCTCCTCCCGCTGGTGTGGGGGTGCCCCTGCCCTGCGCCAGCAGCCCTTCTGCATTGTGTGGCCATCTTCTGCTCCATAGCCCTGTGTCCTCCTCCTGGGTCAGCATGGGCTTCTGCCAGAATCCAGCCTACCCAGGTGCACCCCGCTGTGTGACCTGTGGGCCCAGCTGCGCGTTTTCATGTGTGTGTGAGACGTGAGGGTTGGGGACCCTCACGCACCTGTAGGAAGCTCTGACTAGATAGGATGGAGCTGGTGGGAGGAAAGGAAAAGGGGTGGGGCCAAGGCCAGGGTCTGGCTTCTCCGAATGCCGTGGTGTCCATGACTAACTCCGAGGATTCGAGGAACTCCAGACTCAGACCTGGCTAAGTAGGCTGAGCCTCTGCCTGCGGCACCAGCATCCCACCTGGGCGCTGGTTTGAGTCCTGGCTGCTCCTCTTCTGATCCAGCTCTCTGCTATGGCCTAGGAAAGCAGTGGAAGAGGGCCCAAGTTATTGGGCCCCTGCACCACATGGGAGATCTGGAAGAAGCTCCTGGCTCCTGGTTTTGGATCGGCGCAGCTCCAGCCACTTCAGTCATTTGGGGAGTGAACCAGCAGATGGAAGATCTCTATCTGTCCCCCCACCTCTCTATATATAATTCTGACTTTCAAATAAATAAATAAATCTTTTATTAAAAAAAAAAAAAACCCTCCCCCTCCAGGCTGTTGTGAGAACACTTGTCAGAGTGAGTGGAAGCCGATTGTCTACTTGGAAGGATTCAGACCTCAGGGGCTGGGCTGCCCTCTGCACCCTCGTCCTGAGCCTGCAGCTATGGGGTGTGGCCAGGTTTTCGGACCCCTTTCTCTTGTCCCCCAGACACAATCTCGGTGGGTGGCCACTGTGACCCCTGAGCAGGGTAGAACGGTCCTCACTGCAAGCCGAAGCCTGAGGCTCAGGGCAGTGAAGACGCTGGCCCGAGTGTGCACAGCTGGGCAGTGGCAGCACCCGGATGTGGAGCGGAACCCTCCAGCCCCCCAGCTGGCCCTTGCTGGCCTCCTGGCCCCCTTCCTGCCCTGGGGCCCCTTCCTCTTCCCTCTCAGTGGGTGCCAGGGAGGAGTGGGCAGCCAGGCAGACGGGGACACACTCAGGCTGGGTCGGAGCATGTCAGCGGAGGGGGCTCTGCCCCTTAGAAGAAGGAAAAGCGAGAGCCGTGTTGCTCGCTGGAGAGGAGGTTCCTGACGATTCGGGTTTCAAAACCCTGACCTCCTCAGGGCCCCCCTCCCAGGGCTCCCCTCGCCCAAGACACAGAGTTTTCCATTGTAGAGTGGGGAAGAAATGCGGCTCTAATCCCCTCCGTTCCATGATTTCATCTCCTCCTCGCTCTTCCCGGGGGACTGCAGGCAGCAGTTGGAGGAGGGAAGCCGGCACAGGGAGGGGAGCTGAGGCCGGCCTTCTGTGGGCTGGAGGGTCATCCGGGCTTTGGGCGGGAGTGGGAGCAGATGGATGGGACAGGCCATCCCCCTCTCCAGCAGCCAACAGAGCTGGAAAGCTGGGAAATTCCAGGAGGCCTCCCGTCCCCCTCTCTGGCCCCCACGCCACTGCTGTCACCTCTGTCCCCAGTGACCCATCGCCTACACTTGGTGCCGCCCCAGTGTGGCCGCATCATTTCTCACTGGAGTGTGCAGCCAGCTGCCCAAGCGGCCTCCCGGACCCCAGGGCTGCCTGTCTTGGGTCCTCAATTCAGCTACCCAAGTGAGCCACCAGGTCGCCCTCAGGGCTCCATAGCACCTGCGGGATGGAAGCCGGGCTCCAGTGCGGTGCCCAAGGCCCTCCTCGTCCTCCGCCTGCTCCCTGCTTTCTCTCCAACAGTCTCTGCCATGTGCTCGTGGTGTGTGCTGCAGCAGCCCTGACTTCTTGTGGTGTTGTGCTGGCCTCTGCAGTGTGGCCTCTGTGCTTCAGACACGCGCACACACACACACATGCACACACACATATGTACACACACATGCGCACACACACATATACGCACACACACATGCGCACACACACTCTCTGATGGATGACCCCTTCTCTCTGGGGTCCTGTAGTCCCCTGTGCCAGTGTTGTCAGATGGCTGGGTCCAGGTTCTAGTCTCTGATGAAAAAAAGAATTTGAGGAAGGCCAGCGCCACAGCTCAGTAGGCTAATCCTCTGCCTGTGGCGCTGGCATACCGGGTTCTAGTCCCCGTCGGGGTGCCGGATTCTGTCCTGGTTGCTCCTCTTCCTGTCCAGCTCTCTGCTGTGGCCTGGGGGTGCAGTGGAGGATGGCCCAAGTCCTTGGGCCTTGCACCCACATGGGAGACCAGGAGAAGCACCTGGCTCCTGGCTTCGGATCTGCACCAGCCACAGCGGTCATTGGAGGGTGAACCAACAGAAAAGGAAGACCTTTCTCTCTGTCTCTCTCTCTCTCACTGTCCACTCTGCCTGTCAAAAAAAAAAAAAAAGAATTCAAGGGTGAGATGCAGGCAAAGGTTAGCTGAGATGGGGGGTAGGGGTGTGGCTCAGTGGATTAAGCTGCCCCTTGGGATACCTGCATCCCCTGTGACTACTTCCCTTCCGATCCAGCTCCCTGCTAATGCACCTGGGAAGCAGCAGCAGATGGCCCAAGTACTCAAGTCCCTGCCACCCATGTGGGAGACCTGGTTGGAGTTCCTGGCTCCTGGCTCCCGGCTTCTACGTGGTCCAGCCCTGGCTGTTGCAGGCATTTGGGGAATGAAACAGCAGATGCAAGATCTCTCTCTCTCTCTCTCTCTCTCTCTCTCTCTCTCTCTCTCTCTGCCTTTCAAACAAATAGAGCAACAAACAAATAAAACTTGTTAAGAAAAAGTTATCAGAGAAATAAGATTTATAGTTAGCAAAACAAAAGTACACACTGGAGAGAGAATTGCACCCCTGCGGTTTGGGGTTATCCCTGTGTACGACCTGGAGGGACTGGCTATTTGCAGGGGTGGTGTTGGGCGGGCTTTGAGTACTGCCCATTTTCCTGCCCTGTTTGGGCATCTCTGAAATGTCGCGGCATCAGGTGCATGACAGGAGTAGGGGTGTCAGCCATGGTGATTTTGTTATAAGGCTGTGCTCATTAGCGCTAGGTCGTCATGGGGGCTTGGCCAGCAGCCGTGCCAGTAGGTTTTCAGCTGGCACCAGCTCTGGGCGGTTTCTGCAGCACGGAAGGGGGGAGATGGGTGGAGCAGGCAGGGGCGGGGCTGGGCGGTGACTTCTGCTCTCTCCTTGCTAGTCACCTGCCAGTGTGGCTGCTTTCTGTCGCGTTGTTGCGTTCACTTAACCATGATTTGTCCACCCAGGCATCCACTCGCCTCTCGCCCACTGAGCTCCTGCAGCGCGGATCCTCTCCGCACTTCTCCATGTGTGCTTCCCTGGCCCTAGCGAAGATCGGGCCAACCAGTCTTCCTCCCTGGTCCCACTGGGAAGCCGAGCAGCTGCCGCTCTCACCTCCCTTTCTCACCTCCAGGCTCCAGCTTTCCCGCCGCCCAGCCTGACCCCATGCACAGCCCTTCTTCCCTCCCGTTTCGGATGACCGACGGGGCGGGTGTCTGGCCCAGCAGTGAAGACCCTGCCTGGGAGGCCCGCTCCCCACACTCGCGTGCCTGGTTCACCCCCAGCTCCTCTGCTCCGGAAACAGTTCCCTGCCAATGTGTACCCTGAGGGGCAGCGGGTGATGGTCACACACAGGGGTCTCTGTCACGCATGGGGGTAGCCTGAATGGAGTTCTGGGGTTCTAAGCTCAGCCTGGCCCAGCCCTGGCTGCTGTGGGCATGTGGGGGTGAACCAGCGGATGGAAGGCCTCTCTCTCTGTCTCTGACTTTCAATTCAAAAGAAACATTTAAAAATTTATAATAAAGACAGCTGATGAACACACACACACACACATCTGCTTTTGTCACTTCCAAGCCAGACTCTCACTAATAAAACAGAATTTTTTTTCAAAAAGGCATAAAGTCACAGGAAGAGGGAAACTGGAGTCTACAGTGACAGAAGCTGGGAAGCTTGGGAGAAGACAGACTGAACAGAATGGAGACAACTCAAGCTTACGTCAGCCAGGGAGCCACGAGCATCCGGGAAATCCTGGGACCGGCGGCCTTGGGACTCCCTGGACCTTCTGGGGAGACGCGTGGGGGCTCAGCTAAGGCAGGCTGGCTGGGATCTGAGAAACAGGAGCCTGGATCCCTCGTGTACGCGACCTCCCGGGCCTTCGCTAAGCTGAGCGGAGCACACACCCATTCGGAGTCCCCAGGAAGGGGGTCAGCGGGCAGCGCTTCCAAAATGTGAGGCCCTTGAAACTTGTTTTCCTACCATTTAACAGCTTGAGGAACACAGCTTGGGCAAGACCAGTAAAACTGACTGCTGGCTGGGAGAGACGGTGGGAACACACATCCGGTCTCTCACCCCCTCATTTTCTGCAGTTCTTTGGTAAAAGACTCACTGTGCACCACGCTTGGCATGCTGTACAAGCAAAGATCAACAAGACAACTTCCCACCCCCAGGGGGCCGGCCTCCTGCTGCGGGAGCCCTGGGCTGTCCCTCCCCGGTAACAGAAGGAGCTGGCCTGTCCCCTGCGCTCTCCAGAGCTACCCCTGCACCACCCAGGGAAAGTGGCCTTGGGGGTTCCTGGGTTCTCCACGCACCTTCTCTGGCTCCACCCCTGCTCACCCAGCTCTGTCCGGGGCCTCCTGGAGCTGGCTGCGGCTCCTCCCAGAGCTCGCTGACCAAGGCTGGTGTGTGCTTGGGGCCACGTGGGGTTCTGGGCGGGAGCCACTGCAGAAGCTGACTGTCATCCATTGCTACCCCAGGGTCCGCAGGCTTTCACTGTGAGGGCCAAGCAGTAACTGTTGTAGGCTTTGTGCTCCAAGAGCAAAATCAGGGGTATTATGTGATCATTTGTGTGCTTATTTTTATTTGTGAGACAGAGAGAGACATAGACGGAGAGACCGCCCATCTGCTGGTTCACTCGCCAAATGCCCGAGAGCCTGAAACCCAGTTCAAGTCTCGAGCTGGGGAGCAGGGACCCATCTACTTGAGCCATCATCTGCTGCCTCGCAAAGTGCACACAGCAGGAAGCTGGGGCTGGAGCGGAGCTGGGCCTTGAACCCTGGCTCTCGGGTGTCGGATGTGAGTATCGTGTCTTCACTGCTGGACCAAACATTCACCCCAAAGTGTTTTTTTTTTAACTTTCTAGAAAATATTTATTTATTAACTTGAAAGTCAGAGTTACAGATGGAGGGAGGAAGAGAGAAAAACTTTTCAACTGGTGGTTCACTCCCCAGAGGGATGCAACCGCAGGGTTGGGCCAGGCTGAAGGCAGGAGCCAGGCAATCCATCCTCGTCTCCCACACGGGTGGCAGGGGCCCAGGTCCTTGAGCCATCTTCTGTTGCCTTCCCAGTGCATTAGCAGAGAGCTGGATTAGAAGCAGAGCAGCTGGGATTTGAACCAACACTCCTGCCAGCATCACCAAGTGGCGACTTGATCTGCTACACACAACAGTGCCCTCTCTCCCTCTTCCTATAGAGCCACCAGTCCTACCTTCGTGACCTCACCTCGCCCTGGTTACCTCCCAAAGGCCTGCCTGCAAATGTCATCAGCATAGTAGTTGGGGATTAGCTTTCCTATGCGTGAGTCTCGGGGACACATTCAATCTGTGGCACAGACCTGGACACTCACCAGCCCTCGCCTGCTGCCCTCTCTGGTTCTCTGGCCAAGGCCTTGGCCTTGGACTGAGGTTACACCTTGTTCCCTCACGTCTAAGGTCTGTGGACTTGGACTGAGCCATGCTACTGGCTTCCTTGGTTCTTTTGCAGAGGGCACATTTTGTAGGTCTTCTAAGCTCTCCTGAGTGAGTCAATTTGCCTAATAAATCCCTTTTTGCCTCTCTCTTCATATTTTTCTTTTTCTTTTTTCTCTTTGGAGAACACTGATAAATACAGGATTTAATGCAGCCTTAATCAAAATTCCAAATTTTTTTTATTTTTTTACAAACAGAAAATCCAATCCTCAATCTGATATGGAATTGCAGCAAGCCTTCGATAATCAAAAAATATTGAAAAAGAAACACAAAGTTGCAAGACTCACATTTCCAGATTTCAAAACTTACTACAAAGTGACAATAATCCAACCAGTGTGGTACTTGAGTGAGGCTGGGTATACAGACCCATGGAACAGAACTGAGAGCCCAGGAATAAGCCTATGCACATATAGCCGGTGATTTTCAACAAGGGTGCCAAAGCCACTCAGCAGTGGAAAGAACAGTCCTTCCACCACGATGCTGGGACAACTGGGTAACCACGCGCCAAAGAATGAAGCCGGACCCTTACCTCACTCTAGATACAGAGATTAACTCAAAATGGATCAACCACTTAAAGATAAGAGCTAAAACATAGCAGAAAATATAGGGGAAAGTATTTTTGTATTAGATTCAGTGACAGATTAAAAATGCTATTTATTTTTATTTACTTGAGAGAGAGAGAGAGGGAGGGAGGGAGAGAGAGATCTTACACCTACTGGTTCACTCCCTAAATGCTTGCAACAGCCACGGCTGATCAGGTTGAAGCCAAGAGCCTGGAATTCCATCGGGGCACCCATGTGGGTGGCAGGGACCCATGTCCTTGGGCCATCACCTGCTGCCTCCCAGGGTGCATTAGCAGGGAGCTGGATCAGGGGAGGATGCAGGATTCCCTTGAACTTGCACCTGATATCCGATGCAGGTGTCCCGAGCAGCTGTGCCACAATGCCCACACAGGCAACAAACTAGAGATTTGACACAAAGGCACATCAAGCAACAACAAAAATCAGATAAATGTGGCATCACAAAGATTAAAAACTTTTTGTACCCAAGGAGATTATCAAGAGTGTGAAAAGACGTTTGCAGAATGGGAGAAAGCGCGTGTGAATCTTGTATTGGACAAGGTTTCAGGAGCTAGGATACGTGAGGATCTCTCACAGTGCAGCAACAGAAGGCTGCCCAACTGAAAAGGGGTAGTGACCTCTCTTTTTTTTAAAAATTTTATTTATTTATTTGAAAGCCAGATTAGAGAGAGAGAGAGAGAGAGAGAGAGAGAAGGGTCTTCCACCTGCTGGTTCACTCCCCAAGTCGCTGCAATGGCCAGGGCTTGAGCCATCCAAGCCAGGACCCAGGAGCTCTATCCAGGTCTCCCATGTGGGTGCAGGGACCCAAGCATCTGGGCCATCCTCTGCTGCTTTTCCAGGACATTAGCAGGGAGTTGGATCAGAAGTGGAGCAGCTGGGATATGAACCACCCATGTGGGATGCCAGTGCTGCAGGCAGTGGCTTTACCCACTACATCACGATGCTGGCCCTTGGGTAGTGAAATTGAAGAGACATTTTGCCAATGGAAGTCCTCATCTGGACGATAAGAACACAAAGAGGCGTTCACTGGGCATTAAGGAGCTGTGCATCAAACACGGGGAGTAGGTTAATCCTCCACCTGCGGTGCCGGCATCCCATATGGGCGCCGGGTTCTAGTCCGAGTTGCTCCTCTTCTGATCCAGCTCTCTGCTGTGGCCTGGGAAAGCAGTAGAAGATGGCCCAAGTCCTTGGGTCCCTGCACCCACATGGGAAACCCAGAAGAAGCACCTGGCTCCTGGCTTTGTATCGGCTCAGTTCTGGCCATTGCAGTCATCTGGGGAGTGAACCAATGGAAGGAAGACCTTTCTCTCTGTCTTTCCCTCTTACTGCCTGTAATCTACCTTTCAAATAAATAAATAAAATCTTAAACAAACAAAAAAAAAAAAACACGAGGAGAGACACTTCACCCACTGGGACGTCTGGAATGAAACAAGCGAAGACGGCGAGTGCCGGCAGCCGGAGGGTGGGACCCTCGGGCGCTGCTGGTGGGGGTAAGATGAGCGGCTGGCCTGGAAGGCGGTTTGGCATTTCCTCAAGAAGCCAAGCCTGGGATCCTGCCTGTGACTCAACAGTGCCACTTCTAGGTGTCCATTCGCGAGAAATGACGCAAAAATTCCACTTGTACGTATACAGCCACGAAAAATGAAAACACATGTCAACCAGAGACGCGTACACGGGTGCTTAGAGCAGCGTTATTCATAACAGACAAAAGGTGGAAACAATCCAAACGCCCATCAACATGAAGGGAGGGGAGAACCAGCTGAGGTCTACGAGCGCAGGAGATGATTTTACTGTGAAATAGAAGGAGGCTCTGATACTTGCTACCCCATGGACGGGCCTCAAAGACACGCTAAGTGCAAGAAGCCAGACACGAAAGGTCACGTATGAGTGTTTTATCATTCCTTTTACGTGAAATATCTGGAATTGGCAAATCCATACAGATAGAAAACAGATTAGTGATTTCCAGAGAGTGTGGGATTACTGCAAGGGTGTGGGATGTTCTGGAAGCAGAACTCTGAAACTAGAGAGAGGTGGCAGCTGCAACGCTGTGAGTGCACCAAATGCCCCCCTGAATCGGCCACGTTAGCCTGGGTGGTGTGTGCTACACGGATTTTTAGCTCAAGAAAAGAAAAGCTGCCTTGGCAGCTATTGTGGCCCAGAGGGTTAAGCCCCTGCCTGTGATGTGGGCATCCCACATGGGTGCCGGTTTGAATCCCGGCTGCTCCACTTCTGATGCAGCTCCCTGCTAGTGTGCCTGGGAAAGCAGCAGAGGATGGCCCATGTGACATTCCGTGGGAGATCCAGATGGAGTTCCAGGCTCCTCCTGGCTTTGGCTTGGCCCAGCCCTGGCTGCTGTGGCCATTAGGGTAGTGAACCAGCCGAGGGAAGATTTTTTTTTTCTCTCTCTCTCCCCCTCTTTCTGTAACTACGCATTTCAAATAAATAATCTAAAAAAAAAAAAAAAAAAAAAAAAAAAAGCCCAGATTTCTGTCAAGACCCCTCCCCATCACATTTGATTGGCGTGTCTCTAACTCTCTTAACTGCTAAAGCAGCCCCCTCCTCCTCCTCCCCTCCTTTATTTCCTTGACTTTATCAAGAGGCTTGGCCGGTTGCCCTGCAGCAATGGTTCCGTTCCTTTTCGTTTAACTAGCTTCCCCATCTCTGCCCTTCTGGCGAACTGGGAAGTAGGCTCAAAGATTTGAGTCAGACCCCATCGACAGAGCACTCCCTGGCTCTGGGGACGCTGTGTGTCGCGGGTCACCAGGAGGTGCGGCTCGTGGCTGTCCTACCTGTGTGCTGCTGAGTGGACCCCTGGGGCAGCCTGGTCTCTCCACGGCCAGTGCTCCCCGCTCCCTGCTGTTAACTGGCTGTTAGGGGTAAAATGGGCAGGATGCGACTCTCCAGGTTCCCACAAGAGTACTCTTTCCATCTCCCCAACACCCCTGCTGTGGACATCATTAGAACCCACTTCATAAATAAAGAAGCTGGGCTTCAGGGAGATGCAATACTTTACCCAAAGCCTGGAGAGATTCACTTGTATTGCTCTCTTCTTTCTTTAAAAAATTATGTATTTGAAAGGCAGAGAGGGAGGCAGCGATATCTCCTATCTGCCGGTTTGCTCCCCTAATGCCTGCAACAGCCCGGGCTGGTCCAGGCAGGATTCAGGAGCCAGGAGCTCCATCCTGGTCTCCCACATGGGTGGCAG